>NC_071089.1:52117853-52439103 GCF_027358695.1 Spea bombifrons | reverse complement strand
ACATCTTCAAGAGTTTACGGTTATTCTGCCATACCCTCACAGTCCACAATTCCTGACATCTCCATCACTGTTGACAACTCCAGTGTCCACCTAACAGACCAAGTTCATTGCCTTGACGCCACCATAAAAAAAATCTCAAAATCCACCCTCTCTCACCCAAGAAACAACCAAATACTAATCCACTCCATTGTTATATCCCATCTGGATTATGGCAACTCCCTAATAACTGGTCTCTCCCTCTCACTACTCCAATTCACCCTGAACACTGAAGCTAGACTAATTTTTCACTTCATCTGTTGCCCCACTGTGCCAATCGCATTACTGGCTCCCCATACCTCCAGAATCAAATTTAAACTCCTGACCATGACTTGTATACCCCTGAAAAACCCTGAACACCCTACATCTCTCACTTCGTATCCAAATACACCACTAACCTCCCTCTTCATTTCTTTCATGACTTGTGTCTCTCTTCCACCATCATTAACTCTTCTGACTTATGTACATGTGCTGTACTTCTCTGGAATTTCCTCCCCGTTCTTTCAGACTCTTCCTTGTATGATAAATTTCAAAAGCGCTCTAAAACCCCACCTTTTCAGAGAAGCATATCACCTTTCCTCCTCCAGCCAGCATACTAATAAAGCCACCTGCAAGACCGACCTCTGCACGTCATTCTTGCATTAATCAACTCATCCAAGCAGTCCTCTCTTACCGTCTTACTCCCCCCTTCAATCATCAACTAGATTGTATGCTCACAAGAGCAGGACCCTCTCTTCTTTCTGTACCGTTATATGGTAAAGTGTTTTATGTCATTTAAAATTATTTTCACTACCTCATATTCTAACTGTGCAACATAATCTACTGGCACCACATAAATAAATGTAATGACTAAGCTAACCCTATTTGCAAGAAAGGCGTATTGCAACAGGTCTTTCATAATCTAAGGTGAAGTGGAAACTCCAACTTTCCACAATTATCACAGTTTAGTGGAGAAACCCTCTCATGTTAACAAGTTTTCCTCTACTGTTGATTTAGTTTTTCATGTGTTTCTAGGTGTCAAGCCATTGTCAAAAGTTTTTTTTGTGGTTCAAACCTTTCATATCACAAATCAAGAATAATTACTTTGGTAAGCATATTATGGTATGTCAAAATGACACATACTTACTTTCCCCACCATGTGTTTGAAGCTTCTAACTTCTTCTGTTCAATCATATTAAACACATTTTCAATGTCGATGTAACAGTCATCATCAGTCTTCAACAGAAACTCAAACCTTGTAAATTCTACTGTCCTGAAACAACAAGTAACGATTTCATTAATGTATGAGGTGAGGTTTATTCATAAAATGTTTCTGGTTATTGAAATTCTTTTACTATTAGAAATTATATTTATTACTTTTTGACCTAAAATATAGCGAGGCAAAAGCAAACCACTTACCAGCTATAGAAATGAAGCAGTTTAGAAGGGACGCTTCTGTAAGTGTCTACTACAGGAACAAAAATAATATCTTGAAAAGTTGTGCTTTCCTCCTGCAATAAGGCATCCTCTTTTTCAAGTGCAGATAAATGGTTTAGAAGTCTCTCTGGACGAGTCTGGAGATTTTGCAAAAGAGTGTCACCCTCTGGAGGGAAAATGCAATATGTAAGTGGAGAGACAATTACTTGTCCGGCTACCATGACGTTAAATGTCTTTGTCTTTTTGGTAATACCACCATGTAAACAGAGCCGTCTTTAACATTAACTTTACCCTGGGCAAGCATTTGCTGACACACGCCAGATACCCCCCCACACACTCACACACCTGTTCAGTAGCATGCAGTCACACCCTCCACCCCAACACCAAAAAAAAAGCCACAAAGAAACAGAAGTACTAGCTGACCCTGCGTTTTAGGAGGAGACAGTGAAGTCTTCTATCCTCCCAGCGCATGGCCTGGTTGCAGGAGTCATCCAAGTCCTAGGGGGTCCAGGTGACCCATGCAACCTCTTCCACACAGGCATTCGCCACGTGGTCGTTGTGGGCACAAGGAGCAGCTGCCCATTTTGCCATTATAGATGCCCTATTTAGGACACACAAAAGCCTAAAGCCTCCCCTCTTAAATAGGGTGAGGTCTGCAAACCACAACATCAAAAATGTATTTTCCATATATTGTAAAAGCATAGGATTCCGCTTAGTCTTCTTTATTAACCCCTAAAATGCCATGATCATTCAACACTGTCACTCTTATGGAGCGATCAGGCAGCAGGGAAATGTCGTGGCAGGTCCCCACACTTCTATGGGGGTCCAAGCAACAAACAGCCCCCTTCCCTGAAGCTGCCTGTGAGAACACGGTTTACCAGCGACTGCGTGTTGAGCCTGTAAAATCGCTCCTCTAAGGAGGTAACTTCACAGAACATTTAACATGGTAGCTTCACCATGAATTACGAAATGCCAACCAAAAGCATGTTGTTTAACTGCTACATGAATCATTTGTGTAGTACAAGTAGAAAATAATGATACAATACATGAATAGCAAGCTTACCATGAATTGTATATGTAAAGCCTCCCGCAATGCCTTCGACACCCTCCGTAAATTCATATGGCAATAGTCCTTCTTCAACCTAAACCAACAACGGAAAGCAGCGTAAAGTGTCAATGCCATGTTGGATAACTAAACTAAATAGTTAGTCTTTAAAAACACTAGACCAACATGTGGTTATTTGCTGATATAATCTGTTGCATAATGTAAGGTATAATTTTATGACAATGATCATAAGAAGAAAGTGCCAACACATAATTGGTAAACGCCTTGGGAAGGCTCATAACACAGTAAGAGATCTCTTGGAGTCTAGTCTAGTAGATCAGGGTGTGGCAGTGGATGTAATCTACTTGGATTTTGCCAAGGCGTTTGACACGATTCCGCACAATAGGTTAGTATTCAAACTGAAAGAAATTGGTCTAAATGCAAATTCTTGTTCTTGGGTAGAACAAGGCTTACAGATAGAGTACAGAGATAAATGGTACATCTTCAAGCTGGTCATAAGAGGTAAGTGGTGTTCCTCAGGGTTCTGTCCTGGGACCAATTTTATTCAACATATTTATAAATGACCTTGCAATAGGCGTTGAAAGTCATGTTTCCGTGTTTGCAGATGACACTAAACTGTAAAGTAATACAATGTGAGCAGGATATTACTTTGCTGCAGAGGGATCTAGATAGACTGGGGGACCGGGCACACAAACGGCAAATTAAATTTAATGTAGATAAATGCAAAGTTATGCACTTTGGGGTAAGGAATGCACAAGCAACCTACACCCTAAATAGTAGTGAATTAGGGATAACAACAAATCATAAAGATTTGGGAATTGTTATAGAAGACAAACTAGGAAACAATGTGCAATGTCAGTCAGCAGTTGCTAAGGCCAGTAAGGTATTGTCATGTATAAAAAAAGGGCATCAATTCACGGGATAAAAATATAATTTTGCCCCTTTATAAATCAATGGTAACACCACACCTTTTAGAAAAACGGCACCTCAGAGGGGATATGATTAGGGCTGCAACTAACGATTATTTTAATAATCGATTAGTTGGCCGATTATTTTTTTGATTAATCTGATAAAAAAATTGCAATTTTTTTTTAATTTAAAATAATGTAATAAAAAACGTACAATTTACACTTTTATCTCTTTATCGCAATGGCCTCTCTCTATTCACCTTCTTATTTTACTGACATAATAAAAGCTACAAGAACCCAAACACAGTGTTTCTCAAACTAGGTTTTAATACAAAGTTATTAGTAAATATTACCGTATATTCCGGCGTATAAGACGACTGGGCGTATAAGACGACCCCCAACTTTTACAGTCCAAATATAGAGTTTGGACTATACTCGCCGTATAAGACTACCCCTCTACCCAGCGTACAACAACCAGCCAATCACGGCAATCGATGTACCTTACCGGTGATTTGCTGGTTGATTTGCTGACATATACATACATGCACTGCCCTTACACACACACACACACACACACACACACACACACATATAATATATATATATATCTACACATATGCCTGTCCATACATACACATTTATACACTGCCCTCACCACACACCCCTGCCTTTACACACACATGTATATGTATATGTGTATATATATATATATATATATATACACACACACACATGTATATATATATATATATATATATATATATATATATACACACACCAGTGTGTATATATATGTATATATATGTATATATATATATACACACACACACACACCAGTGTATATATATATATATATATAAAAACACCAGTGTGTGTGTGTGTATATATGTATATATATATATATATATATATATATGTATATATATATATATATATATATATATATATATATATATATATATATATATATATATATATATATATATATATATATATATATATATATATATATATATATATATATATATATATATATATATATAATTTCTCCCCCCTTTCTCCCTATCTCTTACCTTATCTTCTGTCTTCTTTCTTCCATCCAGTTGTGGGAGCCCGAGGTCTGGCACTTCAGACCTCGGCTTCCCTGCTCTCTAATCACTAGGCGCCGGGACATGACATCATCCCTGCGCTCGGCATCAATAGCCGGCGCCTAGTGATTAGAGAGCAGGGAAGCCGAGGTCTGAAGTGCCAGACCTCGGGCTTCCCTGCTCCCTCATCACTACGCGCCGGCAATTGATGCCGGGCGCCGGGACATGACGGCATCCCTGCGCTCGGCCTCAATAGCCGGCGCCTAGTGATTAGAGAGATTGGTGGCTTCGTGGGAACCTCCGGCTTGGTAAGTACCCGGCGTATAAGACGACCCCCCACTTTTAAGAAGATTTTTTGGGGTTAAAAAGTCGTCTTATACGCCGGAATATACGGTAATTCATATGTTAACTATTTTTCATATTTAATAAAAACTATGAGAAAAAAGCCTTGTTTATATTTTTTTATTTACCAAACTGCCCCAGTTATGCACATCTGACCCCCAGCTTGCCACTCTGCCCCAGATATGCCTTATACCTCCTATATGACAGAGATTCCACTGTGCCCCCGATATGCCTTATACTCCTTATATGCAAGTGGTATGCAACAGAGCCCCCTGATATACCTTTTACCCCCAGATATGTCTTATGCCCCCCTGATATGCCTAATATCAATATGCCGTATACCCCCTATATGCCACTGTGCCCCCTGATATGCCTTATAACTTTCAATATGCCACTCGTCCCCATTTATGCCTTATACCTCCCTATATGCCACTGTGTACCCTGATATGCCACTCCGCCCCCCATAAATGCCCTGCACCACCCTGAAATTCATTATACTCCCTGATTCACCACTCTGCCTCCCCCAGATATGCCACTCTGAAATTCATTATACCCCCCATACACCACTATAACTCCCCCAGATATGCCATTCTGCCTCCCTGAAATTCATTACACCCCTATACAGCACTCTGCTACTCTGAAATTCATTATACCCCCCCATATACCACTATAACTCACCCATATACCACTCTGCCTCTCTCCCCCTCCCATACACCACTCTGCCTCCTCCCCCTCCAATACACCACTCTGCCTCTCTCCCCCCTCCCATACACCACTCTGCCTCTCTCCCCCTCCCATACACCACTCTGCCTCCTCCCCCCTCCCATACACCACTTTGCCTCCTCCCCCTCCCATACACCACTCTGCCTCCTCCCCCTCCCATACACCACTCTGCCTCCTCCCCCCCTCCCATACACCACTCTGCCTCCTCCCCCCTCCCATACACCACTCTGCCTCCTCTCCCTTCCCATACACCACTCTGGCTCCTCCCCCCTCCCATACACCACCCTGCCCCCTCCCATACACCACTCTGCCCCCTCCCATACACCACTCTGGCTCCTCCCCCCTCCCATACACTACTTTGCCTCCTCCCCCTCCCAAACACTACTCTGCCTCCTGTCAGCAACGGAGGTTCACAAGACACCAGGGAGCCGGGTAGAGAGGCAGAGTGGCTCCCATACACAACTCTGCCTCCTCCCCCCTCCCATACACCGCTCTGCCTCTCTCCCGACTCCCTGGTGTCTTGTGAACCTCCGTTGCTGACAGGCACTTTCACTGCAGCTTCATAGTGGAGAGGAGAGGCGGAAGTTGTCTGCGCGCATCACACGGACACCCACCGTCTGACAGTGAGGGGAATCCAGGTCCCCTGCAGCGTTGCGAGGGATCTGGATTCTAGTGTTATAATCCGATCTCTGTTTGAGGTCGGATTATATAAGGAGAGGAGTTTTTCAGAGCATTTGCTCAGAAAAATTTTTTTTATAATCGATAATGAAAATCGTCAACAATTTTCATTATCGATTATTATCGATTTTATCGATTAGTTGTTTCAGCCCTAGAAATGACAGCATTATATAAATATATTCAGGGCTAATACAAACCATTGTGTGGAAATCTATTCATAAACAGGACTAAGCATAGGACACGCGATCATGCATTTACACTGGAGGAAAAGAGATTTCACAAAGAGAGAAGGCAAAGGAAAGGGTTTTTTACGGTTAGGACAATAAAGATATGGAATTCTCTGCCTGCAGAGGTAGTTTTATCAGAGTCTGTACAGACATTTAAACAACAATTGGATGTATACTTGCAAAAACATAATATTCAGGGATATAATTTTTAAATTAAGGGGAAATGGCTTTTTGATCCAAGGAGAGATCTGACTGCCATTGTGGGGTCAAGAAGGAATTTTTCCCCCCGAATTTGTCCAACATCTGAAAGAGCCACAACTGGGTTTTTTGCCTTCTTTTGGATCAAGAGCGAGAAATAAACAGATATGAGAAAGGCTGAACTTGATGGACGCATGTCTTTTTCAGCCTATGTAACTATATGTAGTCTTATGTGAATGAAATTGCAGCCCAGAAAGCAACATACATAAGATGAACACCAATTAATTTTTCATAAAAAATAGACCTCTGGGGTCCTGAAAGCTTATCTAACATACCTAACCCATGTACATACCCAGATTAACTATGCATTATGCTGGACCAGCTCAGCCCTTCTTACCGGGAAAGGTTACTGAGTTTAGGCCTTTATTACATATAGTAATTGAGTGGAAATATTTGGCCTAAACTACAAACCCCTGGTTTAGTAAATACACCAGGGTCGTCTTGGTTGTGTCTAGTATCAAGAAGTGCTGTGCAGATGAGCTCACACATGGCAAGTACTTTTACCGTCCAACTGTCACTACAGACACTCCTGTCAGCTAACATGAAATTGAGGCGCTCACCAAACTTGGACAATAGAAGACTAGAAGAACGTTGCCTGGACCGATGAGTCTCTATTCCAGCTGCAACATTCAGATGGCAGGGTCTAAATTTGGCATAAAAAACAACATGGAAGTATAGCTCCATCCTGCCTTGTATCAACGGTTGAGGCTGGTGGTGGTGTAATGGTGTGGGGGACATTTTCTTGGCACACTTTGGGCCCTTTAGTACCAACTGAGCATTGTTTAAACACAACAGCCTACCTGAGTATTGTTGCTGACCATATCCATCCCTTTATGACCACAGTGTACCCATCTTCTGATGGCTACTTCCATCAGAATAATGCACCATGTCACAAAGCTCACAATTGATTTCTTGAACATGACAATGAGTTCACTGTACTCCAATGGTCTCCACAGTCACCAGATCTCAATCCAATAGAGCACTTTTGGGATGTGGTAGAATGGGAGATTCGCATCATGGAAGCAAAGCCGACAAAACTGCAGCAACTGCGTGATGCCATCATGCACATATGGACCAAAATCTCTGAAGAATGTTTCCAGCACCTTGTAGAAAGTATGCCACGAGGAATGAAGGCAGTTCTGCAGGTACAAGGGGGTCCAACCGGGTACTAGCAAGGTGTACCTAATAAAGTGGCCAGTGAGTGTATATATAGAAATACAGAGCACAGACTTTTAATGTCACTTGTGACAGTATAACAGTGCAACATAATATAGTGTGAGTCAAGAAGATTTTTCTATTTTTCAAGGAAGAAGCTGCCACAAACCTCAAGTGGTGCTTGTTAATGGGGCACCTCTCATTTATCTGAAAGAGGGGCCCCAATAAAGCAAGCACAATTAAATACACCTAAAATAAATACCCTTTTTATCATCGAGTGTAACTGATAACAGCGGGAAGAGTTTAACGCTGGTGAACTGGATGGGAATAAAATAATACTTGAGGTAAACACATCTCATGGCATTTTAGGAATATCAAACTTAAAATAATTGATTAAAAACAGAAGGCATAATTCATTACTTGTAAATCAACATGCATCTGACAGACTCATTAAAGCAGAAATAAACAAGCTTAAACCATTGGCCTTCCTTGGGCTACACACCTCAGGGTTTTTAGCAATTTACAATTTCATTATAAAGGGAAGTGTAACACCTAGAGAGTGGCCTACTTGTAGTATTAGTACATAGGATAGATAGAACAATGTCAGTCAGTTACTTACTGTTGTAAGCCTGAGTATTCCACCTCCATCGTTTACAATTACGTGGTGCACGTTTCCTGAAATTAAGCCTTCCGCATCATGGCTTTCCCAAACCACTGTGCCTTCAAAACTCTACAACAGTATACGTGAATACCAAATGAAATATCAACCAATTATTTTAAGCATACTATAAATTTAGTGTTAAGAGAAAAATGATAGCCATGATCTCATAAAAAGGTGGTATACTCAAAATGACAAGTTAACAGAATGAAGCCATCAAGAAACGTTAGTAGTCTCTTGAGATATAAATCGAGATGTAAAAAGTAGGTCAAGTGAAATCATGTCACAGATGTATCAAAGGGATAAAGTCAAGTGAATGAACAAAGAAATCGAGACCACTGCTGAATTTGAGACGCATTATGCCATAAGTGTTATATTCTTGCGGGAAAGAATAAGTAAGAAAAATAAAACAATATGCTTCTGTTTTATATAACTCTTAGTTAAAGCTAAGCTCACCTCTGGTAATATAAATTGTTCCACTGGTTTGTACCATATCCTATTCACCTGTACACCAGAGCTTGCTGGGCTAAAACGAGCACTAAATAGAGCTTCCTGCATAGACAGAAATATGAAAATTATAAACAGAACAAACAAGAAGTGCATTAATTCCAGTAAGTTAATTGGCCACTTTATCAAAATACATCTTGTATTACAAATATAGAAGCAGGAGACAATTTACTACTTATAATAAGTATTTGTCATGTAGACCCCCAAAACTAAATATTGCTAACGAGTTTTGAAGAACAAGGGCTGCACTCCCCCTCCACAAAATATTATTTTATAGGCTGTTCATATGGCAGGGTTAGGCAATCACTTTTTTGCCTGAATAGAACCAAACGCAACAATAGAACAGAAGGATGATTAGTTAGCAAGAGGAAGTAATATGTATTTCGTGCCCAAAGCAAATTGAGTCAGCTGGCAACTGCACCAGCATAAGAATCCCTGTGGCATTCATGCTGCTTATAGGCAAATTTGGTTGCCCTGTTATCCCACTGGAAGCTATTAAAAGAAAAATGAAAACTATTTAAAAACGGTCTCACAGGATACGCATTTCAGCAGGCTTGCTAGCTTGAATATTTATGTCTCAATGAAACAATTTGTTAATAGAATATTTCCCTGAATGATGTTGGGGAGGGGTGAAGGAGTTGAAGAGTGGCTGATGTAACTTTGAAGGGAACATTCATACGTTCTTTTACAGCCAACAGGACATGGATAAGGTCAGTCACATCACACGGAAAGTTCTGTCTTAACCTATACAAACTTAAATCAGTTATATCTTCATCCAAAAATAGACAAAATCAAAGTGCCCATATTTACCCATTTCTAAAATGTTAACTTGAGTCACCTTGCTAAAGTTAAAGGTAACTTTGAGGGTGCCTAAATGATAATACTTCTAAACATCATCATATAGCAATGTTATTTATACCTCATGTTCTGCTTGAAAAAGTTTTACAGTTATATTCCTCTGGAAGCCTGCAATATTGTCATGCTGAAATACTCCAAGCCGGGTGATTATCACAGGGTGAAGGACACGGAAATTCACATTAACCACTGTGTGTTCAGTAAGCACACCAACAGCTTCTGGTATGGTGAAAGATTCGATCTCCTGCTTCAGAACTGAAATTATATAAAATTAAATCTGTCAGCTGAATTTAGCAGAAAACAAGCAAGTCTAGTATAGCAAATCTGACAAACTCAGATGTGATTTCCATAGAATCCAAAGAAGAACCTGCACAAACAAACAATTTATAGATTTTCTACCTTCTGGATATGTCTTTTTTTGAATAGACATTCAATTTAAAACCATTTAATCATGTTCTATATTACTATATTGAAGGGCTGTAAAGTATTACTTTATGCTTTGCTATAAGGTTTGATTATGGTTTGCTTTAATATATATATATTCATACTTGGATTACTGATGTTCAGAGTTTTGCAGGAGTAAGGGTCTTCCCGATCTTCAACAGGAACATCACAGCCATGAGATCCTATAATGAATTTCACAAGAACGCTACAAGCACAAAAACGTTTTAGAGTGTAATATTTCAACATTTGGTTAAACCTGGATGTGTCTATACGTTTATCATCAATTTGGTAGACCAAAGGTAAAATGTAGGCATAGAATGCAACTCAATGTTAAAACAAGAAGAAGCTTATAACACACGTAAACGTGCTGTTCTTCGTCTACTCATCAAATTAAACACTTTTGTAACAGCATTCCTAGTACTCTTGAATGCCCAAACCCTTCCCAGAAATAATTCTTTAATCATACAGAATTTTGCCTCATTCATAATTGTCTGTGTTCAAACAAAGAAATAGAGAAAGGAGAAACTACAGATCATACTAATGGGGAAATGTGCACTTTTTAAAACTTTTCATACAAAATAAGTCACATTAAAGATAAAAATCTAATTGGAATATGTTGTATGCTAGAACTTGACAAAATACAAACAGAAATGGTAATTTTTTTTTACAGATTGTAAGGTTTATCCTAAGAATGCACAGACACCTAAACCATGATATAAAGGGCGTGTAAAAATGGGATTACGCCACTAAACAGTAGAGTGAATTCACTATAGAGTCATCAGTTGGTGAAGATCTCCAGCCCTATTTACGCAAAATACATACCGGAGAATAGTTATTGTAGACTTCATTGCATTATACTGTATGAAAGTCTACACAAGCATTCTCCCCCTTTAGTGAATAAACCATTTTTTAGGAAATTAACAACAGCTGATGAAATATCTGAAAACGGATGTTTAGCTAGTATATGTGTGGCACAAGAGGACCGGCACCTCATGGACTGGGGGGCCATTAACCCCCCCCGTTAACTAAGAATTTTGCAGCAGTTAATAAATAAATAGTTAGAGGTCTGGCAACAAATGGAACCCTCGTTAACTAGGGTTGAGATAATGAGATATTACAGTTAGAGCAGAGAAGATCTTTAGCTCCTTGTCATGCAGTAATTTTTGAAGTAGTATACAAAAACAATGAAACTTGTTTACCGATGACTTAATGAGGAGTGCTGATGTAAGTGCTGAAGCCATGTGTTCCGTATGGCGTTTCGCAGTTCATGATTATGTCTAGCCGACAACACCCCTACAACAACATCATATTTTCTCTGCCTCCAAAGAGGAAAACTGTAATACAGTCCTGAGAAAGAAAATCAAAACATTTTTATTAGGGAAAGAGAGAAAAATTAATTTAGGAGAGAGTAGAATAATACGAAGTATATACAGAACCAAACTGGATAAGGACAAACATCTGTTCATGATGAGTATATATATGCGCTGCCATATATTCAATTTAATATTTCACCATTTGAGATACATGAAAACCTTGCTACACACAATATTTTTGAAGCTCCCTTTAACCCAAGTAATACGTAGTCAACCTAAATATGAATTGTATGTGTATCTCCCACAGTGATTTTTTTTTAATTACTTTTATAAACAGGTGCTTTTATTAAAGGAAAGATAACAAAAAATAATCTAGGAGAGAGTTGAATAAATGAAGTATATACAGAACTAGGGCTGAAACAACTAATCGATAATAATCGATAATGAAAATAGTTGACGATTTTCATTATCGATTATAAAAAAAATTTTTCTGAGCAAATGCTCTGAAAAACTCCTCTCCTTATATAATCTGACCTCAAACAGATATCGGATTATAACACTAGAATCCAAATCCTCCGCAACGCTGCAGGGGACCTGGATTCCCCTCACTGTCAGCCGGTGGGGGTCTGCGCGATGCGCACAGACAGCCTCCGTTACTGCCCTTCACTTACGCTGAGGCTTCACTTGCCTGTCAGCAACGGAGGTTCACAAAACACGAGGGAGTCGGGAGAGAGGCAGAGTGGTGTATGGGAGGGGGGAGGAGTCGGAGTGGTGTATGGGAGCCACCCTCCCATACACCACTCTGGCTCCTCCCCCTCCCATACACCACTCTGCCTCTCTACCCGGCTCCCTGGTGTCTTGTGAACCTCCGTTGCTGACAGGAGGCAGAGTGATGTATGGGAGGGAGGAGAAGGCAGAGTGGTGTATGGGAGGGGGGAGGAGGC
Organism: Spea bombifrons; assembly: GCF_027358695.1. Lineage (NCBI taxonomy): Eukaryota > Metazoa > Chordata > Amphibia > Anura > Pelobatidae > Spea > Spea bombifrons. The sequence continues at coordinate 52,426,485 of NC_071089.1, read as the reverse complement.
AAAGTGGTGTATGGGAGGGGGAGGAGACAGAGTGGTGTATGGGAGGGGGGGAGGCAGAGTGGTGTATGGGAGGGAGGGGAGGCAGAGTGGTGTATGAGTGAGCTATAGTGGTGTATGGGGGGTATAATGAATTTCAGGGTAGCAGAGTGGTGTATGGGGGTGTAATGAATTTCAGGGAGGCAGAATGGCATATCTGGGGGAGTTATAGTGGTGTATAGGGGGGGAGGTAGAGTGGTGTATGGGGGTATAATGAATTTCAGAGTGGCACATCTGGGGGAGGCAGAGTGGTGAATCAGGGAGTAAAATTAATTTCAGGGTGGTGCAGGGCATTTATGGGAGGCGGAGTGACATATCAGGGTGCACAGTGGCATATAGGGAGGTATAAGGCATAAATGGGGGCAGGTGGCATATTGGAAGTTATAAGGCATATCAGGGGGCATATAAGGAGTATAAGGCATATTGGGGGCACAGTGGCATATCAGGGGGTACAGTGTAATCTCTGGCATATAGGAGGTATAAGGCATATATGGGGGCAGAGTGGCAAGCTGGGGGTCGGATGTGCATAACTGGGGGCAGTTTGGTAAATAAAAAAATATAAACAAGGCTTTTTTCTCATAGTTCTTATTAAATATGAAAAATAGTTAACATCTCACTTACTAATAACTTTGTATTAAAACCTAGTTTGAGAAACACTGGGTTTGGGTTCTTGTAGCTTTTATTATGTCAGTAAAATAAGGTGAATAGAGAGAGGCCATTGCGATAAAGAGATGAAAGTGTAAATTGTACGTTTTTTATTACATTATTTTAAATAAAAAAAAAATTTCATTTTTTAATCCAATTAATCGAAAAAATAATCGGCCAACTAATCGATTATTAAAATAAACGTTAGTTGCAGCCCTATACAGAACCAAAGTGGACAAGGACGAATGTGAGTTATCTACAGCTGTATGAAACATCTGTTCATGTTGGAGTATCTATATGCTGCCAGCTCAATGAGAGATCAATGGATTCAATTTAATACTAATGTAACCATTTGAGATACATGAAAACCCTGCTACAAACTATATTTTTTTGAAGCTTTCTTTAACCCAAGTAACAAGTAATCAACCTAAATATGAATTGCATGTGTATCTCCCGCTGTGATATGTTATTACTTTTGTAAACAGTGGTTGGTGGCCTCAAAAAGGCTATTAGAATTAATTGGTTGACTGGAGTAGTAAGGGAGGTGGCTGGGGTTATTATTTTAGAGGAGATCTGGTCAGTGTCTTAATATTTTATTAAACTATGATAATGCTCTTAAATTTTTACTAGAATGGGTATAATCAGCAGCTAGAGATGTCTCAATAGGAATATATATTATATAAAATCAGATCAGTTTGTTGGGTCCAGGTCTCATTTGAGACACGGTAGAGGTCCCATATTTCATTTAAACTATATATTTCCAAAAACTAGACAGCTCAGGGAATCTAGTTAAGAGGTAAATTGGCCTGTCCCATGCAGCTGATTCCACATCAACTTCCACATTTTTTTTACATCCACGTTGCGGTTTCACCATGTTTATTTTTCTGAGCGTATGTGTGAAAGAACAAAACAGGTCTTGATTTGTTTTCAGCAACACCCCCTTGAGTACAGCAATACCCCACATGCATAGATAAGTCATATTTCTCAGACATTGTGGAGTCAAAGCTGTAACATGCGCATTTCAGTTTTCAAACTTGAAATTTTGACAGATCACTTTAATAGGCCCGCGTCTCATTTGAGACACAGTAAAAGGTCAAAATATTAATGTAATCCCATAAAAATAGATATTCACTGAAAGCACAAAGCCCAAATACCTGAAAGTCAGCCCCTAACCTTTCAGTTTAGAGACAATAGGGGTTAGCTGATAGCATAAGGGGTAGCATTACGACAGCCTGGGTGAATAGTTATAAGTAGGATTAGGTAAAGTTACAGTACTGTAGTGTTAAGAGATTATGATCAGATTAGGTCCCTGGCTATTGAAGTGACATGGATCAATGAGTAGTGACCAAAAAGGTTATTAATCAATGATCACATAGTATTTCATCAGGTTAAATATATAATGTACTGTTTTATATGTATAGCTATCAGCCAAGAAACAAGCAGCACCCTAACCTGTGATCGCTGGGTTACCTGGAAGGAACGATCAAAGTCTCGAGGAGGGGGGAAACCAGGGGCTCGAGGTTGCTGTGCTGGCCTGCCCAGACACCTAGGCAGACAGCAGTGACAGTGCCTCCGCAATCACCACGATTGTAGCGACGTGTGGGCATTTTTTTTTTTGCATCATGTACCAGGTACGTCACAGAATCGATGAGCCCGTCACCAGGAAGTATACCCTCTATGGTTTCACATATCAGGACATAATCATCTGTTCCTTATACAATCTCAGATGAAAAACAACACATAAAATGTTACCCCTTGTCATGATTTATTCAACAAAAATAAAGCCAAAATGGAGAAGCCGTGAGTGAAAAACCAAGCTTTGGCTGTCAGACAGATGGCCTCATATTTCACTCCAGAATACTGTGGTACAAAGGAGTATATGGTCGGCTCAATGACTACAAGGTTCCCAGGTCCTGTGGCTGCAAAACAAGCCCAGATCATCACCCCTCCACCACCGTGCTTGACAGTTGGTGAGGTGTTTGTGCCACTATGCTGTGTTTGATTTTGGCCAGACATTTCCACTTTGGTCTAAGCAGTGCTGCCATGTTCTTTTTAGAGATTAGAGGCTCTCATGGCAACCCTTCCAAACAAACTATATTTGTTCAGTCTTTCTAATTGTACTGTCATGAACATTAACATTTATCATGAAGAGGCCTGTGTAACTCTTGGCTTTTTTCTCTGAGCATTGCACTGTCTGCCCTTGGGGTGAATTTGCTGGAACATCCTTTCCTTGGAAGATTGGCAACTGTTTTCCACTGTAATCCTTCTCACTGTAGAATGATGGATTTTAAAATGTTTGGAAATGGCCTTATTACCCTTCCCAGATTGATGGACAACAATTGCTTCTGTAAGAACTTTGCTGAAGTCTTTCATCCTTGGCATTGTGTTAACACAGACCTAAATGCTCCAGACCAGCAAACTGCTAAAACTTCAGCTTTTATAGAGGTGGTCACGCTTGCCGATGCTCAATTAATCAAGGGCATTTGATTAGCAGGACCTGTCTGCTACTTAGCATCTTAATTCCTATGGAAGCAGTGTGTACTTAATTGTTCACACAAAGCTTCTCCATTTTGGGTTTATTTTTATTGAATAAATCACAAAACAGTGTAATATGTAATGTATTGTTCATCTGAGTTGTATTTACCTAATTTTAGACCTGTTAAGGAACAGATGATTGTTATGTCCTGATATGTAAAACCATAGAATTCCTAGAAGCTGCATTTTTTTTCCACAGACAGGATTAAAAGGGAGCAGTGATTCCAATGTTGTGCCAGACCTTAGTAAGATAAACACTAGTAGGAAAACATAAAAAAAAAACAAAAAACAAAACTAAACAACTGTACAGATATATCCCTCACCACCTAAAGTATAATGTGCTTAATATGCTCTAATTGTGGCCTCCTTATAAAGAGAAGTTATTAATAGCTATATGGAGCTAGAAACTGACTTGCAGCCTACATGGCTTTACATGAAATAAATACGGATTTTAGTTTCCAACAGCTGGCATTGTAGCACAACATGATGCTCTGAAAATAGTGCATATGTATTAGGTATCCAAATAAAAATAGATGGCAATTATTTTTACTTAATGTACAGAAACCTTTGCCTCATAAGAACTTTATTGACAGCATATGCTAATTTGACACTTTTTTTTTACCACAATTCCCCTCAAATTATAAACTGCTCTTTTAATGATAAGTATGATTTTCTTTGCAATACATACGTATCATATACACTACTCAAAATAATAAAGGGAACAGTTAAACAACACAATGTAACTCAAAGTCAATCACACTTCTGTGAAATCACACTGTCCACTCAGGAAGCAACACTGATGGACAATCAGTTTCACATGCTGTTGTGCAAATGGAACAGACAACAGGTGGAAATTATAGGCAATTAGCAAGACACCCTCAATAAAGGAATAGTTCTGCAGGTGGTGACCACAGACCACTTCTCAGTTCCTATGCTTCCTGGCTGATGTTTTGGTCACTTTTGAATGCTGGCGGTGCTTTCACTCTAGTGGTAGCATGAGACGGAGTCTACAACCCGCACAAGTGGCTCAGGTAGTGCAGCTCATCCAGGATGGCACATCAATGCGAGCTGTGGCAAGAAGGTTTGCTGTGTCTGTCAGCGTATTGTCCAGAGCATGGAGGCGCTACCAGGAGACAGGCCAGTACATCAGGAGACGTGGAGGAGGCCGTAGGAGGGCAACAACCCAGCAGCAGGACAGCTACCTCCGCCTTTGTGCAAGGAGGAGCACTGCCAGAGCCCTGCAAAATGACCTCCAGCAGGCCACAAATGTGCATGTGTCCACTCAAACAGGCAGAAACAGACTCCATGAGGGTGGTATGAGGGCCCGACGTCCACAGGTGGGGGTCGTGCTTACAGCCCAACACCGTGCAGGACGTTTGGCATTTGCCAGAGAACACCAGGATTGGCATATTCGCCACTGGCGCCCTGTGCTCTTCACAGATAAAAGAAGGTTCACACTGAGCACATGTGACAGACGTGACAGAGTCTGGAGACGCCGTGGAGAACGTTCTGCTGCCTGCAACATCCTCCAGCATGACCGGTTTGGCGGTGGGTCAGTAATGGTGTGGGGTGGCATTTCTTTGGGGGGGCCTGCACAGCCCTCCATGTGCTTGCCAGAGGTAGCCTGACTGCCATTAGGTATCGAGAGGAGATCCTCAGACCCCTCCTGAGACCATATGCTGGTGCGGTTGGCCCTGGGTTCCTCCTAATGCAAGACAATGCTAGACCTCATGTGGCTGGAGAGTGTCAGCAAGAGTCCTGCAAGAGGAAGGCATTGATGCTATGGACTGGCCCGCCCGTTCCCCAGACCTGAATCCAATTGAGCACATCTGGGACATCATGTCTCACTCCATCCACCAACGCCACGTTGCACCACAGACTGTCCAGGAGTTGGCGGATGCTTTAGTCCAGGTCAGGGAGGACATCCCTCAGGAGACCATCCGCAACCTCATCAGGAGCATGCCCAGGCGTTGTAGGGAGGTCATACGGGCACGTGGAGGCCACACACTACTGAGCCTCATTGTGACTCGTTTTAAGGACATTACATCAAAGTTGGATCAGCCTGTAGTGTGGTTTTCCATTTTGATTTTGAGTGTGACTCCATATCCAGACCTCCATGGGTTGATAAATTTGATTTCCATTGAGAATTCCATTGAGAATTTTTGTGTGATTTTGCACATTCAGATCTAGGACGTGTAATCTTAGTGTTCCCTATTTTTTTGCAATTTTGCTTAGGATTTCTTCCACATGTTCTTCTGCTAAAATAGAAGTATCGGCCAGCACAGCGGAGGTTATCTGCACGCATTGCGCAACGTGCGCCAGCTGCTAGAGACAGAGAGGAAGATCCACCGCAGCACTGCAGGGGACCTGGATCTTCCTCTCTGGCAGCCGGTAGACGTCTGTGCGATGCGCGCAGATATCCTTCGCTACTGCCGGCACTTCTATGATGGAGCACTGGGGTCACATGACCTTCCCGTGCTCAGTCATAGAAGCTCCAGCCAAAGTCCCGGCCACCAGCAGAGGTTTGTCTGTGCGCATTGCACAGATGTTCACCGGCTGCCCCTACTAGACACCAAGGAGTCTGAAGCACGGGGGTAAATATGGGGGGTGGCATATCTGGGAGTATAGGGCATACGGGGGGTATGAGGCATTTCAGGTAGTATATCTGGGAGGCAGTATGGCAAGCCTGGGATCAAATGTGCATAACTGGGGGGACAGGTTAGGAAATAAAGAAATGTTGTTTTTTTTTTAATTCTGCTGTTTTTAACATCATATTTGTTTATTAAATTATTTTAAATAAATGAAAAATTGACTTTTTTTAATCCGATTAATCCAACTAATCGATTATGAAAATAATCGTTAGTTGCAGCCCTAGAGTAGAGTAGCAGGAAGTCCTCAGTGGTGACTGCTGTGCTGATGTAAGAACTTTCTATACCAAAATTTTTCTCCTCTCTACTCTTATTGAAGGTTTGCACAAAACAACAAGAGATCCTGTATCAGTACACAAGTGTATGTGTAATATCACCAGGTTCAGCTGCAATTGTGACAGGTGTGCCCTTCTTTTAAGGTCCATAGCACTGTATATTATAAATGGCCATACAGTGTTTTTCCCTTCTGCACCTAAAGGGAAAAGGAGGTCCTTTATCCTACTGGGTACCACTACACTAAATGTGTCAACCCTTAGAGAACAGATATTCCATTTTTAATGTTTTATTTATGTCTTCTTGCTGTTATCTTTACTCTCTGCGACCTTGCCAGAAGCACAGACAAAGTGCAATTTAGCTCAGAACAAATGCAGCAAAAAAAAAAAAAAGTTTGGTCTCAGTAGTTTGGTATGCACATTGGTGCTGTTACCATTGCTCCTGATAGGGATCGAGTAAATGACCCCGTAATGACAAGGTAGTAATTGAAGGGATTAGGGCTGCAACTAACGATTATTTTAATAATCGATTAATCGGCCGATTATTTTTTCGATTAATCGATTAATCGGATAAAAAAAAACAATATGCAAATTTTTCGTTTATTTAAAAGAATTTAATGAACTGTATGTTAAAAAACAACTTAAAATTTACATTAACATTCTTATTTTGTTATGATGTAATAAAAAACAATATTTTCAAAGTACAAGAACCCAAACACAATATTTATGAAACAAAATAACCCCAAACATTCTGAAAAGAGGTGGACTATTACTGTTCAAGAAACTTTGCCCCAGCACTTTGCACTTTGCACCCAGCACTTTGCACCCAGCACTTTGCACCCAGCACTTTGCACCCAGCCCTGGCACTTTGCACCCAGCACTTTGCACCCAGCACTTTGCACCCAGCCCTGGCACTTTGCATCCAGCACTTTGCACCCAGCATTCAGCACTTTGCACCAGCACTTTGCACTTTGCACCCAGCCCTGGCACTTTGCACCCAGCACTTTGCACCCAGCCCTGGCACTTTGCACCCAGCACTGGCACTTTGCACCCAGCACTTTGCACTGTGCCCCTGCACCCAGTCTCTAACTCTGCCCTGCACCCAGCCCTGCCCCCACACTCACACTCTGCCCTGCACCCACTCTGCCCTGCACCCACACTCACACCCTGCCCTGCATCCCCACCCCCACTCTGCCCTGCACCCAGTCTCCCACTCTGCTCTGCACCCACACTCACACCCTGCATCCCCACCCCCACTCTGCCCTGCACCCAGTCTCCTGCCCTGCACCCCCCACCCCCACTCTGCCCTGCACCCCCACCCCCACTCTGCCCTGCACCCACACTCACGAACCGCTCTGTGCGAATGGAGCCACTCGCACAGAGCGAACCGCTCTGTGCGAATGGAGCCACTCGCACAGAGCGAACCGCTCTGTGCGAATGGAGCCACTCGCACAGAGCGAACCGCTCTGTGCGAATGGAGCCACTCGCACAGAGCGAACCGCTCTGTGCGAATGGAGCCACTCGCACAGAGCGAACCGCTCTGTGCGAATGGAGCCACTCGCACAGAGCGAACCGCTCTGTGCGAATGGAGCCACTCGCACAGAGCGAACCGCTCTGTGCGAGTGGAGCCACTCGCGCAGAGCGAACCGCTCTGTGCGAGTGGCTCCATTCGCACAGAGCGATTCGCTCTGTGCGAGTGGCTCTGTGCGATCCGTGCACATAGACATGAAGAATACTTACCTCCGGAACGCGTCACATCCGTCACGTAGCTAAAAGAAGGCGGAGACTGCAGAGCGTGTAGCAGAAGCGGGGAACGCTCGCGGAGGTAAGTAAAAGGAGCCGAGTGCTCCAACAACGAATTGATCACTCGATTAATCGATAACGGAAATCGTTATCGATGATTTCCGTTATCGATTATTATCGATTTTATCGATTCGTTGTTTCAGCTCTAGAAGGGATACACGAGCCTGCATATGCACTTTAATTGATATGATGGCTGAGTGTCCACTTTATATTGTGCAGAATCCAATACGCAAAACACACAAGCAATCTATTAATGAACAAGAAATGTGAATTATTTGGAATGGCTCAGCCAATGCACAGAACTGAATCTTGCCCTGGTGTTTGATTGCAGTTATTTCTGCTTAAGTTGGTGTACTAAGGTTAAGTGTCTCAGGGGTCCAATGTTTAGTTTTTTTTTTTTTCGTTTTTTTCAAAGGGGTTTCTTGACAGCTATCAAAATTATGTATAGTTTCTCTCGATAATGTTCCCTTTTATCTAATACCGTGTATCGAATAATATTGAAGGTTGAATCTTCTTCAACCCCAATAGTACATTAGGTTCTTACAGCTCTTTGCTATGAGATGAACGAACACGTGGTTCTGGTTGTAAGTGAAAAGTCTCTCAATATTGTAAGATTGAGAGCAGGGCTCTCTCCACCTAATGTATCAGTTTGTCTTAGTCTGTCAATTATAGTCTTTTCATACCCCTTGAATATACCGTATTTGCTCAATTATAAGACGACCCCCCGAAAATCTGCCACCACTCTGTCCCTCAGAAATGCCTTATACCCCCAATATGCCACTCTGCCCCCAGAAATGCCTTATACCCCCTATATGCCACTTTGCCCCCAGAAATGCCTTATACCCCCCTATATGCCACTCTGTCCCAGAAATGTTTTACATACCCCTATATGCCACTCTGCACCCAGAAATGTTTTACACACCCCTATATGCCACTCTGCCCCCCAGAAATGCCTTATTCCCCTCTATATGCCACTCTGCCCCCCCCCAGAAATGCCTTATACACCATATATGCCACTCTGCTGCCAGAAAACCATTGAACCCTGCCCCCATGCCACTCAGCCCCTCCCTGCCACTCTTAACCCACCCCCCGACTTACCTGTGCATCCCTTTACTTGTGACCCGTGCTTCAGACTCCCTGGTTTCTAGTGGGGCTGCCGGTGGAGGTCTGTGCGATGCAGACCAGACATCATGCTGTGCCCTCCGGTGCCACCCCAATTGAAACGGTGGGTTTTTTTGCGCAGCCGGAGGAGAGAGAGAGGTGCTGAGCGGTTGCTCAGGAATAAGTTTTCAGCAACCGTTCGGCACCTCTCACTTTTGGATCAACAGCAACAAATGAACAGATAGAGGAAAGGCTGAACTTGATGGCCGCATCCAATGTGTGGATGAATTGTGTGAATGAGTGAGAGAATTAATGTGGGGATGAATTGTGCGAATGAGTGAGAGAAGTAATGAATTTGTGCGAATGCATTAATGAATATGTGTAAATAATTTGTGAAAGAATAAATGACTGTGTGAATGAAAGTGAATTAGTGAGTGACTGTAAAAGTGTTTGTGTGAATCATAGGTGTATAATTCGCAAAGATGGTATAAGCAGGGTGTTTAAGCATTGGGGACCAAGATGGTAAAGGCAGGGTGTTTATGGGACAAAGATGGCACAGGGAGCATGCTTATGGGACGCTCGGCTGTTTGTGGACAATGTTGACTCATTCTGAGCTGCTTGGGGACAACGATGGCACGTCCTATGTGTATGTAATTTGGGTGCTGGTCAGGCTCTATGTGGGCAGTGTGGATGCCAGGGCTGGCTTTGGGGTGTGCAACCTGTGATCTATGCCTGTAATTTAGGGTGTTTTATCTATACCTTTAATGCTGAGTTTTTATGTGAATTCTGGGTTTTTGTGTTATTCTGTAGATGCGTATCTGCTATGCTATGTTTCCATACAGTATTTATGTTTACCTGCATTTGTACGTCTTATTCAGTTGATCAATACCTGGAGTGTTGTTTCCATGTGTTGTTTATTTGATCTATACCTTCAGTGCTGAGTTTACATGTGATTTCCAGTTGATCCATACCTGCAATGCTGGGTTTGTGTGTTCTGTTGATTTATACCTGCAATGCTGTTTTCATACATTATTTATGTATACCTGCAAATACAGGGTTTTTATGTCTTATTCAGTTGCAGGTGCTGTTTCCATGTGTTGTTTATTTGATCTATACCTGAACTACAGGGAGTAAGTAAAAGAGAGGTGTGGTTTAGTGAATGAGGGGACAAACTCTGGGGATGATTACTGGGGGAGAGGACCTCAATGTCATGGGGAGGTCAGAAGGAGGGAAGACTGCTCTGACTCTCACAGTCTTCCCCTGATCTGCAGTCAGTGTGGCAAATATTTTTTGGTGTGGTAGCATGCTTGATTGCATGCTAGGGAGCATGGCCCAAAAAAAACAAAAAACGCTTGGGTAGGGTCCAATTTTTTCACTATAAAATATATTAGCAACAGGGTCTAATTATATATATATATGCATGCAACAGGGACAAATATTTACCTAGTATTTATATATATTGCCAGCAGGGTCTAATATTAATATATATCAGCAGCAGGGTCTAATATTGAATGAAAAATAACTGCTAGTTCAGCGGTTATTTTAAAATCATATTTCAATCAAGGTCTTTCCTTCAAAGAGATAAGTACATATCTAACGTGTATATATATATATAGCAAATAAAAGTTGATGCACTCAGCGGGTCTTGTTTTTACAAGATTTATTGACTTGGTCAAGGTCCAACGTTTCGGCTCTCAATGAGTCTTTCTCAAGAACACATACACATACACACAGAGTATATGTAGCGTTTTATAACCCCCCCTACTTTGGTCCCTGTCCCCCCATGTGCCCCCCCCTCTCTAAATATGAAAGCTGGAGACGCCACTGCATAGAAGTGCCGGCGGCGGAGGTTGTTTGTGCGCATTACGCAAATGTTCACCGGCTTCTATGGTGGAGCACCGGAAGGTCATGTGATGCCGGCGCTCCGTCATAGAAGCCTCCAGAGGCTGCCAGAGAGGAGGATCCGGGTCCCCTGCAGCTCTGCGGGGGATCTGGATCTTAGTCTTGTAATCAGATCTCTATTTGAGGTCTGATTAAAGATGAGGGATATTTTTCAGAGCATTATCTGCTCTATAGTATTATCTCGTCTTATAATCGAGCAAACACGGTATGTATTGTAGGAAGTGCTACGTAAATTGTTGGCGCTATAGAAATAAAAGATAATAATAAATGTGATCTTATCACTATAGCAACCAATGGACTGGTCCAGTTAGCAGTAAAAAGGGCGCTTTTAAGTGAAGATGTTCTACATAATCCCATCATTCCCACAACTGAATCCCTTTTATTCTTATATTGTAAATGCAATTAATGTGTATTTCAAAAACCTGTACAAAATCAGGCGCCCTCAATTCAAAACCATCCAAACAATATTACAAATGTTACAAAATATTTGCAACCTTAAATAACATTATTTTTCTAAGTGTGCTGGAGGGCACATTTTTCCTTAGTCTTTGAAAGCAACACAATTCAAATTATCAAAAAAATATTTTAACTTTCAAATTAGCGCACAATCTCTGCAGCCTTTAGACCATTATTTATAACTAATCATTGCTTTACAACAATTATCTGAAAATGATATATGTATATATACACACACACACACACATCTATATATACATAAATAAAATAGCTTGAGATTGGTTTGTCTTCAGTGTCAAATCTGTATCTGCTCCAATCCACGAAAATAGCCCTTTCTTATCGAACGATATTTCAAACAGGGGGCCAACAATGTTTTGGATTAGTTTACTGTAGTCTCTCCCCTCTGGAAGTCATTTTATGCAACACTGCATTCAAAGCTTTATTGGGCGATATAGAATTTATATTAATTCCAGAATAAGCCGTTTTCCCATTAGTGGCATAATTTTATTTACTTGAGTCCTACACAACAAAAAAAGTACCTATGTTTTCAAGCCAATATCCAGTTACTTCTAAACTACTCTTTATAATGAATATGCCCTTGACGATCAGGCAGGGTGGGCACTTAGATCCCACACGAAGGTTATATAAAATGACAATATGTTTCCTTCTCTTTCCAAGCCCCAAACGACTATTAATTAGTATGAACGTAAAAGGCAGGAGCACGTATAAATAATGAAGCAACGCGTGGTAGCATTATCAGGCTAAAGGGCAGGCAGAGCAATGCAGTCACCGTAAGACAGAAAAAGTCATGGGCGGGTAAACAGCCCACTCTATCAAACTGCAGCCACCGGGCACAAGGGCAAGGCGGGGAGTGGAACCAGAGCCCAGGCTGCTGCATGACAGGACACCAGCCTACCTGAGAAGTTCAGCAGCCAAAGGTGAAAGACCACCCCGATCACACAGGGACACAGGAAGAGCAGAAGCAGATGTCGCATTGGCCGCCAGTTCAAGGAGACAGCATAGAAGGCTGGACTGGACTCTCTCCCCGGGCCCGCGGTTCGCTCACTGCAGCGGTGCCCGAGGAATGTACAGCAAGCCCATGCTGCCCAGCGACCCGCTGCCGTGCTAAGGAGCCGTCCGCTGCCCAGGGAAGGGATTTCATCGAACCGGCCAATAGCAGCGCGGCTTCTACTGGGGCCGCGGCCGGGGGCGTGAGGGACGGTGTGAGGTGCGACTCTACTGGTTATTAGGCGGAGAAGCCGGGGACGTCGTTGCTGCTATTCGACTTGGCAGAGAAACATGGGCGGGTCTAGCATTGACGCATAAATTAAAAGCCATTGGTTAAAGCGTTTGGAAGAATCTGAGGAGAGTTACACAGGTGGTGACTGCAGACACATATATGTGATGTGATCTTTACAGCGACCTATATGTCATACGAGTCAAGCTTTACAGAATACTAATCTCCATACAGATGCAGTGATTAGTGGATGAGGAGCAGTGATTAGTGGATGAGGAAGATGGATATGGCCATATGGGTCCAAGAGAGCATGGAGTCTGAATATTGATTTATAACTTTTGTTAAGCAAACATAGAAAAAGATTGAAACAGAATTTGATGGCAGATAAGAACCATTTTGGCCGTCTAGTCTGCCCATTTGCCCTTATGTTAGATATTCAGATCCTAATTAGTTCTTGCTCATGTCGTAGATTCGGGATAGCTTTATGTCCATCCCTTATATGTTTAAAAGCTGTCGCTGTATTAGCCTTTACCACTTCTGCTGGGGGCTATTAAACTTATCTACCTCTCAGTTAAGTAAAACTTCATAACATTACATCTAAACTTTTACTCCTCCAGTTTTTGCTTATGACCTGATTTTAAAATTTCTCCTTCTTTGAAAGAAACGTTCCTCCACTGCTTTATTAAACCCCTTTAACCCCTTACGGACCGGGCTTTGTGACAGAGGCTGTTTTGTGATGTTGAGCTGTCATTTTCATCTCTCTCATTTAGTGTACCTAGACAAATATTTTTTTTAGACAAAAAGCACTTTCTTTAGATACCATGATTTTCATCATATCTAACTATATAAAAAATATAGTGAACATTTGAAAAAAATAATTTCTGACTTGTATTTGAAAAATATTTTACCCATCCACAAAAGCCAATGAACAAACAACAAAATACATTCTAATATGTTAGAAATACCCAATGTTTTTATGTTTATTTTAATAGTGTATAGGTAAAATAGGATTTTTTTAAAATGTTTTCGAAGTTAGCAATAGTGACATTGTAACACTGGTATCTGAATCCCTGAAACATCCTCCACATGAACATATTTTTTAGACAACCCAGGGTACTCAACTTGGGGTATTTTAATATTTTTCATGCAGCCAATTTACCACCAAACTTTGCCAAAGAGGTGGAATTTAGGTATAACTATACTAAGGATTTAAAGGGTTACTAAAAACAACACCTCAATATGTGTTCAGCAACATCTGAGTACAGTGATGCATGAGTTTGTCGGATTGTTGTGGGGCTAAATGGGACAAGCACAATTTCAGTTTTTAACTTGAACCTTTGACATCTGGTCATCATGCCACCATGTCCTATTTGGAACATCTTTGAATCTGGCCAATTCAGTTTACCCCATCAAACCATATATTTCAAATGGTGGTATTTTAACACTTTCCATGCACTAATTCTAACACTAGCCTTTGTCAAACTTTGTGGTAGTAATTATTTTGGTGGTTTTTAAATTTACAGCTCCTGGTATATGTCACAGTCAAACCACCAATATGTTTTAGCAACTTCTCCTGAGCACAGTGATACCACCCATGCATAGGCGGGTTGTTGGGTTTTGGGGGCTAAAAGGCCACATTTGGGACATGCACATTTTAGTTTCTCAACTTGGAATTTCGACATCGGGTCATCCTCCATCCATGTTCTATTTGGGACATCTTTGAACCCTGCCTATTTAATTTACCCCATCAAATCGTATTTTTGAAAACTAGACACCCAAGGGAATTTCAGACAATGGTATTTTAACACTTTTCTTGCACTAATTCTACCATCGGCCTTTGTCAAACTTTGGTAGTAATTGGCTGGCATCAATGATAAAAAACTGAAATGTGCACCTGAAATTACCATACTTGCTCGATTATAAGACAGAGCAAATAGAGGTCTGACTATAAGACTAAGATGCAGATCCCCTGCAGCGCTGCAGGCAAACTGGATCCTTCTCTCTGGCAGCTGGTGGGCGTCTGTGCGCTGCTGCCGGTACTTTCGCCAGGGCTTCTGTGGTGGAGCACTGGCGTGACATGACCTTCCGGTGCTTAGTCATAGAAGCCCCATAAAAGCATAGCGCCACGGGCGTAGGAACCGGGGGGGACGGGGGGGACAGATCCCCCCCAGGAAATCATGCGGGGGGGACCGATAATAGAGCAATCCCCCCCAGTGCCCTCGGTGCACAGCTGCCCGGTCAGCAGCTGCAGCGTGCAGGACTGGTTGGGGATTTCCCTAACCAGTCCAACACTTACCGGTGTGCTGTCTGTCACTGAGTGCCGGGCGATGGGATATGACGTTTATATCCCAACCCCGGCGCTCAGCAGAAACAGCTCTGCGCAGCTGCACTGCACTAGAGCGGCAAACCACCAGAAGGGGAGGAGGAAGAGCAAGCAGAAAGCAGAAGAGAAGAAGAGAAAGGTAAGAGATGTGCAAAACGAGGGGGGGGGGGTCTGATGTGCAAAACGAGGGGGGGGGGGTCTGATGTGCAAAACGAGGGGGGGGGGGGTCTGATGTGCAAAACGAGGGGGGGGGGGGTCTGATGTGCAAAACGAGGGGGGGGGTCTGATGTGCAAAACGAGGGGGGGGGTCTGATGTGCAAAACGAGGGGGGGGGGTCTGATGTGCAAAACGAGGGGGGGGGTCTGATGTGCAAAACGAGGGGGGGGTCTGATGTGCAAAACGAGGGGGGGGGTCTGATGTGCAAAACGAGGGGGGGGTCTGATGTGCAAAACGAGGGGGGGGTCTGATGTGCAAAACGAGGGGGGGTCTGATGTGCAAAACGAGGGGGGGTCTGATGTGCAAAACGAGGGGGGGGTCTGATGTGCAAAACGAGGGGGGGTCTGATGTGCAAAACGAGGGGGGGGGTCTGATGTGCAAAACGAGGGGGGGGTCTGATGTGCAAAACGAGGGGGGGGGTCTGATGTGCAAAACGAGGGGGGGGGTCTGATGTGCAAAACGAGGGGGGGTCTGATGTGCAAAACGAGGGGGGGGGGTCTGATGTGCAAAACGAGGGGGGGGGGTCTGATGTGCAAAACGAGGGGGGGGGTCTGATGTGCAAAACGAGGGGGGGTCTGATGTGCAAAACGAGGGGGGGTCTGATGTGCAAAACGAGGGGGGGTTTGATGTGCAAAACGAGTCTGATGTGCAAAATGAGGGGGGTCTGATGTGCAAAACAAGGGGGGGTCTGATGGTAGATATGTGTGTGGGCATATATATATATATATATATATATATATATATAGTGAGGCATGTATATGGGCAATGTCTATGAATGTGTATGGGCACTTGGGCAGGCATATGTGTGTATGGGCACACGCATATAAGGGCAGTGTATGTGCATACGTGTGTATGGGCAGTGTATATGTGTACGTGTGTGTGTGGGCAGTGTATATGTGTATGGGCAGTGTATATGTGTACGTGTGTGTGTGGGCAGTGTATATGTGTATGGGCAGTGTATATGTGTACGTGTGTACATGTGTATGGGCAGTGTATATGTGTACGTGTGTATGGGCAGTGTATATGTGTATGGGCAGTGTATATGTGTACGTGTGTATGGGCAGTGTATATGTGTATGGGCAGTGTACGTGTGTATGGGCAGTGTATATGTGTATATCTGTATGGGCAGTGTATGTGTGTATGGGCAGTGTATATGTGTATGTGTGTATGGGCAGTGTATGTGTATGGGCAGTGTATATGTGTACGTGTGTATGGGCAGTGTATATGTGTACGTGTGTATGGGCAGTGTATATGTGTACGTGTGTATGGGCAGTGTATATGTGTACGTGTGTATGGGCAGTGTATATGTGTACGTCTGTATGGGCAGTGTATATGTGTACGTCTGTATGGGCAGTGTATATGTGTACGTCTGTATGGGCAGTGTATATGTGTGTGTATATAAGGAGTGTATTTGTCTTATAGTGTATACGTCTGTGTAAGTATGTGCAAAGGCAGTGTATATTTATGGGGAGACGTGTGTGTGTGTGAGCAGTTTATGTATGTTTGGGCAGGCGTGTATAAGGGTAGTGCATATGTGTGAGTACTGGCAAGTGTGTATGTGCAGGCAATTGCAGTGTATGTGTGTGTTTTTGTGGGCAGGCATGCGTAAGGGCAGTGCATATGTGTGTATGGATAGTGTATATGTGTGTATGGATAGTGTATATGTGTGTATGGATAGTGTATATGTGTGTATGGATAGTGTATATGTGTGTATGAGCAGGCATGTCGTACTTAAAGGGAAGATTATGATTCCCTGTAACACATGTTTAACTCAGGGGCACCTAGGGTTAAATCCAGGCCTATTTCTGGTTAAAATGAGTATGTGTGTCACTGTATGTCACAGCATTCGGACACAAGAGAATATTTCGGGGTGCTACTTGGTCTAGGGCATCACTAATACAAAGCACCACGAGTTAATCTAGGGGTAGGCAGAGTAAGTGAAGGATGTGTTTGCGTGTCTGGGTGTGATAGCGTATGTTTGTGGGTTTGCATATTTTTATGGGTATGATAGTATGTTTCCAGGTGTGTTATGGTGGGCATGTGTCTAGGTATATTAGGGTAGGAATGTTTTGGGGTGTATTATTGTGTGCGTGTGTATGTTATTCAAGTGTTTAAGTGTGTGGATATGTTCCTGTGTGCATGACGTGTTAGGAGTCTTAGATGGTTCCTTCAATACATCACAGTAGTGTCTGTGTCCGTGTCCAGTGGGGTCCATCTGTGGTTGTAAGATTTTTCTGTTTCTGTGGGAATTTTCTCCCATTCATCCAGTAGAACGTTTTATGAGCTGTAGGTGATATACCTTTTTGGACAGCACTATGCTTCTAACTTTGTGGGAACGGTTTTGGGGACGGTCCTTTTCTATTCCATCATGACTGCCCCAGTGTACAAAACAAGGTCCATAAAGGCATGGCTGCAAAAATTCCCCACAGAAACTCTCCAAAATCTTGTGGAAATCGTTCCCAGATGAGTGAAAGCCGTTATAGCGGCAAAGGGGGACCAACTTCATATTAATGTCTATGTATTTATAATGTGATGTCATAAAGTCCCTGTTGGTGAAATGGTCAGGTATACCCTACCAGAAAAAATGCTATCCCCCCCAGATTTTTAGGGGTTCCTACGCCCATGCATAGCGCAGACCTCCACCGACTGCCCCACTAGACACCGGGGATTCTGAAGCCTGGGAGGCAAGTCTAGGGATGCACTGGTAAGTCGGGGGGTTAAGAGTGGCATGGGGGTATAATGTTTTTTCTGGAGGCAGAGTGGCATATAAGGGGTTAAAAGGCATATCAGGGAGGAAGAGTAGCAAATATGGGTGTATAAGGCATATCTGGGAGGCAGAGTGGCAAATAGGGGGTTAAAATGCATATCTGGGGCAGAGTGGCTTATTAGGCAAGCAGAGTGGCGTATAGGGGATATAAGGCATTTTGGGGTGCAGAGTGGCATTTAAGAGGGTATAAGGCATATCTGGGGGGCAGATGTGCATAACTGGGGCAGAGTGGCACATAAAAGGAAATAAAAACAAAAAACATTTTTCTCAATCATTGTTTTTATTAAATATGAAAAAATAGTTTACATGTGAATATTTACTAGTATTTTTTTCCGCCTATAGGGTAGTCTCATATTTAGGCTTTTTCTTTTTTTCCTAAATTAATATTCAAATTTTAGGAGGGGTTGTCTTATAATCAGGGTTGTATTATAATTGAGCAACTAGGGTATTTTGTTTATTTAATACAAAATTTAATTATTAATTAATGAATGAAAAAGAAATCAACTTTTTTTTTTTTTAAAGTGCAGACAACAAAAAAACTGTAAGATCACTGCCTATACAGTGATCAATTACAAAGAAACCCCTTCCTTGACAATAAAAATATCAAGGAACATCGTTGGATCTTCCTGACAGCAACACCACCTAAATGACGGAAGCTCTCGTGCTTCTGAAGCTCTTGGCAGGAGAAGAGCAGCACAATATTGAAAGACACGATGTCGGTGGAATATGATGGCTACCTGGCGATGGAAAGAGCGGTTAGGAGGTGATCAACGACATTGAGGCATTTCAGCAACAGCGGCTAAACACTCTTTCTAGCGGCAGGGCGCCGCCATATTTTAAGGCATGCGTCTTGCAATAGGGCGAATGTGATCGCTCCATAGAGCAGCTAAATTCTGTCTTGGAATTTTTACTTCCCATGTTTCATATTATACATATATTAACATTAAGCTGCCCCACACTCAACAATTCCTCTAATTTACTTGGCTTATCCAACAGGAATGTCTATGTTGTTGCAGATCTTTGTATCATCAAAAAATACATAATTTACCGTTAAGAATTTTGTAATAGCACTATTAAAAATATTAAAAAGTACAGGTCCAAATACAGATCTTTGGGGTATACCACTAATCATAATAAAAGTAATCCTAGTAAATCCAAAAGAGAGATGTTTGAGAGCGAATTATTTTGTAAATGCATTGTAAAGTGATAGTAGTGCATTAAGCCCTTCATTACGAAGGGTCTTTTGTACCCTAAAGCCTTGGGCTTGTTTGCATACGTCCAAGGAGCCTCTCTTTCCTTTACTAAAGCCACTTTTTTTTTTTTTTTTTTTTAGAAGCTTAGGAGTTTTTGCTGGGTATGATTTTATCATGGTGTTATAGAGGATGAAAATTTACAATAATATGTGTAGAAACAGATGTTCTCTTAATAAATTAAATTATGTCAAAATGCATTGTGTCCTTCCTAAACTCCTTATTTACTAAGATAAAAAGCTACTCTGCCTTTTAGCCAATATCAGGTGTAGTTAGAGGAAAATGTTTGGTCCCCACATTCAGGGTCCATGGGCTGGTATTAATGCAACTTTAGGGGGCCCAGGCAACCCCTGTGAAGGCTTGTCCATATGCGTGAACTCACTGTAAGGAACTGGGTCCATGCTGATGACTGAAAGGACCCAGAGCGCCCAAAGATGGAGTTCAGGAATCATTGCGCGGTAGCGGAGATGGACAGGGCCTGATGCAGGGTGACCGCACTCCCCTGGGTGTTGAATATCTAGGGTTGTGCAGCCAAACACTAGCATCCTGATATAGCAGCGGATGTAGTCCAGAACGAAGTGAAATCCTGCAGGCACCCTGGAACAGGCATGAGACATCACACAAGACTCATCTGTGGGATGCTGCAGAGAAATATAGCAGAAACATAACAAGCAAGGGACAGGGAGACCAGGCACGATATACATGTTACAGAGCACAACAGTGAACAAGACAAGGAATAAACATAACCAGACAAGACATACATAATACAGGGCACAACAGGGAACAAGACAGGAAACCCAAAAGCCGGGGATACAGGACAGGCTGACACACATAAATACAGAAACCAGCCTAAGACTGTTTGATAACTATTGGAGATTCCGTCACATCTTATGGCCATAGTATGCTTAGTCCACCACTACGCCAAAGTACTCCATTGACGGTGGGTCCTAATGCTAATCCCTGCTAACAGTGGTACGAAACAAACCAGACATGAAACCCAAACACATAACAAAGAGAGACATACCTGTAGACTGCAGACTGAGACAAACAGAACACATGGGTGGAGTACACCTTATAAAGGAAACAAAGCTGAAGCAAAAGCAAGGAATGGGAGATCAAAACAGAGCAAAAGGAAATCCAGGAATGGATTGGAGCAAAACAGGGAAACTGAAACAAGAGTGAGATATGCAGCTCCAAAGCCTGGGTAGGATCATGACACTCACATCTTATAGCTATGGTGCTCGCATGCCGTGTGAGCAACCCCCTTTCTGCTTCACAGCGTGGTCATGTTTTATTAAATTGCCTGACCTTGCTGCGTTCCAGCTTCCCTTGGGCAAGTGCCAAAGAGAGAGCTGCTGTGACATAAGTGGGTGCGGGCACAGTATGAATGATCGAGTAAGTGAATGAGTGTATGAATTAATGTATGTAAGTGTGTGTGTTAGCATGGATGTATAAGTGTTTGGGGGGATCAAAGATGACACAGACAGGCTGTTAGGGAGCAGAAAAGGTACAGGCAGTTGGTTTGGGTGCAGAAATGGCACATGCAGGCTTTTTGGGGCAGAAATTGCACAGATTAGCTATTTGGGGCAGAAATGGTGGTGGTTTAAATGGCACAGGCAGGCTGTTTGGGGCTAAAGTGGTACAAGCAGGATGTTTGGGGGCATCAATGGCACAGGTAGGCTGTTTGGGGGTTTAAGTGGCACAGACAGTCAATTTGGGGGTAATGTGGCACAAGCAGGATGTTTGGGGCATAAATGGCAAAGACAGCACAGGTATGCTGTTTGGGGGCAAATATGGTACAGCTAGGTTCTTCAGGGACAAAGATGACACAGGCAGGCTGGGGGTAAAGATGGCACATAGCTGTTTAGAAGTAAAATGGCACATAGCTGTTTAGAGGTAAAATGGCACAGACAGGCTGTTTTGAGGCAAAAATGACACTTTGGGGACAAAGATGGCACTCATGTTGCAACTGATTTATTCTCTATGATGGCTTTGTGGTTACCTTTTTTGGAGGTTTGATGCAGCCCCTCATGCTGACCTTCTGACAAGTAAAGGGAAGGGGCCATACCTTCCTTCCACAACAAACTACAGAAGATGGATATTGGGGACTCTGTTGTTTACTCTGGCTCTTAACTGTTGGCACAGAACATTACCCATGTTTCTAGTGAACTATAGCTTTGTTTTGTATAACCCCAAAACCAAGCACCACAGCATATTGTTTCCTCTATTTCACCATTTCACCATTTACAGTATGTGAAACCAAAATAATAAAATAACAAAAAAAACTATTAATAAAAAAGCCTTGACCCCCTCCTTAGTAAATCTGCATTTTATCTGTGTACAGTCTGGAAACTAATAGTTGTGACACTATTTTGTACATTACTGTTATAAGTCACATTCTATGAAGACAGAACTGTGAAAAATGAAACAGGATATTTTGCCATTTATGCTATTAGAAACATAAAAGTTACTATAATTCAATGCACCAGAGAAAGGTTGTAGAAAATATATGTAACTTTTGAGCAGAAGCAAATAATGGATCACCAGGATAAGAATAAGTATTAGAGTGCCTGCCAGATATCACTAACATCTGTAATGGAAAATTATCTAGGCATTTTTTATATGGCGGTGTTTTTTATGTGTATCACTCTAAAGAAATCTAGAAATTGTGCTGATATGAAGAAATATTTTTACAGACACCCTAGTCCATTAAAACAATGTATTCTTATGTCAACGTGCCGAAAATGCCAGTTTCCATATAATTTGATGATTTAGTGGGTTTGAGCATCACTTAGCATGCATGGTTGGGATAATTTTTTGTGAATTCATTCTTACCGCATTAAGGTGATTAAGGTGAGGTCTGGGGTAACAGTCACAGAGGCCTTTACAGACTAAAAGCTGGTCCTGTAGATGCCAACAAGCTGTATCTGTTTTAGGAAAATGGCTTAATGTACATATTGCCCTGCTGTTAACCCACCCCGCACTGGGATAATGAAATATACAAATGAGGTTTCCTGTGACACAAAAGCTACGCAAGCCGGCCAAAAAGTAAAATACAAAAATTATTGTGAGAAAGATAACTCCATTATCACCACTAAAATAAAAAATTTAACACTTTCACTGTGCCAAAACACACATACTATATATATATATATATATATATATATATAAATTATTTACTCAATTATAAGACGACCCCCCCGAAACTGGAATATTAATTTGGGGAAAAAAGAAAAACCCTGTATATAAGACTACCTTATAGGGGGGAAAAAGTTTTACTAGTAAATACGAATTCACATGTAAACAATGTTTTCATATTTAATAAAAACTATGATTGAGAAAAAAGATTTTTCTGTTTTTACTTCCTTTTATTAACCAACTTCCCCCCAGTTATGCACATCTGCCCCCCCAGAAATGCCTTATACCCCCCTATATGCCACTTTGCCTCTCATGATATGTCACTCTGCCTCCCAGATATGCCTTTTAACCCCCTATTTGCCACTCTGCCCCAGATATGTCTTATACATCCCTATATGTCACTCTGCCTCCCTGATATGTCATTCTGCCTCACTGATATGCCTTTTAACCCCCTATTTGCCACTCTGCCCTCAGATATGCCTTATACCCCCCTTTATGCCACTCTGCCTCCCTGATATGTCACTCTGCCTCCCAGATATGCCTTTTAACCCCCTATATGCCACTCTTAACCCCCCGACTTACCAATGCATCCCTGGAGGTCTCTGGAATGCGCGCAGAAAACCTCTGCTGCTGCTGGCCGATACTTCCGCCGGGGCTTCTATGACTGAGCACCCGAAGGTCATGTCACGCCGGGGCTCTGTCAAAGAAGCCCTGGCAGAAGTGCCGGCGGCAGCGGAGGTTGTCTGTGCGGGATGCGCACAGACAACCTCCACTGCTGCCGGCACTTCTGCCGGGTCTTATATAGTGGAGCACCGGAAGGCGCTCCATCATAGAAGCCCCAGAGGAAATGCCGGCAGCACCGAGGGGTTCTCTGTGCGCATCACACAAACCTCCACCGGCTGCCAGAGAGGAGGATCCAGGTCCCCTGCAGCACTGCGGGGGGATCTGGATCTTAGTCTTATAGTCATACCTCTATTTGAGGTCTGATTATAAGACGACCTTGAATATATATATAATAAAAGGTGATCATTGTTGACATTATTTGCATTCGCCTACACAGAATTTCTTGTGGTTGTGCCAGCACCATGGGATTTCTGGGGGAAAAACAAGCCTTCTGGCTTGTCTGGTAGATGTGGATGAGTGTTTAATAATGCTTCTACTACTATATATACTACGGGCTTTTGTCATTTAAAGCTTATAATAGTCCCTTTACATTTTCACGGTGTCCCCCTTGCAAATACTTGGAGGAGAATCTGCAGAATCTCCATAAGCATTTGCTCCTTTACCTGCCTCTCAGCTATTTTTCGTGCATTAGATGTGTTCTTTTGAACATGTCCTTGCACATGGATATACTTACAGACTGGCGCTCCAGTAATAGCTTGGCAAACGCTTCTAACTGTCTAACGAGGCCCTCCATGTACACACAAGCAAAGCACTACCATTGATTTGTGCCACTGATTGGCTGATTCATGCATTCTCCTTTAGTGAGGCTGTCAGTGACAGTAAACAGTCCCTGTCCTGAAAAAAGGTACGTGTATGGTTGTCCCCTAAATCTGACTAAATCCAAACTACAAAAATTGTCTCGATCCACAGGGAAAGAATATGTCCTGTCCCCTGGCAATCCAAAGGTTACATCAAATGCGTAATGTGGCAGGGACAGGGCCGGCCCTACTATGGAGCAGACTGGGGCAATTGCCCCAGGCGGCACTTCTGAAGTGGCGGCACTTTGCCGCCCCAAGCGCCGTTTTTTTTGGGCATCGGCTTTAAAAAACCGCATCCGCTGTAAAACCGCCAAGTGGTCGGCTTGCCTGCATGCCGATCAGTTCGGCTCTTCGTCCCGCCCCCTTGAAGATGCGCCGTGACGCTCAAGGGGGCGGGCTCACGCAGAACAGTTGCTCGTCACCGCGTGACAAGGAGAAGATCTCGAGGGAGAAGAGCATGTCAGTGGAAGAAAGCCAGCAGAAAAAGTAAGTATTTTAAAATAAATAACTGAGGTGATAGACGGAGGGATGGAGTCATGGAGAGAAATATTCATGCCCCTAGAGGGTGTTCTGGGGGCATAAGTACACAACAGGGTGATTAGGACAATCTATACACAAAGGGGAGGGGGGATAATACACATGGGTATGGGGGGCATTACAATTAACCAGTACAAAAAGGGGGGTCAAAACACAAGGGTGGGGGGCTGGCTGGGGGCATCAAATAAATCAATAGACAGGGGTGTGTTGGGGCAAAATGCACAAAGGGGCCTGGCACAGATACACAAAGGTGGCAAACACACAACAAGCAGCAATGTGGAAAGCATTTTTTATGCTCTTAGTAGCTTATCCTGTCCTGATGTGGCTGAGCCTGTCCTGGTGTGTGTGTGTCTGGGTGTCAGTATGGCAGAGTCTGTCCTGGTGTGTTTGTCTGGGTGTCAGTGTGGCAGAGCCTGTCCTAGTGTGTGTGTTTGGGTGTCAGTGTGGCAGAGCCTGTCCTGGTGCGTTTGTCTGGGTGTCAGTGTGGCAGAGCCTGTCCTGGTGTGTGTTTGGCTGTTGGTGAGGCAGAGCCTGTCCTGGTGTGTGTGTTTGGGTGTCGGTGAGGCAGAGCATGTCCTGGTGTGTGTGTTTGGGTGTCGGTGTGGCAGAGCCTGTCCTGGTGTGTATTTGGTTATCTGTTTCCTGGCACTTTACTTACTGTAGGGATAAATAGAACTTTGTAATTTTTATTTATCCAGAGATAAAACGCCTTCTTGAATTTCTAGTCACTTCAAAGGGCAAAACTCCAGAAATCAGTGTGAAGAAAAGTGAAGGTATCGTGTTATTTACTCTATTTCAATCTGAATATATTATGAAAAAGGAAACTTAAATTGGTTGAGTTTGTGAAATACAATTGCTGATTTCATTATAGAGGGGGCTGTACACCACATATACAGGGGGGGGGGGACTATAGAGGGGACTATACACAACACATACGGCGGGGGGGGGCAGCATTTCACACTTCGCCCCAGGCAGCACAATGCCTTGGGCCGGCCCTGGGCAGGGAAATATAAAATCAGAAATCAGAAAATCCAGTCCTGACTATTCAGGACCCGTGTCAGGGAAGATAAGAGTACAGAAAAATATAATTTATCAGGCCTTTTGAACCCTTTGATTTCCAGAGCAAAGGTTGGAAATCGCCAAACAAAGAATATACATTTTTCATATTGTAAAAAAGGAAGTAGAAAATAAAGTGCCCACATACAGATAATAAAATGATTCGGCCCATGCAGTGTTTTCATACCACAGCAGAGGTCTCCCTTCAGCAGATTATCTGAATAATATTCATTTTTACCTAATGCCTACCTGGGTAGGGCAAGGGTTGCATTCATACATAAAACATAAGTTCCTTTTAATATGTTCCAAGGTATTTTCCTATAGATGTGCATATAAAGAGTTAGCAACCTTATGCAGCATTTGATTATATTCTTGGGGAAGAAAAAGTGTTCAATTGGCATTTAGATGAGGAGAGATTTTGAATTCTAAACAATACAAACTTATAAGAAGCAATAAATAAAAAGAAGCATTTAACCCATTAGGTATGAGGGTATTTGTAAGCAAAGATCTGGAGCAAGTTATACATATTTTGTTTTCATGACAGGGCTTTCTTTTGAGACCATGTTGAAAAAAGAAAAAAAGGGAGAAAAACACATTTTTGTATCATGACAATGGTTAGCAAAGTACCCCAAATATAGTGTCTTGAGTTTGAATAACTTATATTTATAGAATTTCCAAATATCTCTGGCAATTATAGGGCAAACAACGGTTTCAAAGTCTTGCATTATTTTTTTATTTAGTAATTCATAATAATAATTAAACAAATAATAATAATAATAGATGACCCACAAAGTATATATTTCTGGAACCCAGTTCTGTATATCTCACGAGGAGCATATAGCATACCTCCCAACATTTCAAAAAAATAATTTTAAATCGCTCTCGTAGAACTCACCAATACAAGCAATTAAATTTTACAATGTCGTGCTTGCATTGCCACACTTCATTTTTGTCAGCAAAGTGATGCATATTAAAAATAACCAACACATTGAATTCAACCAAACCAATTTACTAAAAAAAAATCTATATATATATATTAATTAATCTAATACAACAGCAAAGGCAGATCAGCCTTAACACTATATATATATATATATATATATATATATATATATATATATATATATATATATACAAAGATTCTGTATGTGCCAATAAAACCTTTATGGATTGGCATTTAAAACTCCCTGTGTGCTCTCATTCATTTGGAGATATATATATATATATATATATATATATATATATATATATATATATACACATTTTACTTTACAGAGAGGGTGGCAAATAAATATCAGAAGTGGTAGAGGCTAATACAGCGAGGAAATTTAATCATGCATAGGACAGGTGATAAGCAATCCAGAATCTAAGACAAGATCAAAGACCGATTAAGGTCTGAGTATCTACTTTAGGAAAAATGGGCAGACTAGATGGGCCAAATGGTTCTTTTATCTACCATCAAAGTCTATGTTTTTTATATAAACAGTATTAGTGAGGAAAAACAAGACACAAATGTTAACTCAACAGGTTTTATCCTTTTCTTAGATATACTTTTGTAGGTGGTTTGGGGTTTGTAAGGATCGTGAAAGCCATATTAAACTTTATTTTGAGGACATTGCAACTAAACAAAATAATATAAAAATGCCAAGGAAGCTTTGGTCTTTAAGGTACAAAATCTCATGAATAGCAAAAGTATATTTGTTGTGGTAAATCATGTTTTCTGTTTTGCTAACAGAAAGTGAAATAAGTCCCGAGGCATTCACAAAAAGTGGTACATTTCAAAGCTCGAGGGTACTAGGAAAAACATTGCCAGCAATGACAAAATAAAAATGATAAGTCTCTGGATCAGTTTTCATCCCTGGTGCATCTGGGCAGTAATACTATAACAACTGTCAATCTGTCTTTCTGCACCATAAAATAAAGCAAATACACCAAAAGCAAGGCAACTTATGATTTACTTTCACATCTATTACACTGTAGTTTTACATACACCCTTTTAAAAAAGTGCATCAGGACACCATCTTTTTAAACAATTTAAAGCTTTAACTTATATGATATAAATAAGAGCAGCTGCAAGATACAGAAATGTATATATATTTTAATTATACAGACAATGCAAAGGACATTCATGAAGCCAAGCAAAGGGCTTTCTGAATGTATCAGCGTTCACCTCAGACCTATAAATAAATATGATCAATAGAGTAGCTGTGTGCCAGCATGATGCAGTTTGCTTGAATCCACATAAAGCAATCATGACTTCTTGAAAACTGTCTTGCTTTGCCATCCACATTTAGTTCTGTTTGAAGTAATAAGCAAGGGTACATTTTACTGTGCCATCCAGTATAGAAAGGAATACATTTCAAAGGGAAAAAAATGTTTTTGATAACATTACTTGAAAATATACATACAAGTTACAACACATACAACAGATGTGTGACTAATGATAAATAAAAAAATTGAATGTTAATATATTGGATGTTAGACACTGCATATTCCAGAACTTAATTCAGTTTAGATGGAATATAATCCCCAAGGCCTTTTATACAATTGGATGATAGTAGAGGCCTCCCAGGCTGTTGTCTTGCACATGAGCCCATGGGCGTACTTGTTTCTATTCGCCCCCCATACATCTTTTCACTGCCAATTTTATGTCCTCTACTTGTCACATACAAATACTACTAAACACTAGGGACAGTATGAACTGGCTGAATTAGCTGTTAAATATTACTACTTGTTATGTTACATTTGTCTTTATATGAACATTTGGATTGATTTTGTTGTACCATTTCATCTCAAAATCTTAATAATATTTTTGTTAATCAAATTTTGTCTTTCCTATTAAGTTTAATACCAGGTGTCACTGTCTAACTTGCCTTTTCTAATCATATTGTTTATATTTTGCTTTCCTGCCTGTATTGTCCATATATATATATATATATATATATATATACACACATATACACACACAGACACTGCATACGCAATCTTTATTCATAACAATTATCATATTAATACTATAAGTTGGAATTGGTAACTTCTTCCTCAATTTTGATGGAGAGATACTTTTTGGTGACTACTCATTCCTTTTTCCAGTAAACAGTTCCTGTGGTGTTCTACAAGCACAAATACACCCACATCGCAAAATGTTATAGAAGTAACACTACATACAACCCTCAAGGGTCATTTACCATTCAAACATCAAACAGAAGTTAAAGGAAGTGAGCACACCAAGGATTTATTTAATCAAAAATCTATGTTTTCATCAGCATAGTAGTTGTACAAAGAAAGCTACTAGTATACTGATATAAAAAATAGAATTTTTATGAGATGAATCATTGGTGTGCTCTTTTCCTTAAAAAAAAAAAAAATTATATATATCTACACACATACTGTATGTACGATGTCATGTCAAGTATGCATTTATTACAGGGCTCGACAAATCCCAGGCGCCAGGTCGACTCAGAATTTTGTCCTGGCGCCTAGGAGTTTGTCAGCCTCTTACATCCACAAAAAAATGCCCCCGTGTCACCACGCGGGGGCGCTGCTGTTGCTGTCTGCCCAGGAGTCTGGGCAGACAGCACAGCCACTCCGAGCCCGCCCCCGAGCCTGTGATCACTCCCACGGAGTGATCCTGTAGGCTGAAACCGCGATTGCAGAGAAACCTGCAATAGCGTTTTCAGCTGCCACAGGCAGCTTCAGGAAAGGGGGTTCAGTGTTGATTGGGTCCCCACACAAGTGTGGGGACCTGACACAACATCCCCCTGCTGCCTGTTCGCTCCATGAGAGCGACAGGGCAGCGTTAACCCCTTCAATGCCGCGATCGCGGCATTTAGGGGTTAATTCCCGTTTTTCAGGGGGCTCTGCTGCTGGTGGTCTGCCTGGAAGTCCAGGCAGACCAGCAACAGCAAAAACGAGCCCCCACAAGCCCTTTGATGACTCCTGTAGGCATGGAAGCCTACAGCAGTCATCAGAGACTCCCCCCTGCAATGGCTGGTCTATAGACCAACAATTGCTTCCCAGCTGCCAGAGGCAGCTTCAGTGACAGGGGGAGAGGGTTCTTTGGTCTCCACATGAGTGTGGAGACCAGCCCCAACACCCCCCTGCTGCCTGATCGCTCCATGAGAGCGACAGGGCAGCGTTAACCCCTTCAATTCCACAATTGTTTATAACACATTCGTGGCATTGCAGGGGTTAACATTTGTCCCCACAAGCTTGTGGGGACTAAATATCAATCAATGCTGTGCTCCAATGGAACATCAGCATTGAAAGTGTTAAAAAATATATATATATATATATAAAAAAAAACAAACCCAAAAAAACAGCACTGACCTGAAAGTCCAGGGTGCTTCCAGGTCAAATGCTGTGAGTTTAGTAAGTGGGCTGATGATGATCAGATCACTCCTAACCAACTGTTAGTTTAAAAATAAATCCTGGCTCCTAACTTTTTTAGCTGGCGCCTAGATTCACAACAAATTTGTCAAGCCCTGATTTATTATGTATTGCTCTTAAGCTTGTCTTTTAAATATCATGTTCGTCCAATAACAAAAAGGTATCATTGCATAGAACAATACTCAGTTTTTGACATTGTGTCTACTGGACTAATACGGCTAAACCCATTTACGTTTTATATTTACACTCACTGGCCACTTTATTAGGTACACCTGTTCAATTACTTGTTAACACAAATAGCTAATCAGCCAATCATATGGGAGCAACTCAATGCATTTAGACATGTGGATGTGGTCAAGACAACCTGCTGAAGTTCAAACCGAGCATCAGAATGGGGAAGAAAGGGGATTTAAGGGACTTTGAACGTGGCATGGTTGTTGGTGCCAGACGGGCTGGTCTGAGTATTTCAGAAACTGCTGATCTACTGGGATTTTCACACACAATCATCTCTAGGGTTTACAGAGAATTATCCGAGAAAGAGAAAATATCAAGTGAGCGGCGTTTGTGTGGATGAAAATGCCTTGTTGATGTCAGAGGAGAATGGGCAGACTGGTTCGAGATGACAGAAAGGCAACAGTAACTCAAATAACCACTTGTTACAACCAAGGTATGCAGAATACCATCTCTGAACGCACAATACGTCGAACATTGAAGCAGATGGGCTACAGCAGCAGAAGACCACACCGGGTGCCACTCCTGTCAGCTAAGAACAGGACACTGAGGCTACAATTCGCACAGGTTCACCAAAATTGGACAATGAAAGACTGGAAAATGTTGCCTGGTCTGATGAGTCTCAATTACAGCTGCAACATTCAGATAGCAGGGTCAGACTTTGGTGTAAAAAACATGAAAGCATGGGTCGATCTTGCCTTGCATCAATGGTTCAGGTTGGCGGTGGTGGTGTAGGGGACATTTTCTTGGCACACTTTTGGCCCCTTAGTACCACTGCAGCATTGTTTAAACACGACATCCTACCTGAGTATTGTTGTTGAGGAATGTTTCCAGCACCTTATAGAAAGTTTGCCACAGAGAATGAAGACAGTTCTGAAGGCAAAAGTGGGTCCAACCCAGCACAAGCAAGGTGTACCTAATAAAGTGAATGTGTGTGTATATATATATATATATATATATATATATATATATATATATATATATATGTTATAAATGTTGTTTAAAACTATTCAAATGTATGATGTTGTATTGATTTGTATTTGTGTGTGTAATTATTGATGCTTTTAAATGTTAAATTGTATTTTTTATAAAATATTTTTTCCTTTTGTTTCTTGAGTCCCTGATCTTTATTGTAGCTGAAACAATACAATAGTATACATTAATAGTAGTATGTAATAGTATCTCTTAAAGTCATGAATACCTGAATTTTTTTTACCCTTTTTGCATATTCCTCCTCATTGGAATTCTCAATATTTTTCATGTATTTTTTGGATTAAGTGTTTGACAAAAACTTGAACTATGGAGTAGATCCATCACATACATATTTAGCTTTTTTTATATAGATTATTTTGTTTAATACCACTGATAAGAAGACATAACTAATTACTGTACCTGTTAAACAAATAGGCAAAAGTATGAAAAGAACCTGATTATTATTTGCAATATGATTTTTTTTATGTTAATGTTCACCACTGTGTTAAACATACAGAATTGTGTTTCACAAAACTAGGACTGCATGTAAAAAAATTGGTAGTGACAGTTTGGATGGTCACAAAGCAAAATCTGATATAGTGTGTCTTACCTTAACAGCAATTTAAGATCTACAGTCAGATCTTATTTACAAATGTATGCACATTTAATTGACTGGCCTATAATTGGGCCAATAAGGACATTTCCACACAATACAATAAGACTTTAAAACAGAATAAATCAGCAGTTACCTACAATGATAAACAACACACATTTTAAAATCAGATTTCTTTAATCACATGTTGGTATGTTACATGCAATAAGTAATAAATAAATACAATAAAAACAACCAAAGATATTATTTTAAACCTGATATCAAAAACAAACATTTAGTTTTACTTTTCATGTAACTCAAGAATTTATGAAGGGATCTTTTGAAAAATAATATTTTGTCTAAGTTGTATTAATGGAGAATGCAGTTGAGTCCGAAGTTATGTTACGTCAGAGATCTTCCACCTTAAGAAGTTATATATTGGCAATTATAGGGTAGATGACAAAACTACTCTACCTCGAATAGGGTATTAGATAATAAAATAGTGGTTAAACTCTGACTCATACCGTCTCGATTCTGTGCCATCAAAGAGTTCTCAATGTTCATTGTGATTATTGCATTAATGTCCAAGCCATTCCATCTCAGATTAATGTGTATTTTCTGCTTCTGGTTTCAAAAGATTTAAACACGTCAGCAACTTTGGTCAGGTTAAAATTTGTTCTCCACATTTTGGTTGCCTTGCAAATCTTACTAATTAAAGTGTGCAATATAACTACAAGATTTATATCTAACCATTCTTAATATGCTGTAGAAAAAGCTTTTAAAAGCTTAATCATACTCTAGTAATAATAATATTACCAATAAAAAAAATCATAAATATTTTAAGTCATTTCAGACAGCCAGGTTTTATTTATCTTAGAGTATACTAATAGTGGCTATAGCCAGTGAAAACATAATTTCTACTGATGTAAATACTGACTAAACCCATTAGGACTTACGCCTTTCAAGGTAGAATTCCAAATCAGATCTATGTTGTGAATTGTGACATGTTTTTCAGAGGTGAGAATTTATTGTTGAAAATGTACCAATATTGTATTTTGTTACAATATAGATTGCATACAACTCTATTATTAAACTACCAACGTCTTTAGTGATATTACTTTTTATTTGGCAAATAAATAAAAAAAGATTGGAAATGTAGTTATGTTATGGAAGATTGCAGTAGGTGCCTTCACTAAAAATATTCCTGGTTCAGACATGAATAAAAAAGAACAAGAAGCACAGAACCATCTGGACTTCACTGTTCTTTTGTTCTCGAGCACCCATTTGCTGGCCCATAATATATACAAATGGCATAATAAAGTCAGAATAATACCATCAATCTGATTTCTATACAACAAATAAGATCCTAGTAGGTTAAAAGACTCCAAGCTTGGTATTTTTTTTATCATAATATACATATATATAGATATATAGATATAGATATATATATCTATATATATGTATATAAGCACAGTTATACATTTCATAGTCGAACATTGCATTAATTGAACTAGGAGAAACTGAGAAAACAATCTAATCTAATTTCTCAAATACAAAGATAACAAAATGGCTAAAAGCGTATAAAACGGTACCCATAACTACTATTTACAGCTGTAGATGTAGTTTGGCATAGGAGAAAAGTCTAAGTAAACCTCTTTAGGATTTTGACTCTAGTCTCTTGAGATGCAGAG
The DNA here is from genome assembly GCF_027358695.1 of Spea bombifrons. Taxonomy (NCBI): domain Eukaryota; kingdom Metazoa; phylum Chordata; class Amphibia; order Anura; family Pelobatidae; genus Spea; species Spea bombifrons. Next base: position 52,393,207 of record NC_071089.1, on the reverse strand, counting down.
TACAATGAAATGATTAGATAATATTTTTTACCCAGAGGAATAAATGACTTCCATGAACTCCTATTGCTTAATACTTGTTTGTAATACAATTACATGCTTTTCCTAATTCTAGTTTTATATAAATTAGTCAGGGTAGTGACATCTAAAACCCATCTTGATCTACATATAAAACACTTACAAATAATTTGTGAGACAATGCATTGTGCTTCTAAAAATATTGATACAATAGAACACATGCCAACATGATCTCCTGATGCTCATCAGGGGTTATGTATAAAGCTACTATGGTACAAAGCTTGAAAGTTGGTCATAATTAAGTAGTGGCAATGGTCACAAATGAAATGGTTCTGGAAGTTCATTGTTTGCTATGGTAATAAAAGCACATATAACTTTGTACCAGAATCACTTTTTATACATAACACCCATTTGGACGGAACATCCCTCCTATCTATCAAGGGTCCCTTAATAAAGAAAAAATAAAATACCCCATCCCTGAGACATTACTTTAATACCTTAACATAATAACCATACCTTAACCTGACCATAATATCAGAAAAGGGAGTTCTAGAAAGATGGGATGCCTGCAATGGGGCAAGAGGTGTATGAGAAACAACATGATTGTGGTGTCTGTTACATATTGGAGGGATCCACAATGTCTCAAAACAAACATCAAGGCTAGTAACATACAGAAAATGTTGGCATGTCTGCTATGGTTTCAAGTTATAACCCTGTAAGATTCCTGTTATGCTATTGGCATGCATAATCTATTTAAACTTGATTAATATAAACTCAAAGAATTGTACAAAAGAATTTCTTCTCCCTAAATGGATTTTCTGAGGCAGGCACAGGAAGAATAAGGGGATCTTCTCTAACATGTGCATCACAATAGGCCATCAAATCTGCGGCAGCCTTGGAAACCTAAAACAAACACAGATAGCAATTTTAAATAATTAACAAATCTATAAAACATATACTGAATACATTACAATGATAAAGCTAGCTAGTTTGAACAGGGCATCATGTGTAGCAGAGTATGTTGTGCTTTTAAGGATGAGAAGGCACAAAAGGAATGGTCATCTTGCAATAAAATCTACCCCTCTGATCAAAATCACTAAACTGGGTACACAACATATTAATTAGCGTATGCATTATATACAGTTGGTATATCACTATAGCCCTCTAAATGAATATAACCTACAGTGAGAATATAGGGTTAAAATAACAGTGTGTCCCACACAACCTCACCAACAAAGAATGCCATTTAAGTTAATTCATTTATGGTCAGGTTTAATAAATAACGGTAATATAAACATAATATTGAGTTCTTAGCAAGCTTTGTCACGCACTAACCAAAATAAGGTATTTGCTGCTAAGGCCATACATTTATGTTACTGTATAAATGTGTTATTGTAGTTATTATAAAGGTGTGGATTACTCAGTGCAGCAGGCAGAAACCATTATGGCATCAAACCATACAATAGAGAATATGATCCACCATGAGCTCCAATAAGCAACTGAATGCAGATTAAACAAATTTATATTCAAAATTATAGCTAGATTAAGATACTTATAGGCAAGAAAAAGCTTCTAAATTAGCTGTACCATGGGGAATAGGATATAAGTAGTATATCAAACAAATTTACAATATTATATGAAGTCTTTGAAACCAAAACTGAAGATATATAGAATTATAAATATTTCAAAACATTTTTAGTGCACGCCAAACTCGTCAAGCCACAATGTGGCAAATATCAGCTGCAAGGGTTAGCCTAGAGTTACTGGCACCTGGGTGCAGGATGTCTTTGGGTCCCTCTCTTCCCCTGCAAGTAGCACACACATATACTAAAACACACTAATATACAGACTCGCTCTAACATCATATACTATACACTATACCTGTTCACACTGACACCTTATATTAACGCTCTCTAACATGCACGCACACACACTATACCACCATATGCTAACACACTCTAACATATGCTAACTCACACTTTTACTACCACACACTCACTCTTACATTGCACACAGCCTATCACTCTCTGTGGAAGCTTTCATGCTACTAATGCACACTCACATAGCATTGTTTACGTGACCCAGCCAATAACCTCGGTGATAGGTGTGCCTGGGTGTGGTGCTCTTGCTTTAGTATGCCCTAAACAGAAGAATTCACACATTACTACCTACAAGGGTCACTGTCTGTAAGGTACAGATCACTGTAATCTAAGGTGGCAATACCTTCATTTGGTCCATGTGAGAAGAATGTGTTGGGGAAAAAGGCAGGGTGAGGGCATAACAATCATAGTCGCAACCCATAGCCAGGTTTCAACTGCGACCTGGCCTGCCACTCTAGGGGGCCCAGGTGGCCGCTTTTAAGCCGATAGGTGTGGGTAATACCCCAGCGTGTGACACGCAGAGTGTAGAAATCATTCGATCAGATGATCTCTCACCCTCTCTCCCTGCACCTTGTGTCTGACTGATCCAGTGTTCAGGAAGCGACATCATATCCACTTCCTGCATTGTGGCTCCATTAGCACACAGCACAGAGGAAGAGAGGCACACAACTTTTGCATGTAAGTGTTGTGGGCAGGGGCACAGGGAGGCAGTTAGGGGTTACTGACAAGTTGTTTGAGGCACTGACAAGCTGTTTGGTGGCAAAGATGGCATTGACAAGCTGTTTGGGGGAACTGACAAGCTTTTCGGGGACAAAGATGGCACTGACAAGCTGTTTGGGGGAACTGACAAGCTTTTCGGGGACAAAGATGGCATAGACAAGTTGTTTGGGGCTATGATGGCACTGATAAGCTGTTTGGGGTCAAAGGTTGCACTCAAGCTGTTTGAAGACAATGCTAGCACACTGTTGGTGAAGTTGGGAGGCCCTGTGGTTTCTAGTTATGCCTCTGAGGGGGTGCCAAATAATAATAATAATTTAAAGAAAAAGAATCCCAACCAAGGATTCAAAAAGAAAGAATGTAGTACTATACAACAAGACAGAAGAAAATACCCCGTTATGACTGTTAAACCCCTTCACTACTGGGATTTTTTTAATTAAGATTCCCATTTTCCATGTTTGATGTACCCACACATATATACATCCTTTCAGAACAAATAGGGCTTTCATTTGAAACCATAGAAACATGCAACAACAAAAAAATAATTGTGTTAGCATGTCAAAAATCACACATTAGATAGAACAATGACCCAATTTAGGTCTGGCATCGTCCACTGATTACATTAATACGCTACATACATATTTTTTTTTCTAAGTTCTAGACGGCCATATCCATCCTTAATTATTTTTCTTTTTAACTGTTATCAGTGCAATATGGCTACAGATCTTTAGGGATCTCTTGAACATGTTTTGTATGCCAGTGATGTCACAATGACCTAATTGTATTGTTTATATTTTTTACTTATTTTTAGTAATTTGTCATACAATCACACTGTGATCACCAAGATAGTCTCTATAGACTTGCATTGGTGAATCTGATATTCCAGCAGAGTCTTAACAGACCCTGCAGGAAATATCCTGTCCTCTGATGACCTTACGGCTAATGTCAGCAGTGGCGTCCCCGGAAGGAAATGCCCGATCACGTGCTGCCTTCCTGTTGCAGAGAGTACAGGTTGTCAAAACACAGCCTGATCTCCTGTGCAGCCGCAGGGAGATCTTACGTAAAGTTGTTGCAAGTTGTAGCAATCCTAAATCCATATCAAATCTAGTTTCTGTCCTAAAATGGATATATGCAACTGAACTAACCCCGCTATCCTCAACTAAACATATACATACATACTATACATATGACCCACACAATCAACAGCCAGGACCTTACAAGTTAATTAACGACCACAAATTATATATATAAAAAGATATGCAGTAACAAATAATATATATATATATATATATACAGTGGGGCAAAAAAGTATTTAGTCAGCCACCAATTGTGCAAGTTCTCCCACTTACAAAGATGAGAGAGGCCTGTAATTTTCACCATAGGTACACTTCAACTATGAGAGACAGAATGAGACAACAAAGTCGATAAATCACATTGTCTGATTTTTAAAGAATTTATTTGCAAATTATGGTGGAAAATAATTATTTGGTCAATAACAAAAGTTCATATCAATACTTTGTTATATACTCTTTGTTGGCAATGACAGAGGTCAAACGTTTTCTGTAAGTCTTCACACACTGTTGCTGGTATTTTGGACCATTCCTCCATGCAGATCTCCTCTAGAGGATGTTTTGGGGCTGTTGCTGGGCAACACGGACTTTCAACTCCCTCCAAAGGTTTTCTATGGGGTTGAGATCTGGAGACTGGCTAGGCCACTCCAGGACTTTGAAATGCTTCTTACGAAGCCACTCCTTCGTTGCTCGGGCGGTGTGTTTGGGATCATTGTCATGCTGAAAGACCCAGCCATGTTTCATCTTCAATGCCCTTGCTGGTGGAAGGAGGTTTTCATTAAAAATCTCACGATACATGGCCCCATTCATTCTTTCCTTTACACGGATCAGTTGTCCCAGTCCCTTTGCAGAAAAACAGCCCCAAAGCATGATGTTTCCACCCCCATGCTTCACCACAGGTATGGTGTTCTTTGGATGCAACTCAGCATTCTTTCTCCTCCAAACACGACAAATTGAGTTTCTACCAAAAAGTTCTACCTTGGTTTCATCTGACCATATGACATTCGCCCAATCCTCTTCTGGATCATCCAAATACTCTCTAGCAAACTTCAGACGGGCCTGGACATGTACTGGCTTAAGCAGGGGGACACATCTGGCACTGCATGATTTGAGTCCCTGGCGGCGTAGTGTGTTACTGATGGTAGCCTTTGTTACTTTGGTCCCAGCTCTCTGCAGGTCCCCCCATGTGGTTCTGGGATTTTTGCTCATCGTTCTTGTGATCATTTTGACACCACGGGGTGAGATCTTGCGTGGAGCCCCAGATCGAGGGAGATTATCAGTGGTCCTGTATGTCTTCCATTTTCGAATAATTGCACCCACAGTTGATTTCTTCACACCGAGCTGCTTGCCTGTTGCAGATTCAGTCTTCTCAGCCTGGTGCAGGTCTACGATTGTTTCTGGTGTCCTTCGACAGCTCTTTGGTTTTGGCCATAGTGGGGTTTGGAGTGTGACTGTTTGAGGTTGTGGACAGGTGTCTTTTATACTGATAAGAAGTTCAAACAGGGGCCATTAATACAGGTAACGAGTGGAGGACAGAGGAGACTCTTAAAGAAGATGTTACAGGTCTGTGAGAGCCAGATATCTTGCTTGTCTGTAGGTGACCAAATACTTATTTTACCGAGGAATTTACAAATGAATTCATTAGAAATCCTACAATGTGATTTCCTGTATTCTTTCCCCCCATTCGGTCTCTCATAGTTGAAGTGTACCTATGGTGAAAATTACAGGCCTCTCTCATCTTTTTAAGTGGGAGAACTTGCACAATTGGTGGCTGACTAAATACTTTTTTGCCCCACTGTATATATATATATATATATATATATATATATTGTCATGGAGCTGGATAGTCTGACCGACTACCTCTGCTGACTTGTGCTCCCATAGCCTGGGACAACACACACTTTCCCCGGTTTCCCAGTCACTAGACAAGACTCAGTGTAGGGTATAACCAAAACGAAGACTGGTTTATTTCTCACACACATGGCTGGATATATCCAGCAAAACACACATTAACATGAATCAAGATTTTGGGATACAAACCACCCCCTTAAATCTGCCTCCCAGAGACAACAGGGTCCCAACCTCCACTATCTATTACTGGCCTAAATCAGTTTGGCCGGGGTAAACTCTGTAGTAGTGGAACTGGGGGGGAAAACAATGGTGAAACAATGGTGGTCACTCCCTGGTTGCAGATCCTGGCTGTCTCCCGGAGATAACCCCCCAGCAAGTGATGGGATGATATACTGCTGGGGGTAGCCACAGAAGTCTTTTCAAAGTCAGGGCTCATAGTCAATAGGGAGGAGGCTGGCTGTCAGGCCTCTCCAGTGGCCCCAGTGATGGAGGTTTCCGTCACAACATATATATATATGTGTGTGTGTTGCCTTTATTTTTTTTATAATTTAACAAAATGCAGAGTGAGTGAACAAACATAAAAATCTAAATCAAATAAATATTTGATGTGACCCTTTGCCTTCAAAATATCATCAATCCTTCTAGGTACACTTGCACACATTTGGGTATTTTGTAGGCATATAATTAAGTATATGATTAAACAATTCCAAAATACCAAAAAGGTACTAATGATTATCAATTCAATATGTAAGTTGAAACACAATCATTAACGTAAACAAAAACAGCTGTGTAGGAGAAATAGAACTGGGCGATGAACAGTCAAACAAAGTAAGGGTGCTGAAGAAAGGTGTTTCATGTCAAAAGTCATACAACATGGCAAGACTCACAGAGCACAGCAACAAGACATAAGGTAGTTATACTGCATATTTCCAGATGTTCTGTTCACGCTCTTTTGAGGAAGTACAAAGAAACATGCAATGCTGAGGACTGTAAACTCATTGGTCGGCCTAACAAACTAATTGCACTTAAAAAAGCCACAGGTGTGGGAAATTAATTCTCATTTTAACCTGTGAGTGTCACCTTCGGTGTCTGTATCAAGGGCAAACATTCAAGGTTATGTAAACTTTTGATCATGACCATGTGGGTGATATCTGTTATTATTATGATTTAAAAAGGAGCTAAACAACTACGTGATAATAAATGACTTCATATGATCACTATGGCTGATCAGTGTACATATATATATTTATATATACACACACTATATATGCACAAAAGTATTGGGATACTTGACTATTACACCAACATGGACTTTGATGACATTGCATCCCAAATACATAGACATTAATATGTAGTTGGTCCCCCCTTGGAAGCTATAACAGCTTCCACTCTTCTGGGAAGGCTTTCCATAAGATTTTGGAGTGTATCTGTGGGAGTTTCTGCCCATTCATCCAGTAGAGCATTTGTGAGGACGACAAGGCCTGGCTTGCAATCTTTCCATTGTACTTGGTAATGTGTGGCTTGCATGCAGTTGCTCAGCCATGGAAACCCATTCCATGGACCTCCCGCTGCACAGTTTTTGTGCTGATATTGATCCCAGTAGAAGCTTGGAACTCTTCAGCTATGGACTCAGCAGAGAGTTGGCAACTTTTACCCACCATGCGCCTCATGCTGCTTCAAGTTGCTGGGTTCCCTAAACTCTTTCACTTTCCAATAATACCACTTACGGTTGCTAGTGGAATATCTAATCTAGCAGGGATAAAATGTCATGGATTGACTTATTGCAAAGGTACTATCTAGTGGCGTCCTTGTGTACTCCCCCAATTGAAACGCTGTAATTTTCTTTTTTTCTTGTGCAGCCGCAAGGGAGCACTGATTGACGTTGAGGAAAGGGGTGCTAAGTGGTTGCTCATGAATACGTTTTCAGCAACCGATCGGCGCCCCTCAGTCTCCTCCGCAAGGCCTCTGTCTTGGTCGCAGTGCCAGCATTTCATGATAAGCGCCGGTATATGACATCATATACCGGCACTCTGCAATGAAGCAGCACGTACAGCGGCAGAGCAGCGAGACAGAGGCCTCGGACTTCTGCAAGGTATGTGAACTACAAAGGGGAGAGAGGGTAGATAATGAGAAGGGCAGAGGGTAGATTGAATAGAATGAATGAATTAATGTGTGGATGAATTGTGTGAATGACTGAGAGAATGAATTAATGTGTGGATGAATTGTGTGAATGAATGAGTATGAGTTAATGTGTGGATGAATTGATTGAATGTTTTGTGAGAATGCATTAATGAATATGTGTAAAATATTTGTGTGAATGAGTGAGAATAAATGATTGTGTGAATGAATTGTGTGAATGAAAGTGTGAATTAGTGAGTGACTGTAAAAGTGTAGATGTATAACTGATTTGTGGAAAGGCAAATATGGCACAGGCATGGTGTTTATGAGACAAAGATGGCACAGACTGGGCTGTTTGGGGACAAAGATGTCCTATGCATGTAATTTGGGTGCTGGTCGGGTTCTATATGGGCAGTGTGAACACCTATAATCTATGCCTATAATTAGGGTGTTTTATCTATACCTTTAATGCTGAGTTTTTCTGTGAATTCCAGTTGATCTATACCTGCCAAGCTGGGTTTGTGTGTTATTCTTTTGATCTATATCTGCTATGATATGGTTCCATAAATTATTTATGTATACCTGCAAATACAGGGTTTGTATTCAGTTGATCAATACCTGCAGTGTGGTTTCCATGTGTTGTTTATTTGATCTATACCTTCAGTGCTGAGTTTATATGTGATTTCCAGTTGATCTATACCTTCAATGTTTGGTTTGTGTGTTCTGTTGATCTATACCTGGAATACAGGATTTCTATTTCTCATTTTGTGTGTTTGATCTATACCTTTAGTTCTGAGTTTACATGTGAATTTCAATTGATCTATATATGTATGCTGGGTTTGTGTGTTAATGTGTTGATCTACACCTGCTATGCTATGTTTCCATACATTATTTATGTATACCTGCAAATATAGTGTAAGGACTTACCTGCCTCTCCGGTCCCGCGCTGTGGCCGGTCCCGCAACGCTTCCTCCTCAGATGGCTTCCCGGGCAGGGAGTACCACTGCTACTCGGTCGGCGTCTTCACCTCGTGCTCTTATAACCTCGGGTGACCTCCTTAATTCAGGACATACCTCCACCTTTCCCTATTTAAACCTGGATTTCCTCTTCTGGGTCACCCTTGGTTGGTGTATTCTTCTGTTTTCCTGTGCGAGTTGCTGTGACTATTTCTTCATTTGACCCAGCTTGCTGACTTCGCTCCTGTTTTCTGATTTGGCTCCTGTTCTCTGATCGTTGTGTAGGGGACAGCTCACGCATGGGGCGGCAATGACAGTTTCACACAGGTTTCCAATGTAAAAGCGCGTTTATTTAGATGTTGTAGTCACAGAGCACCTTGTAAACAAAACAAACTATAAGCCTGTCCGGCTCTAACTAAACAGCAGGATACCTCTCTAGCAGCCTAAGGTCTGACGCAAAGCAAAGTAACCAGTTTTGTATGGGGTAAAGCTTCATACCTGGTGGGCTGCAGCGCTGGCTGTAGCTGCTCCTTCATTCAGGTTCTCCCTCCCTTTGCAAACCTAACAGCCCTCTCTTTTTAGGCTTCCTCCCCAGTAACGAGCTTAGGAAGCCTCACCTGAGAGCACCTGGGTTTGCTACCATGCCTGACTGAGGTAACCAGGTGAGATATATATCCCATCAACCACTCTCCCATACACTTTACCACAGTTGGTATTGACTCGGCTTGTTTGACTACTCTTCTGGATTTGATTCAGCTTCCTGCTTTACTGGTTACCAGACCTGATTCTCGGTTCCAGCTCTCCTGGCTACTCCTGGTTCCTGTTTGCCTGGCTCACTCCGCCATCCGTGGTCCTCCTCATCCAATCATTACAGATAGGGTTTGTATGTATTTTTCTTTTGATCTATACTTTGATATATAATCTCCACCAACTCCTGCTGTGCCCTATGAGCCCCTACCATGTCCCCACTAGGCCCTTTTTCCCCAGCTCCTGTCATGTCCCTACCAACCCCTGTATTGTTTCCACTGCCCCTGTCATATCCCCACCTGGCCCTGCCATGTCCCCCAACTACACAGCCTGATACAGCCACAAGGGACCTGTCACAGCCTCGCAGATAACGTGGGCCAGTGAAGGGAAATCTTATGATCTTGTGGAGTGCGGGCCTGGAGTGTGTTCTTAGTAAGTGAGCGCCTTGGTCCAGTGTGAGTGCCTGGGTGCAGTACACCTGCCTTACAATGCTCCTGAACATTTGTATATATTGTTGAAAAAAATTGTCAAAAACTATGCCTTACCCAAGGGCAGAAGGTTATATTATATATTGCTTCTGAAAAAGAACAGATCTAGTGCAAAGGTTGATTTAGGATTACGGCATGTCATGATAATGCAAAGTGTTTATGATTTATCACTTTTTAATTAAAATTAGTTTTTAGAATTTTATTTAAATCATTTATTTGACCATATATTTTGAATTATTTAAATCAAAATCCCCTTGGAGAAAATAACAGAAATGTCAACACACTAATAAGAACGGGCAGTGTCCAGTGGTTTTTCATCAAAATCCTGCAATTCCCCGAAAGCAGTTCCTGAAGGCTTTCAAATCATTCTGCCAACCAGTCTCCAGGGCAGAATGCAGGTAAAACATGTCTCATAAACAAGGCCAGATTAAGAAGCTTAGGGCCCTGGAGCCCTTGTATAAAAAGGCCCCTTTTATTGTACCTAACATTTTTTTTTGTCCAAACAGATAAAACTCAATAACGTAAAATACAATTTAAAAAAAACAGTTTATGGCTAGGTTTCCACTTGGGTTTTTGTCCTGCGTTATTTTCTTGTGAAAAAACGCCAGGAAACACGCCAAGAAAACTGCCACTGCATTTACCTGCGTTTTTGTGTGTTTTCTGGAGTTTTTTCTGGCGTTTTAGCCTTTCTGTGGAAATTGCTTTTTTGACCTTAGGCAGTTTTTCCAGCCTTTACACGTTAGAATTGTCACCCAGCTAAAAGGGATTAGGATAAATGGCAAGTATCTGCCCCCTCCTGATGTAATTTCCTTGGTAGAGTTCTACTTAAACACGCCTCAGCGGACCCTTTTGTCTCTTTTCTGTGGTTTGTAAGGCATGCTTTATTCCAAATGTCAGCTCCTCTAGGAAGATTGGCCCCAAATGATGGTGCAAATTGTTTGCTGTTGCTTTTGGCACGCAGGATCCAGTTGATGCGTCGGGTATGTTTGTTTGTAATGGCATGTTTGTTCCAAATGGTGTAAAATTCAATATGAACTTTGTTTTGTGCGAAACTGTTTGTTTCCAGCCTATTTTTCGTAGGACACACAGATACTGGGTCCATCCTCTGCATTGTAACTGTGGAAAAAAACGCCATAAAAAACGCAAAGGCAAAACCCACATGGCTTTTTCATGGCGTTTTTTTCTCTCCCATAGACTTCTACTGGAGAAAAACACCAAGATTTCCTTGCAAAAAACGCCAGAGTGTCAACATGCTGCGATTTTGAAAAACTGCCACAGAGCCCAAAAAAGCAGAAAAACGCCAAAGAGGACTGAAAAAACGCCAAACAGAAAACCGCCAAGTGGATATGGCATTGTGCGATTTCCTAATGAAGAACAGCTAACATCTGGCCGCAGCGTTTTTTCACAAAAAAACCGCTGTGTGGCTGAATTGGCATTTTTATGGGCGTTTTTAGCAAAACCCAATTGGAAACCTAGCCTATTGCAGACTCCTCTAAATTCCTTCATGATGTCATACCACGTTCATATTAAGCATTGTCATCATATTATGTCCTGCCTAATCTATAGCCTGCCCAATACACATGTGCAAACTAGACTTGTGCATTCATATTTTTCCGTTGTTCAGCCCGAATACCGAATTTACGAACATCAACCAATGAAGTGCACTTGCAGATGGCAGAGGAGGCCCCTTGTATGGACCTTAAAATCCTGAAAATACCAGAAAAATCTGGCAATGTACAAACGTGCTGTAGAGCCAGCTCCTCTCTGCTAGTGCCTGACAGTCCCTCACATTAATACAGAGCTCACAGGCAGCACAGGCTCCAAAAAATCAAGTTTACTAAAGGATTGGGGCTCGGGACCCCTACCCCTCTGGAACCCCGAAGCAATTGCTTCATGTTCCCTTTGGTTAATCCAGCCCTTAAATGATGAATTGACAGGGGTAAGCATCAAATGCTTGGTAGTTTATACCAATGTAGTAGAATACTAAAGAAAACATTTTTTTCCCCTCTCATTACATTAACCATGGCATGAGGTTTTACCAAAAGATGTCTGTATTCTCAATACTCCACCAGCTGTTTTTATATTCTCAGTTTACTTGGCAAATAAATTATATGAGCACTGATATTATGTATCCAGGCCACACATTTCAACAAACACAGAAAAAATGGCAGTATCTACATGTTATTACTGACCCAAGAGATATATTTTACCAGAAGATGCATGATACTATGTCTTGTGGAAGATCATTTTGAACTATTTATAGGCAGCAACATAGTTATCCTTAGCACTGCCATAGACTTGACCCAGGATGGTGCTCCCAACAACCCCCTCTGCGGCTAGCATAATGTAACTTCATCAACCAATGACGTGCAAGGCTGCTTTCTTCGCTCAATCAGTGTTGCTATAATGCCTCTATGTTAAGGCATACAGCAACACTGAAACCTACACCAGGAACACCGTGTGGCCTCTCCCCGGAGTCTTAACCATATACAATATGGTGACGCACCAGGACGCACTGTGACTGCTCTGGCGGTCTCTCTAGACTGCATTCAACCATGCATTCCGGTACTACATTCAGCCATGCAAGTCAATGGAGCTCAGCTTTCTAATCAATGTGATTAGTGAAATTAAAAAAATTAGAAAAAAATAAAAATGGTTACAAAAATAAAAAAAAGTTGTTGTAACATGTAAAACTAATTATCCAGTGATGTCACCATCAGGGCAATTATGGAGTTCCAACAAAATGTTAAGAACAAAAAATTTAAAAATATAAATAATAAAACAAAAGTATATTTTCATGAGCAAGTGCTAGAATTAGCACTGAATCTTGTCAAAAATCCTGGCATGGAAAGAGTTAAAATACTAGCATTTGAAATATACATGTTGTATCTAGTTTTTTTAAAAAAAAATATGGTCTGATGGGGTAAATGGTATTGGCTGGGTTCAAAGATGCCCCAAAGAGGACATGGGCGCAGACTGACGATGTCAAAATGAAAAAAAAACACTCCTTCCAAATGTGGCCTTTAAGCCCCTAAACAACCCAACAAACCTACGCATGGGTGGTATTACTGTACTTGGGAGATGTTGCTAAGCACATGTACCAAGAGCTGTAAATTCATACCTAAAATACAGGTATGTGTGAAAGAAAACATTACTACCACAAACTTTGACAAAGGCTGGTGGTAGAATTAGTGCATGGAAAGAGTTAAAATACTAACATTTGAAATACCCTGAGCTGTTTAGTTTTCAAAAATATATGGTCTGATGGGAAGTTGAATTGGCTGGGTTCAAAGATGTCCCAAATAGGACATTGGGGGCAGGATGAACAGATGGTAAATTATAATTTGAAAAATGCACATCTCACAAATATTGCCTTTTAGGCCCCCACCAACATGACAAACCAATTCATCAATGTACTTAGGAGTTGTTGCTGAACACATATAGGGGTGTTGTTTGGCTGTGACATGTACCAGGGGCTATAAATTCATACCTAAAATACAATATGTGTGAAACAAAACACAAAAAATGACTACAAACTTTGACAAAGGCTGGTGGTAAACTTGCAAATGCAAATGGTTAAAATACCACAATTAGTAATACCCTAGGGTGTCAGGTCCCCACCGCGATACTCACCTCCGTCCCATGTCGTGTCCTTCCGACCCGCGCCGCCGATATGGCGCCGCACAAAGAGGGGTCCAACATGGCACACCCGCTCACTCCCCAGCGTTGACAGTGCCGCAATCTTCTTCCTGGCACCGTGATCTTCAGGACAGCTGGAACACAACTGCAGGGCCATCCCAACAGAGACGGAGAACACGTTCCGTCTCCCCACCGCCCTCTAGTTGCGCGCGCGCATTTAAATCCTCTTCTTAAAGGCACAGTCAGCATCATTCTCAGGTGTATGAAAGTAGGTTCATCTTGACATCAGAGGGAGTATCCCTCCCTCCTTCCTATAAATCTGTGTCCTTCAGTTTACTCAGTGCTCAGATATACTGTGCTCTATACGTATACACGTCAGTGCTGCATTATCATTGTTTCATTGGATATTGACCCTTCGCTTGCCTTATCGTGTCTGAACCTTCGCTGCCTGAACCGACCTCTGCTAACCCTGAAATACCATTTGAACCATTTGAAATACCTTGGTGCTTAGTTTTCAAAAACTAAATTTTGACTAAATTTACTTGATCACTGTACCCAGGAGGAGTTACTGAACACATATTCCAGGGGCTGTAAATTCATACCTAAAGTACCATTGGCGTGAAAACCCCCCAAAATAAATTACTACCACAAACTTTGAGAAAAGCCTATAGTAAAATAAGTGCATCGAAAGTGAAATACTCTGGGGTGTCTAGTTTTCAAAATATATGGTTTGATAGGGGTAAATCAAATAGGACATGGGGACAGGATTACAAGATTTGAAAAAAATGGTTTTGAAATACCAAAACGCTACCTATACTTATTGCCCTATAACTTAGCAAAAAACCTCAGGACAAATAGTAACATAGTTCATAAGGTTGAAAAAAGACCAAAGTCCATCAAGTTCAACCTATATACCTATTGTGTCCCTGCTGTGTTGATCCAGAGGAAGGCAAAAAAAACCCCTTATGAAGCAGATATATTAGAATATATTTAGCCTTGTTTTCATTAGTTTTTATAGATGAGTAGTTTTACAAATAAAGAGAAATTTGTCACCATATTTTTTTTTATTTTTTATTTTTAGGAAATTTGATGATATAATCAAAAATAGTATCTAAAGAAAGCCCTTCTTGTTCTAGACCCCCCCATATATAACTTGTGTGGGTACAGTAAATGAGTAAACACGAGCACTGCACAAATGTTAAAACAGCCTTGGTCACGAAGGGTACAAAAAGAAAAAAGTAGCCCAGTCTTTAAGTTGTTAACACGGATTGAAAAGCGCTACGGAATCTGCTGGTGCTGCATAAATGAATGTTATGTATGGCCCGTCATCATTTAACCCATTAATGACAATGCATTGTGAAGGGATTAAGGTTGCTCATCGTCTGGGAATAGCCTATTGAGTAGCATCACATTGGGGACACCTCACCAATTTATAGGTTTGTAAAGGCTCCAACACAGAAGTGAGTCAAATAGATTTATTTACATTGATTGTGTTTTTTGCTGTCTTCAACCTTCTGCGGTATGCTGTAGTCAAGCTGTGAGCCATAAAAAAGTTATAACTCAAAGAACTACCTATTAAGTAGAGATAAAACAGACTGCACTAAAATTGTTCATATGTGCAGAAGCAATATGACTTGCGGTAGTTTGTTTGTTTGTTTGCTTACAGGAGGATTATGGCGGCTTTCTCTTGGGGGTACATGACATATATAGCCCTAAGGGGGAGACATTAATTTCCTGTTATCTGGCAGACAGGGCAAATGTCCAGTGGGCTACAACCTGACATTGCTTCATACACAGACGATCCGCTGCTACAGCAACAGATTGGATTCTGTAGTGTGTGGCCACTGGCTGTTTATGCCCAGCTACATGCTATGTAGGCATAAAAATGTAATATGCAGCCTGTTACATTCAGCCATTGGCCACACTTACATCATTGTTATTCTCCATGCATATTTTGTGTGCTATAAGACCTCTGCTTTAATAACACAGTTTTTTGTAGAATATAAAAAAAACTTAAAGTATATAAACTATATTATGTAATATCAAAATCTGGGATTTCTACATTAACATACCACCTAAAAGGATGAATCTGGCATGAAGGCTGTTTTTAAATACACTGCATATTTTTTTGTAATACATATTTTGTTATATAAATAAATATGGCTTAAAAAAAGCCTTACTTAAAATATGTGAGTAAACTTAATGAGGAAAATTATGGTTAAAGATAAAAAAACACTAAAATCACTCTAGCCCTGTAGGTGTAACACAACCCTAGTTCTGTGCCTGTCTATGTACCCCTCGTTTTGATTTTATGGTCTATGGACATTTTACAATGGATTTTTTTTTCTCTATTCCTTGGTGTCAGCTGGCGACCTGTGATCCTTTCAACTCTAGTACTTAAAGGGTTAATCTTGTTCATTGAAAATGGCTTACAATGATTTAAAAAGAACATAATCCTCAACACACAAATCCATCAATGTTCCACTGACATTAATTTTAAGCAAAATATTTAGGAACTGTAGCTTCTCCTGCAGAAAAGTCAGGTGAAAAAGTATAAAAACATCATCTTTTAACCCCTTAAGGACCAGGCTGTGTTTTACCTTTTGTACCATTGGGACCGAGGCTGTTTTAACATTTTTGCGGTGTTTAGATGTAATTTTCTCCTCACTCATTTAGTGAACCCATACAAATTATATGTTGTTTTTTCAGGACAAGAAGGGCTTTCTTCAGATACCATTGTTTTAATCATATTATCTAATTTTCCATAAAAAAAAAAGTTTTTATGTTTTTTTGCACGTTATGGAGCATTAAGTACAAGTAGCGTTTTGCTATTTCAAAACCATTTTTTCCAAATCTGGTAATTCTTCCTCCCATGTGCCATTTCGGGTATCTTTGAAGCCAGCCAATGCAATCTACCCCATCAAATCATATATTTTTGAAAACTAGACACCCCAAGGTATTTCAAATGCTAGAATTTTAATTCTTTCCATGCACTAATTCTACCACCAGTCTTTGTCAAACTTTGTGGTAGTAATTTATTTTGTGTTTTTTATCGTTAAAATTGCTCTTCAGGTATGGATTTACAGCTCCTGGTATACAACACTTTCAAACAACACCCCAATGTGTGTTCAGCAACATCTCCTGAGCGCAGTGATACCCCCCATACGTGGGTTTGTCAGGTTGTTTGGGAGGTAAAACGCCACATTTAGGAAGTGCACATTTTTTTACATCTGGTCATTCTGTCCCCATGTCCTAATAGGACCATCTTTGAAGCCGGCTAATTCAATTTACCCCATCATACCATATATTTTTGAAAACTAGACACCCCAAAGTATTTCAAATGCTAGTATTCTAACCCTTTCCATGCATGAGATTCTACCACCAGCCTTTGTCACACTTTGTGGTAGTATTTTTTTGGTATTTTTTTTACACATATTGTACTTTCAAACAACACCCTAATATGTGTTCAACAACATCTCTCGAGTACAGTGATACCACCCATGTATGGGTTTGACTGCTGTTTGGGGTTAAAAGGCCACATTTGGGAAGTGCGCTTTTTTTCCCCCTATTTTGGTCAGTCTGTGCCTATGCCCTATCTTTGAGCCCGGCCACTCCAATTTACCCCATCAAACCATTCATTTTTTTTAAATTAGACACCCCTTGGGTATTTGAAATGCTTTTATTAAAATTTTTCCATGTCAGGATTTTTGGGAAGATACAGCGCAAATTTTAGCACTTGCTCATATTAATAAACTTAATTTTTTTATTTTATTCTTTTTGGACTTTTTTTTACATTTTGCTGGAACTGGATAGTTCCTCTGATGCATAATACTTTTTAAATGTTACCATGTTTTTTTTAAGCTTTTTCTTTTTTTCCTTTTGTTTTTTTTTTTAAATATTTTACTAATCACATAGTGATTAGAAAGCTGGGCTCCATTGACTTGTATGGTTGAATGCAGTACCTGTATTCAACCTGCAAGTGGAGCCAGAGTTCTCTAGAGGGTCTGGACACCATCTAGCGAAATTTTTCAACTTTATTACTTTATTTTTCCCGGGCGGCCGCCATCTTGCGGATGGCGAAGATCAGTGGCAGTGGCGGCTGTGACCGCTCTCCGGAGCGGTCACAGCCGTCCTGGGGTAAGTGTTTGGTGTCGCTGAATGCCTCCTGATCGAGGCATTCCAGCGACACCATTGAAGTTTAGGAAGTGATCGTTGATCGCCTCCTAAACGCTTTTAAAACGGGCGTCCGCCACCATACAATACATTGTATGGCGGATGTTGACGCCCCGGGGAGGGGCCAGACATGGCCCATGATGCCGATCTCGGTGTTGCAGAATGCCTCGACATCGAGGCATTACAGCAACACCGTTTAAGCTTAGAACGTTTAAGTTTCTTTAAGCTTAGAAAGTTTAAGCACTTTCTAAGCTTGTTTAAGTCTCATGACGTGTCAGGCACGTCATAGGTCGTTAAGTGACTGTTTTGCATGACGTGCCTGACCCGGCAATGGACGTTAAGGGGTTAATTCTTTAGATGGATGATTTGACAGCCATTGTTTTGACTGTAACAAAACTAATATGGCCCAACAAAAAGGATAATGCTGAGAAAGTGGTTGTGTTAGGCTGCTATATTTACACAATAATTGTGTAAGCAGCCAATGAGCTTGAAGATTAAATATGGCATATATGTGCACACACACAAATGCTGTACATTTCACACAACTACTACCTTTATCCTGTCCATGCAGGCTTCCATTTTCAGTTGCTCCACTGCTTTTCTTGCTTGTGATATACTAGTTGTGCTGTTGTTAGACATGTTGTCTTTCATTGTATGATCCTAAGAAGAAGGAAAAAAAAATAACGTTAGGCCATGTATTTAATTGCTGTATGTCTACCTGCCAAAACTGAATTTGTTACATATAAATTACATCACGTGGTTACTAACTCTATGAAGCAGAGATACTTGAAAACTTTCGTATCTGCATATGTTACCTGAAATATTGTTGTGTGATACCAATATAAGCAGTAACATCAAAACAAACAGGTATATGCAAAAGAGAAGAATAGGGAATATGGAGTTTGAAAATTACCTCAACATCTTCCACAAATTGTGCTGGCACAATGAAAAGATAGACATACAATATTCTTTACAAACCATATTTAGTTACAGACACAAGATTACTAGGTATTTGATGATCTATATGTAATAAATCTAAGCAATAAAAGAAGTACACATTTGAAATGATGATATATTGATCTAATAGACTGCACTGTGTGAGAAAACATTAACTGTGACAGTTGAATTATGTATAGTGCAACAGAAGTCTAATAATCTTGATTAAACAGACAAAAAGAAGGAATTCATTGACCAAAAGAAATGTAACCAATCGCTGCAGATTGAGATATCATAATCAATAGAACGGCAATCACAACAAAAAAAATTGAAAAGCAATAGTTTGGTAGTAGGTTTTAAAAGTGATCAATGATGACCCTTATAAATTTCTGTCTTTGTCAATATCTGGACAGCATTATTTAATCAATCTGTCAAAAGCCACTTCCACAAACAAACATGTTTCTCGAATCTGTGTTAGGACCCGTTCTTTTCCTTGCATTGCTAACTCTGGTAACGATGTGTTTTAGATCATTCTTACTGTAAAACTCAAGGATCTCTAACATGTCACTGTTATTTCTGAGGTCTTTAGTTGAAGTTAATTGAAGTTGATTTTTTTTTACTGGACCCACATAAAAAAAGATGTGAAGTTACATAAGCGTTCAGGACACATTTTCATTTTTGACTAAAGACTATTTTCTATAAGGTAATATGGCTATTTTTATTATTAATTTCTATATAGAAATATTTATATATACCAGGGTGAAGGGTGGCAGAGAAATGTGTACTTTTTAATTTCCAAAAGGCAGCCTTTTTTCATCTGTATAAAACAAAACAATGCAAAAAAAAAAAAAAAAAGCTTCATGCTAGTTTTTAATTAAAAAAGGCAGATAAACTTTTCTTAACTCCCATTACCCTCATCCAAGATGATGGAGTGTGATTTGCTGGCGAACAAGAAGTAGAAAAAAGGAAATGTCTACTTCTGACTTATATTTATATTAACTTCATTAATTCTTCATTTCATGCGTGTGCTTATTCTTTCCTTATGCAGTTCACTGCCACATGTGCATTGGTTTGGCATAAGCTGAAATAATGGGGAAACTTTGTTTTTCTTTTGCTTTGCCATCATATGTTGGGATGCAGAGTTTGGCTATGAAAATTGGCTCGGCCTCCCAGAAATAAATGTTCTTTACTAAATCCATATTTGGAGGGGGTTTGTGTGGGTTAATGCACTTACTGTCTTTGTTACCCTTTGTAATGTGAAACTAAGATGTAGCTATAGTAATTATTATTTTCATGCTTTCCCACCTCACCAAGCAAAATCAAATTCTAAATTGTAAAAAAAAAAACTGTACCTTGGGGAATTGCACTGAAAACCCCTCACTGTGTAAAGCTTTCTGCATGGACGTAGTCCAATCTGGAAATACTGTGAATCTAGTCTAGATTTAGCATTCAGGATGGATGCATCATATATTATTATTATTTATTGTTTTATATAGCGCCATCAAATTCTGTAGTGCAAAACAAGAAATACATTCATTTCTTGGCAATTCTTGTATATGTAAAATGGAAACTGTTCTAGTAATATACCACATTGAAAACTCCATTGGTAATTGCAATTTAATAATCTTAGCTCATTAGCGGTTTGAAGTTAAACAGGTACAACGTTGTTTGTTTGCCTGGTTTGGTTGTAGTAAACTACAATCCGAGGCTGTTCCACTTATCTACCGCCCTCTCAGTAAGGTAGACACACTTTACAATAATATGAACTTCAACATAAATGTGAAATGCAACTGGAGAATGTTACAAGCCACACTTCACCTTACAGCATGGATTCAGAATTAACTTGGCTAACATCTACATGCTTGGTAGGTTTTTGAAATGAATGTAATGGACACTCATCAAGCCACTCCATGTCACAGCTCACCTACAATTCACTGTTCTACAAATAAATCCCTGTAACACTAAACCCTGCATATCCTGGATTGGTGCAAAGATTAGAAATGCAACTTCATGACATTTTGTGACATAAATAAGGTAAAGTAATTATTTTTATTAAAGTAATTATGTTTTACTTTTTATCCAGCAGTGAGCAAAGGCATGTTCTATTCTGCAAATCTAAACTGGAATACGGTGATAGACGCATTATTATAGTTATTTCTGTTGACCATCTCTCAGCAATATATCAGCAATGACATTGCTTTGTTGGTGCCACTTTAGCGTGTGCTCTACCACCTGAAGCAGCTATGATGCCACCTTGATATTAGCAGTTTTTATTGCTCTTTCAAAACAATGTTACAGTCAGAAGCAGTTATTATTAGTTATTGTGTGACGTGTGACGCCAAAAAACGTCTATTGCAACATAATAACCCCTTGACAACAATTGACACACCAGTCTCGATAATGAGGCATTCAGCGACACCTAAAACCCACCCCAAGATAAACTCTGGAGAGCAAACACAAGAGCCATCTTGCCTCTCACAAGATAGCAATACCCACTAAAAAAATAAGTTCCCAAGAGGGTCTGATCATCTGTGCTAGAAAAAATTATGAAATAGTCTAAATGAATATTTATTTATTTCATTACACTTTTGGTATTTTTTTGTTGTTGTTGATATATGTGAAACAAATAAATATGTTGTTCCAATGACACATGCATTTTACTGTGTACATTTTCATGAATGAGCAGGTAGAGCACATGCTTAGCTTGTAAAGCACATGCTTAGTGTGAACTAAACCGGTAGAGCACCTCAATCTGGTGTAATCTCTTTTCTAGTTTCAGAATATATAATTGATGGTATTATATACAATTATGATATTATGATACAATTTCATCCTCCTTTTTACTGCTGTTAAGATGGGTGTGCGTCACAATTTCAAGGCTATTTTATTATACGTTGACATTTTTTGAGAAATCTCCTTACTTTTTTGTCATGAGAGAAACAACTAAGACTGTGGAATAAGAAAGCAGCAGGGTGCACTCCAACAAATGGCATATTCATGAAGGAAAAAATAGCTACTGCATTATGTAGTTAATTGCATTTTGTCAGTATGATTTTGCTAACATAATTATGGATCATGCAGCTGTTTCAAATTAAAGGGGCAGTTCCAACAAAAAAAGGAAAGAAAGGAAGAAATGACTGATCCATGGACATAAAAAGCTGATTAAAAGGTAGGTGACTAATATTAAACAATATGCTAAACATTTTCTAAACGAAAAATATACCATGCCAATGGGTATTTTACAATCGTTTAGAAGACACACTCCAGACTGCCCCGATGCGGTTTATATTATTACGGGGACACTCCAGCCATCATGCGTATACATATGATGTCCTAAGCCCCACAAGTGCATGGAGAGATGCTGCAG
This sequence comes from Spea bombifrons, assembly GCF_027358695.1. Lineage (NCBI taxonomy): Eukaryota > Metazoa > Chordata > Amphibia > Anura > Pelobatidae > Spea > Spea bombifrons. Next base: position 52,371,250 of record NC_071089.1, on the reverse strand, counting down.
AATACCCCACCTAAGCAATTGCCTCTTTCACTGTCCCCAGCACCTTGGCTTGGAGGCCATAACGCATTTTGCTACTAGCCCTTAGTAATTTAATTATGTTTAGTATAAGATTTTTACTTAAATAAACACTCACTGGCCACTTTATTGGGTACACCTTTGCTAGTACCGGGTTGGACACCCTTTTGCCTTCATTCTTTGTGGCATACTTTTTACAAGGTCCTGGAAACATTCCTCAGACCGCTCTCTGTAGCGGTCACAGCCCGTCCTGGGGTAAGTGTTTTGTGTCGCTGAATGCCTCCTGATTGAGGCATTTCAGCAACACCATTGAAGTTTAGGAGGTGATCGTTGATCGCCTCCTAAACACTTTTAAAGCGGGCGTCCGCCGCCATACAATTGACGTTGACGCGGCCCCTAGTGCCGATCGCGGTGTTGCTGAATGCCTCGAGGTTGAGGCATTATAGCAACACCGTAGCTTTCGAACGTAGATCGCTTTCTGCACCCATTTAAAGTCATGACACTCCTGGCACGTCAATTGTCGTTAACCCTTCATTTTCGGGTGACTTGCCCGGACTGTCAATTGTCATTAAGGGGTTAAACGATGCTCAATTGGTACAAAGGGGCCCAAAGAGTGCTAAGAAAATATCCTCCACACCATTACACCACCAACCCCAGCCTCAACCATTGATACAAGGCAGGATGGATCCATGCTTTCATGTTGTTTAGAACAAATTCTGACCCTGCCATCTGAATGTCGCAGCTGGAATTGAGACTCATCAGACCAGGCAACGTTCTTCCAGTCTTCCATTGGCCAATTTTGAGCCTGTGCGAATTGTAGCCTCAGTTTCCTGTCCTTAGCTGACAAGAGTGGTACCCGGTGTGGGCTTTTGCTGCTGTAGCCCATCTGCTTCAAGGTTCGACGTGTTGTGCATTCAGAGATGGTATTCTGCATACCTTGGTTGTAACAAGTGGTTATTTGAGTTACTGTTGCCTTTCTGTCATCTCGAACCAGTCTGCCCATTCTCCTCTGACATCAACAAGGCATTTCCGTCCACACAAATGCCGCTCGCTTGATATTTTCTCTTTTTCGGATAATTTTCTGTACACCCTAGAAACTGTTGTGCCTGAAAACCCCAGTAGATCAACAGTTTCTGAAATATTCAGACCAAACTGCCTGGCATCCACAACCATGTCGCATTCAAAATCACTTAAATCCCCTTTATTCCCCATTCTGATGCTCGGTTTGAACTTCAGCAAGTGGTCTTGACTACGTCTACATGCTTAAATGCATTAAGTTGCTGCCATGTGATTGGCTGATTAGCTATTTGTATTAAAAAGCAATTGAACAGGTGTACCTAATAAAGTCACCAGTGAGCATCTGTGGCAAGGTTGTAGGGGTCTGCTAGGTAGGAACCTTCCCTATTGGTCGCTACAGCCACATCCCAAATATACATATATGGTTGGGAGGGTAGCTCCCCTTTTGATTGGTCCTTAAGTTATGGGACGTGGGCCGCCCCTGACCACACACCCTGCACTGTGATTGGTTGCTCCCTGTTCTAGCCCTCTCCTGATTGGTGCCAGTTAAAGTGATTAAGCTAATGTATTTATGTATTGTTCACCCTGTTCTTATCAAGATGGTCTCATGTTTAAAGTTTGTGTTTTTGGTGTACAATAAAAGAGATTCTTACTTGTTCAAGCCTAAGACCGTGTCTGTGATTTGGGGACAAGGGACACTTCATCGTGGAGTGTAACTACTTGGTAACTGGAAGTCTGGAGTATACCGAGAGGACCATAGGAGATCGCTGGAACTATTGACGGCAGACACCATCCGTCTCTTGGGACACCCGACCATTACACCTACAGGAACTTTTACAACATTGCTTTCTAAATACATAGACATTAATATGAAGTTAGTTCCCCCTTTGCAGCTTGTGGGGGTAAAACTACTCCTAAACAACAACCCCATAAACGATATATTCCCCGAAAGCACAAAAGCCCAAGGACCTCAAAGTCACCCCCTTACCTTTCCATGTGGGCCGACATGACCACAAATCTAAAAGGAACCCTGGAGTTTGAGTTTTTTTCTTTTACCTTTCCACATTTCTTGCATATACCAGGATCAATATAAGGATTTTCTTTGCCTTGCAAAGACATTGCAGCTCCTTCCCTGGGTTTTAGGGCACCCACGACATGGACTTCCCAAACTGACGGTATTTATTTATTCACAAACTAATTTAGCCTAATCTACCCCTGGTGCCTAACCCATCCAACTGCAAAAGGCTATACACATATTTCTAGAGATCACCCATCTTGATCATGACTGAACTATCCACTCAAAACACAAAATATGCTGCCCTAGGTGCGAGAAAATCTAGAACATAGTGGTGTCAGATCACGCTCCCATTCCCATTCTGGTTACAAAAATGAATATTCCCTGTAACGGGCATTGATGATTCCCCACATACCTGATGTCTAGAGATGACTTTAGCGCACACCTAGAGCATTTATAGTTCTTTGTTCATTATACATGTGGCCGATAGTTTACTCTTCTGGGAAACCTGAAGGGCACTGACGAGGGGCCATTTAATTTCCTTTACTGCAAACCAAAACAATGCTTGGTGGGATAAGTTTAATACTATCAATGATGTGGTTACTGTGGTATTTCAGTCTTTCTGCAACTCTAGACCACTATTTTCAATGGACACTGTTTGACACCCTTTTTGCAAAAAAAAATGTTCAGACTCAGTTACAACACAGGAAATAGATTCTTTGGATGAGGAATAAACAAGGTAGATTATTGTCCTCAGTGACCAAACCCAGACCCTCCAGAGAGAAATAGAGTTTCGTTCACAACACCTTTTCATTTCAGGGCACAACAAGATAATTTCCACTAACGTCTCCCTACTTCCTAAAGGCACAACTCCCCAAGTTAGCACCTAATCAAAGTGAAAGCCTCACAAGACACCCTCCCATACACCACTCTGCCCCCTCCCATACACCACTCTGCCTCTTTACCCGACTCCCTGGTGTCTTGTGAACCTCCGTTGCTGACAGGAGGCAGAGTGGTGTATGGGAGGGGGGAGAGAGGCAGAGTGGTGTATGGGAGGGGGGAGAGAGGCAGAGTGATGTATGGGAGGGGGAGAAAGGCAGAGTGGTGTATGGGAGGGGGAGGAGGCAGAGTGGTGTATGGGAGGGGGAGACAGGCAGAGTGGTGTATAGGAGGGGGAGGAGGCAGAGTGGTGTATGGGAGGGGGGAGGAGGCAGAGTGGTGTATGGGAGGGGGAGAGAGGCAGAGTGGTGTATGGGAGGGGGGAGGAGACAGAGTGGTATATGGGGAGGAGGCAGAGTGGTGTATGGGGAGGGGGAGGAGGCAGAGTGGTGTATGGGAAGGGGGGGAGGCAGAGTGGTGTATGGGAGGGGGAGGAGACAGAGTGGTGTATGGGTGAGTTATAGTGGTGTATGGGGGTATAATGAATTTCAGGTTAGCAGAGTGGTGTATGGGTGTGTAATGAATTTCAGGGAGGCAGAGTGGCATATCTGGGGGAGTTATAGTGGTGTATAGGGGGAGGTAGAGTGGTGTATGGGGGTATAATGAATTTCAGAGTGGCATATCTGGGGAGGCAGAGTGGTGAATCAGGGAGTATAATGAATTTCAGGGTGGTGCAGGGCATTTATGGGGGCAGAGTGGCATATCAGGGTGCACAGTGGCATTTAGGGAGGTATAAGGCATATCAATATTAGGCATATCAGGGGGGCATAAGACATATCTGGGGGTAAAAGGTATATCAGGGGGCTCAGTTGCATATCACTGGCATATAAGGAGTATAAGGCATATCGGGGGCACAGTGGAATCTCTGGCATATAGGAGGTGTAAAGCATATCTGGGGGCAGAGTAGCAAGCTGGGGGTCAGATGTGCATAACTGGGGGCAGTTTGGTAAATAAAAGAAAATATAAACAAGGCTTTTTTCGCATAGTTTTTATTAAATATGAAAAATAGTTAACATATAAATTAATATTTACTAATAATTAAAATAATAATTACTTTGTATTAAAACCTAGTTTGAGAAACAGTGTGTTTGGGTTCTTGTAGCTTTTATTATTATGTCAGTAAAATAAGAAGGTGAATAGAGAAATGCCATTGTGATAAAGAGATGAAAGTGTAAATTGTAAGTTTTTTAGTACATTATTTTAAATTGCATTTTTTTATCCGATTAATCGAAAAAGAGAATCGGCCAACTAATCGATTATTAAAATAATCGTTAGTTGCAGCCCTACTATATTTTAAAGGTACAAGAACCCAAACACAGTATTTGCCCCCCAGATATGCCCCATACCTCCACATATGCCCCATATCCCCCTGCCCCCAGATATGCCACATATCCCCTGCCTCCCAAATATGCCACATACCCCAAATATTTGCCACTCTGCCCTCCTGATATGACACTCTGCCCCCGATATGCCTTATAGCCCCTTGATATGCCACATACCCCACTATAACACACTATAACACAATGGACACATACACTCTCAATCTGGCACTACAATACAGTACACATACTGGCTCTGGCATTATACTGTGCTTTTACACACACTGACTCTAGCACTATACACATACACACATACAGACTGACTCCAGCACTCTGACGCTATACTATACACTTGTATACACATACATACACTACTGCACGTTATGCTACACTGGAAAGTAGAAAACGCAGGAAAGCTTAGGGTGCCGTATCCACAATGGTGGCCCTGGCCAGCTTTTACTCCATATCCTGCAAAAGTCTAGGCGCCAGGAAGTGGTTTCTAGTGGCCATGGCTGGGTTTGGGGAGCCCTATATCAGGAGGAAATTCAACACGACAGATTTGCTTCAGACTGAGTTACTGGTCATCCAATCTCACAAACTTATAGAAGGAACGGTTAAACTGATCCCAGCTACCTCATACACTGAAAATCGATCATGGTCATATATTAGGCAGGCATGAGTGGGCTTGGTGCAAAGGCTTGTGTCCAAAGGGCAAGACTGAGAATGAAGACTTCGGGCACTTCTTCTGCAGGTGCCCAGTTATGAAATAATTTTGGGTGGTAAAATCGAGTGGTTTGCAGAATCTCACTTGACCTGTAATTTTATTTGCATTCCCAGGATGTTTTATTTGGCATTAATACCACTCAAGGCAGGATCTGGTGATATTGATGGTAGTGCACAAAACTATTGTATTTCCCCATGTATAAGACGCCTTTGTTTCAAAAAATTTGTGGTGTAAAAACAGGGTGCGTTTTATACCGTGGTTGTAGATTTTTTTTTCTCTCGCTTACCTCTGTGTTGCTCAGCAGCGTCTCTTGTTTCGTTGAGGAGACACAGGAATCCAGTGGAGTAACGTGAATGTACGTCACATCAAATGACTCTGCTCCTTCCTGCTCCCCTGGGCTGGACAAGAGAAGTTCACACAGAGTTCGAGCAATGCAGAGGGAAACAAAGTCTGCGAGCGGCACCGGAAGATCTGCAGTTCAGCAGAAATGTTTTACCATTTATAAATGTATTTATTGCAAACAAGGAACCAACAATTTGGCCACTGCAAATTCGTTGGCTGCTTATGCTAGCATAAATATACAAACACAGACATGATTCAATACAAAAAACATATATCATACTATCAATACAGAAAACTCTTTCTTCCACAGGGCCTACTGTTCTGAGGTCTTTGTTCTCCAACCTGTATCTGAATATCTGTGCCCCACCAAGTGTCCAATAAACCTATGTTCCCAAGTGTTCTATTATACTTCCTATCCAGGTTTCCCCAGATTTTCTTATTTTATTTAACATAATTATAAGTTTCCTATCCAAATGAAATTCCACTAGGTTACCTTCAGCGTCTATCCATTTTCTGGTAAGCAGCACATGTGCTCTCATGTGCTTCCAACTCTTTCTCCTCCAACCATCAATCTTGAACCCTGCTGGCTCCCTTCCAGCATTAGGAGATTTGCAAAGTGTTTAACATGTAGTGTGTCCAGATTGTAGAGACTAAAATGCACGACTGTTCATTTAACTCCATGTTGCTAAACCAGAATCCATGTAGGATCAAAAGATAATATCCAACAGTTTTTGGAAAACATATCAACCATGAAAGGTTGAAAGGTAATAGATTTCCAGAACCAAAACAGATATAACTTAGCCTTACTACAGCAAGGTTCCTCTTTGTTACATATCGGATGGCTAACTCATAGCATACTCTGATAATCTTTTCCCTTCCCTAGCCTACCTTGACCGACGCCTCTGCGCAATGTGCGTAGAGAACCTATGGAACCGGCTGCGGTGATGCACGTAGAGCCGGCACTTCAGCCAGTGCATCTCCGTCATAGAAGCCCCGGCTGAAGTGTATGAGTCTGCGTGAATGAGGGAATGAATGAATGAATAAGTGTGTGATAGCATAGTGTAGGGGTTGCAGGGCACAGGGAGGCTGAACGTGATGTGCATGTGTTGGCTGCTTGTGCATGATAGGAGTGTGGTTTCTATATTAAATATACATGATTGCTAACAGCAACAACACTCCTATCATGTCCAGGCATACCCAGATTCTAGCACAGCTAACATCACACTCATACTGGAACCTGGGCAGGTTGGAGAACAAAGACCTCAGAACAGTAGGCCCTGTGGAAGAAAGATATTGATAGTATGATATATGTTTTTTGTATTGAATTAAGTCTGTGTTTGTATATTTATGCTAGCATAAGCAGCCAACGAATTTGCAGTGGCCAAATTGTTGGTTCCTTGTTTGCAATAAATACATTTATAAATGATAAAACATTTCTGCTAGCAACTACGTCTCCTCTTGGAGGAAAATTATATAGGTGACAAAAAGCGCACTTAGCTTTTGGTGAGAATGCAAAAAGCACCACATTTATTAGAAATATGGAGCAGAAGCACAAATGATTGGCACAAGAGTTGCTAAAGTGTCTCTTTCACCTATACAGAGTTGATAATATGACTAATCATACATTGTACTAGCTGAATTGCAATCTGGTATATGAATCAAGAGGAAAAATTCCTTGAAGTATGTGTTGCCATGTCTGGAAAAGCAATTTGTAATTTCCTATTACCGGTATTATTATTATGACTTTACTTTGTGACTTGGGTATGCACTATATGTGAATTGCCCTGTACTCTGTCGCTGTACTTACATGGTAGGTCCAGCTTTATGAATGAGTTGTACTGATGATGCTTTTGCTCTGTATCAAAGTACATTGTATGTTATATTGATGTTATCATATTATTAAAATAAATCTATTTAAAAAATATGCTGTCATTGTTATACAGCATAAGAAAGTTAAATATTATAACACAATATTTAACTTTCACTTATTTTTATGGTGTGCCTTTTTTATTGATAAATATGAGGCAAATCCAATATGTATCTTGATCTATACAACTGCTTCCATTACTTCTAGCACATTTGAACCAATTTCAAGATACATCATTCGTAATGTAAACTCTTTAAACAGTCTCTTTAGAATGCAAAAGTCCATTAACTGGCACAGTAAGATATACTATTAAAGATAGCCTTCCCAAGTCTTATACTTGGAGATCATGCAGAGACAGACAGATGAGTGGTTGCTTTGCAAATACCCCATCAGTCCCCTGAACTAAATGTAAAGTAATAAGCACGGGTGGACAGATTTCTAGCAGAGATGTCAGGTGACAGATGTCAGGAGCAACTTTATTTCTTCATGATTGGTTACCATGCCACAGATCTACATTACACAAATCAAAAGGTTCCAATGGCACTATTTGAGAAATGAGCGTTAACAAGAATTACAGAATTTGCTAGCAGATAATCATTCGATTTTTGCCTGACTTATGCTACAGTCCTTGGTCTTGCCACGTATTCAGGATAGCTTTATGGCAGTCTAATGTATTAACCTCTACAATGTCTTCTGTAATGATGCCCCTTTATAAAGTAAAACATCTCACATTAGCTGTTAAACACAATACATTATCTCTAAGCAACTAACTTTTAATTTTATTCTGTTATTTTGTACTAACAAGTCTCTTCTTTTTAAATCTAGTTCATTTGTGTATGTTGTCGAATCCCTTTATGTAACTGAAGAGACCTAGCTCAAGGAGTTCTCCAACATTTTTTCTAACTATCCTCCATAGAAAAAAAAATCTCCAGAACATATTTCACATGTAATTGACTGGCATGTGTAAAGTACACATGTGTCAAGAACAAATGTATCACATCTTTACCCTAATCCACTGTATCGGTCACACTACAGAAGAATGTGATGTGTGCTAAGAGTTGCATGAAGACGCCTGTGCACAGTAGGCAATTAACTATTATGTTACTGTATTTTCATTCAGTTGTCACACAAAGACATACATAAGTTTATTATTAGGTACACAAGAATCTAGGTCACAGGACTGGCAGTGTGTTTGGTTTGCAAATTACATCTGATAGCATATGTTATGTTATGCAGCAAAGTATACATCTGTGTCAAGTGCACCCTCCACTGCCCAAACACTTCCAATTAAGAATGCCTATCATCTCATTTTCTAAACAGGAAAAAAATAAAATAATTCCCTTTTGTGATTTATGATCCTAGTGGATCAGCTGGGAAAGCCATATCATATAGACTAATTGATTGTGTGCAGGAAAACACATGGCAAGAGCAAATTGTGGAATTCAATGTAATTTATGTGTGTTTGCATTTAAAGGGGAACTTTCACCTAAAAATTAAAGCATAACTAAAGATTAATTTATTAATCAGAACTACCTCACACCTTTAGTTTTTCTTCTTTTAATCGGGCAAGGTTCAGTCCTTGGAGAAGATAGTCTAATATGGTTGCCTGCTACCAGGGCAACATTGTTAAAACAAACAGAAAAAAACACTTAATGTTGGCAGCTGTTTTATTGTGAGATCAGTTGGACAACATGCAGGAAAAAGGTCTCAGAATCATTTTTTTGTAGGCCGGTGTGCCTTTTGCAGTTTGTATATACATGATACATTTACTACCGGGGTCAGTGTGTTTTGTCTCTATTATTTTTATTTATTTATCTGATATGGCAAGCATGTGGACATATTATGAGTTTTTGTGTATGTCTACCATAATATCATTCAATGCAAAGTCTGCCTTAAATGAAGCATCTATGAGTTGATTAACTTGCCCTAAAATAATAATAAAAAAAATACCCAAAAGAAAATACAGGGATAAATATGTCCGATCTCCTGGCACTCACTGCATCATCAAGATGAAAAAATAAGCAATCAATGAAGTTAACAATATTACTATAGTGACCTGGAACTTGTAGAATAATCTTTCTGTGTACCATTGAAACTATATATTAAATAAAATTCAAAATAAATACAAATATACAGATAAATAAAGAAATCTATTTTAAGCTATAAACTTGCCATAAAAGCATTGTATTTATTAAAAACAAAGAAAATCTGAAGCACAACAAAAACAGACATACAACTCCCACAAAACAGTTCTATTCTAAGAATTTATCAATGTACATATTTAAATCAACATTTGTAGAATTGACAAGAATTCTCTGGTAAGAAAGAGAATTATATTTTTACAAAACATACAGTATATGCATCGACAACATTGGAAATAGTTATGTATGTGAGTGTGTATTTTATGGCCCATCTATTAGGAGAGTAAAATGTACTTTCTTATTAAGCATCTGTATTTCAGAAGGTCCTGTCCAGATATCTCAATAAAAGGGAATACAATTTGTCGGGTACCCTTTCCACAGAGTCAGGTTTTAAACAAAGAACCATTTGGCCCATCTAGTCTGCCCATGTTTCCTTGTGTAAGGGAATTCTTGACCTAATCCCAAAATGAGGATAGGTTTATGCCTATTCCATACATGTTTAAATTCCCTTCACCACTACTGCTGGGAGACCATTTATCTACTACACTCTCAGTAAAGTAGAACTTTAAGCCTGGGACCCTCTAGTTTTAGACTATGACTTCTTGTTCTAACACTTCTCTTCCTTTCAAATAAGCATGCCTTCTGCACTTTCTTAAATCCCTAAGTGTTTAAATGTTTCTATTACATCTTCACTGTCTCTCATGCTACCTCCAAGCTATACATATTACATGTATAAATAAGTCTATGCCACAGCAAAACTATTTAACTGTGTACAGTTTTTATAGACAGACGTCATTTGGGGCTTTGCTATTCCCATTGCAATGATAGTCCCATTGCAATGATAGCCACTGGAAGATAATAGCACTGTAATAAAAATGAATCTGCCATCATAGACAAAACAACGCATGGTCAGCTGATGAACCGTTTAAAATATGTAAAGTCAATTTGTGGCTTATATTTGAAGAGCAAGGTTCACCTGTAAGATCAAAAATGTGTTTCATTGTTCAGTCTATTTTCATTTGAACTATATGATGTCTAATGGTTACTAAAATGTATGTTCATGTCCGAAATGAATTCCTAAAGAGTCAAAACACATGTTTTTAGTACATCCACCAAGCAGGGGCTATAACGAGGAACTCTAAGGCCTTCTTAGCACAGATGGGTTTCCTCAGATTCAGAATATAGCCATGGCCTCGGTGAATGGGCATTTTATGGTTTTTATTGACAAACACAGGATTCAACATGCTTACCACAAACAGCCACTGTCATCTAAAATTATAATTGACTACCATTATCTTTTGCCTGAGAGACCTAAAATGCATTACATCAGTTCCATGAAGGGAAAGGCCCTCTTTATAGATGGGTTATAGCCAACAAATTCATGCAATTATGAAACAAGCAAAAGCAACTCACCACTTATCTGTGGGTGGTAATGTATTGACTGGAGCTCTGGAAATGAATATTCTTGCAGAAAGCAATCCTCTTCAGGCAGCCTCAGATTCTTTATGATTCGGTTATTAACACTGACAAATCATCAAGGGAAAATACACTGCAAATAAATGAAAATAAGGTAAGCACTTCTTGAGCTTGCAACTACACAATGCACAGTGACCTAGATATTAAATGATTACCGAGTTGGAGAGAATGCAAGTCATACATAATATATATATATATCATTTTATATGTATATACCGGTGTGTGTGTGTATGTGTATATATATATATATATATATATATATATATATATATATATATATATATATATATAGAGGCACGTTGATATTTTGTGTCATTAGCCACCTCATGATGTAGCAGTATAGCCTGACAATAATTAAAAGGGAGTGTTCTTGCCTTCCCCAGATGTGCCAAATTGATACTGATTGGAAATGACCCAAAAGATGAATAATATGTATTGTACCCGGTGATATTTAGCTGTCCCCTCAGATCCACTCACACCCTTCATTCACTCACTTTAATCTTCCAATGCTGCAACGCACGGACAGCTCCGTTTGCTGATGTCTCCCTATCTATCTCCTCCCTTTTCAGCACAACAGACGCGGTTAGAGTTTAAAGCAAATGGATGCTAGAAAAAGAAGGAAACAGAAAAAATACCGTAAATCAAGCATATGAATTTGAGGTACCCAGGCGTGCCTTAAAAAAATTAAAAAAAAACACCAGAAAACTCACCTAAGGTGAAGGCTGTGGTTTGACAATCGCGCATCGTCTCTGACACGAGCCAAATGTCTACCAGGGAGCTCGTGGAAGCGAGTGCTGAGCCAGATGTGGCAAAGAAGGGAGAAATACAAAGAAAATGCCCACAGCGATTTGCCTGTTACAGCTCCCAGGCTTGAATACACCTCTAATTGATTCACTATGGAAACGCGCCGTCCTTCGCACCCACGCTCAAACCTCCCCCTCACATAGAATAGCGCCAGCGCCTTGTCGGTGCCCTGGGGAAGACCTTCCCCAAATCATACACGCGCTTACACACCCCTAATGGCGGTAGGAGGGAATCCCGCGCACGCCTGGGTGTTCGTACAAATGCCTAAGCAGAAATGACGGTCTTTACCGCGCTGCAACGACTAAGACAAGTGTGTGTGTTCATCACCCCAACACCCTCTGGATTCTTAACCGTGTGACAAGGGACTGATGTAGTGGTTACAGCCTAAACTCCTTGTACGCTCCTCATGACGTGACCGTTGGGGCTTCCGCGGATTCCCTGTTCTTTCACTGACGTCGCACAATCTTTATCTCACCCCCAGAAAGCCGACGGGCTGTGGTGGCTAAGATGCGGCGGCTCTTATTGTCCGGTTTACCCTTCTGGCGATGCTGTCGCAGCGGGCAGGTAGTGAGGAAACGCGGTTATGACAGGACCACCTCCAAGTTATTTGCCACGAATCCCCCCATGAAATGATTTATTCCACCATAAAGATAACGAAAGTTGCTTGATCAGAAATGAAATACACGTGTACTGATATATCTTCACCCGAATATTTAGAAATGTAGGGGGCGGGAGGATATTGTGTGTCACTATACATCATGACTGGTCAACCCTGGTTCGCTTCACCTGCTGGCAGTGTTAATATGGTGCCATTTCTTAAGTAACCTGGACTTGGCCCCTTATAAATTGGGTTTGCAGGAGAGTGGTGGTCTCAGCTCTCTCACTTCCCTGTTCATTATGAAAGGCCAACACTGGCATTATATAATACATTTGTATAATACATATAACTATATATAAGTATAATCTGGTGATTTAACTATACATTATACAGGACCGCCTGTACTCTTCCAGCAACAGCAGCTCATTGCGATTGACTCTTCATAATATATAACAAGAGCTGAAACACAACTCTCCCAAAATCTCCATCAGCTCTCCCCTTAATGAATAAATCCGATAGAGGAGTCAAGGAGTTTAATGCATTTCTATATGGTTTAGGGATTTAGATGGTAGTTTATTTTCTGTATATACGCACATTTATGAGACATTTTTTTTGTTGTTGTTGACTAAAACAATGCAAATTGATTCTGCTTTCAGGATGGAGTGCAGCATCGGTTAATTTTCTTACTAATGAATATTTTAGTACTCCTGCTGTTAGGAGAGACTTAGGAGATATTAGGCCAGGTCTCTGGGGAGTCCTTGTTAGCAAGTCATTTTAGGCCCGGGCAAACCAATACATAGTCCCCTTCAAATCGGTTCTAGGATTTGTATTTTGGTGCTATGGATAATACAACATTTGGTGGATATTTTCTCTATATTTGGCCCAAGAAATGTACCCTGAATGCCTTAAGTCTAAAGGCAAATATACCGTATTTCAAAATTGATGTTGCTTTTTTCTTTAAATGCCAATTACACAGCAATAGACTCCAGTCATATCTTCATTTAAGATGCACACTGGACTCCACTTTGCATGGACTCCAATGTGTTCTATTGAATTTAAAGATGGTGCATGCATTGTTTAGTTACTAGACTGACAAAACAATACTTCTTTGTCATTGTCGTCCTCCCACTGGCTGCTGTTCTTAGGTACACTTTCTGCACATGACTATAGAACTCCTGTTGAAATGAATGGGAGCAGTGACAGCCAATTGCAATTTTCAGCTAGTATACGTGACTGCGTAGCGAAGAGTAAAATACATGATGAGACATACTCACTACTTAATATTTGTTAACGTAATTTATACCTATTTTAATAAAAGAGACAAGCCAAAGAAGACATAGAATACCAAGTTTAAAATAAAAAAAATTGTAGTTTATCTGGTTGACAATGTAAGCTTTACCCCATAACTTCACAGGGGTTAGTTTTTGAACAAATGCAAAAAAGGTCAACTTATGGAGGATCCAGTTCCCTTTAAAAATGAGAGAACCAGATTTTATATTCAGATAACCGATAAACGGAACATTATATATTGTTGCTGGTACCAATGATCGAAACATCCATGGATAGATATTTTGTCCAGATGTGATGTGATTTTGTCCACAATTTTGATCCATACATTCCAACTATTGTACCTTTTCTTGTTGAAAGCACAATAATTACTTATTGGAAAACATGAGCTAATTTCCGTTTATAGGCCATTTAGCCCTCTCATCACCTGACACTCCTAAAATCAGACTTGTAAGATACGTTCAGAATCTGAACCAAACATATGTGCATTCATACTTAATAGCTATCCCACATGCAATATATACACGCTATATATATATATATATATATATATATATATAATGTTCATATATATATAATCTGTTCAATGTGAGACTACATACGGTATATGTAAAGTGAATATACACTGATATTTTTAAGTTAAATTCTTCTTCTTCTCTCTAGACACCAGCTTTATTCTCTTTTGTTACCCGGTGTGTCCAGTAAGCTTGCATAGGTGCCAGCTGGTATGCAGAAAGAACAAATCACCCTAATACACAGTTAAATGTAAGACATTATTTTCACAATTATTTTATTTGAGCAACTTTTCATATGCATTTTTGGAGGTGTTCCAAATCCAAAAAACCATGCACAAAGGAAATGTTATTTCTTATACAGAAGAATGCACATGCAACAAAATATACCATATTTCAAACATACTATTACAAAGTATGTTCAAAAGAAAGAATTTGCACTAAATTGTGGAATGTCTTGTTATGAGATTTCATTTTTCATAACCAAATTTATTTATGGGTGCCACCTAGCAATACACGTTAGTATTACCCCCAGAGACATGTGGAAAGATCTTAAACTCTGCGCTCAACAAATAACACCAATGATATGTCATGTAAGTCTAAGGAGGTATATTCGCTAAGCATAGTTTGCATGTGAGTTGACCAGTTCAACTGACCACTAACCGATTTCACTGTTCCATTGAGCTTCTTCTGCAATAACGTTTGACTTAGCCCAGAACAATGCACAGTTAAAGAAGAGATGCAACAATACGTTATACAGGGCGAGAGGAATGTAGCAATGCATTATACAGGGTCAACTCAGCCCTTCATGCAGGAGATTGCTGGTGATGGCCATTTATAATCCATACTGAAGTCACCTCACCTGCAAACACATGCTTTAATGGATATAGTTTGAAGTGCTTGATATACAGTACGACAATCTCCCTGTGCTAAACCACAAAACCCCTCTCAATGCTATGACACAAATAAACCACTTTATTTCGTATTAGGAATCGACATTAAACACATGACAGACTATCACATTAAAATACTGTGAAACGATACTTAAATAAACTCATAGTAAACACTTAAGTCTTAGCTTAGACTAGTACAATAATATCCTCCACTGAAGCTACTTAAATCTAATGACACATTTAACAGACAAAAAAATTGCAAGTGAATATTAACGGAACAATTTTATGGCTTTTTAACATAAACACAACATCTGGCTTTGGAATACAGGTTTACAGGGAATGGTGAAATGTAACAAAAAATACTAAGAGTGGTGATATGGTCTTTTTCTTTTTGTTAACCAACTATTCATGTTGCCACTGAAAGAAATTTACAGCATTTATGTTCATAATAATGCTACAATAAGCACGGAATTTCCTTAAAGGTTAGTGAATAGTGCAAAACTCAGCCAAAGGCCACATTATTTACTCACCAATAAATATTGTTGAAGAGCTAAACTTTAGCCATTTCATATTCCTAGCATTAGATAATTAATTTCTTATATTAGATTTCTCCAAATAAGACTATGCAAAATATTTTCCTCTTAATTTTTTAAAAAAAGAGAGGAAGTGTTAAATACAGCGCATATTGTAAGTAAATGGGCCAATGATGAAATAAATGTTCCTTACAAATGCCAATAACAACTTTGTTATAAAATTGCATATTTTTTTTACCCCATGAACATTACATTTATGTCAGCCAATATAAACAAATGTGCTTGTATATATAATATGTTGGTTTTAAAAGTTTAAATGATAGTGGTAGCTACGTCCCATTTGGTATTCAAAGGTGTAAGTTATACGAGGTAGTACGTAGTACTGATTTCAATATTGGCCCTGGAAAAAGTGGCTATACCTTGTGTCAAAATTTGATCCATGACAATTGTTTGAAAACAAAACTATGGGATTTTGAAGTGTACCTGACTGTCTGGTGCCATATATATATTACACACACTAGACTTAAAATGTCAACCACAACCATCTTTTCAAAGTGATGTGATAATAGTATAGAATTATATTTACAAAATTCAGCCATTGTAGCAAAATATATGTATTTATGTAGTAGCTTATCTGTCATAAAGAAACATTTTCAATCAAATATCAAAAAACATCAACACGATACTGCATAAGACACATATTTTATGGTGCTTCCCAAATGATGCAGAGGGGCTGTAGCTTCCTAGCACTCCTACCTTTCTGCACAGCATAGGAATTAAGGCCCCTTGTTGTCCACTCAAGTGAATAGGAGAAAAGGTGCATTATATAATGGAAAAACACACTAACCAGAACACCATTACAACATCAACTCTACCATGGAGAAGCATTTTTTAGAACATATGGACTAGAATATTTCATTATTCAGGAATTTTTTTTAACTAAGCATCCAAGTAGAAATTTTTGCAACATGTAATTAAGGACAAGAGTTTCCAGTGAGGCTATGGAATATATATATATTAATTCAGAGATTTCTGAACAGTTGTCTAATAAATACAGGAAGATTCAAGCTGTTAACATATACCAGAGATAAAGTTCACAGCTTGCTGCACCTGTACTCGAGAAAACACGGTTACTCACAGAATATTCAGAATTGTGGTATTTAATACTTTTTGAAGGAAAATGCTAGTCAAATACTCTTTCAAACTAGTAATGGGATGCCTGGTTGATATGTAATGTAAATCAATACATTTCAATAAATAAATGACAATTCATGATTGCAAGCAATGTACTTCAATTGAATATCTTTCAGTGCAGATAAATATGGCTCTTTGTGAGTCAGGACTGTAGGACTTTCATGATGCATGTTTTTTTTGTTTGTTTTTGTTTTTTTTATTTAAGTGTAACTTTACTCTCCAAATTCCACATATTCACAAATGATTTAATGATATAAGGCTTATTATCTTCTAGCCTGCTGCATAGTTGCTAAGGAATGAATAGAACATCGGCAGTTTTAAGCGTTGTTGGTCCTTACGACACCAGGCAATTACAGTTCCTTCACTGTTGGCTGTGTACAGGTGATGACCATCGCAGGAAAAGGTAAGACTGCAAAAAGAAAAGAAATACGGGAAATTTAGTTCCTTAGTCTTACGCATATTTAATTTGGTCCTGTGTCGACACATTGCCTTTTACCTGGCAGTTGTGACGAGAAACATACACGAACTCTGGAGTTTGTAGGCAACCTTATTTAAAGTATTAATATAAGGACTGACATTTGTGCAGGGAAACAACCACTCTAGCTATCATTCTGCAGAAGTCAAAACAGATACCTACTGGAACAGAATTTTCATAACTTTTCAGTTACACATTTTATATCTTGTTTATTATTAACTGAATTTTTTTGGTTTAAATAGAATATGGAATTATGAATGCAAGCAAAATAAAGGTATTTATAAATATAATAAAGGGATAAACAATAATGCAATAATGATAGAGGAAGATACAGGCCAGCCTGTCAAAAGCACTCTCCACATCCGTGTACAGAAGAAATGCAGTGGAATGAGAACATGTCACATGGTGTATCAGGTTGAGAGTCCCGGTAGTGTTGTCCCAACCAGGGCTGGCCCTATAATGGGGCAGACTGGGGCAATTGCCCCAAGCGCTTTTTTTTTTTTTTTTTTTGAAGCGGAGGAGAGAGAGAGGGGCACCGAGTGGTTTTCCCTTACCCGCTCGGCGCCCCTCTCTCTCTCCTCCGCGGCGAGTCTCCCTGTTCGGTCCCGGTGCCGGCTTGTAATGCAGAGCGCCGGAAGTGACGTCAATTTCCGGTGCTCAGCATTACAAGCCGGCACCGTGGCAGAGCAGGGAGACTCGCCGCAGGACTGTTTAAAGGTAAGTACCGGGGGGGGGGATCGTAGATTATGGCGTCGGCGAAGTTTAAAATGCGGCGTTTTAAACTTCGCCCCAGGCGGCGTTAAGTCTTCGGCCGGCCCTGGTCCCAACGTATATGAGGTTAGGGAGAATCCCTTTTAATCTATTTGCCAAGACTTTGTCAAATAGTTTGACATTCAAATTGAGCTCCAATACTGCTCAGGGACCTCTTACCAGGGCCAGGGCTTTTACCATTATTTTTGTGGTTTTAATTGGTTCTGATATTTAATTTAGGGTGATCAGGGAGTCAAGAGAAATGGTCCAGCCTTGGGGAATTTTCATGCGGAGGTGAGTTTGAAGGAAGTCTGTAATGCTTCAGACAATTTTATATTCAAATGTAATGTCTGGGGTGCGGGAATATTGTACAGTGTGTGATAGTACTGCTGAAAGCAGAGGGAAACCAGAAGGTCTGGGAGTGTTTGGTGCAAACATCTCTAGTAAGCAAAAGTCCTGGTTTGTTACCAAAGTTTAAAGTTGCTAGTATCACAAGTCTGTTAAGGTGTGAAGGCTGGTGGGGGATAGGGTTATCTTATATTGTAATTCAATTTCTGCTATCTGTGTGGTAAGCTTTGTAAACATCACTGCTCTCTTTTTTTGAGACTGGAGCCCAGTTGGTATGTTTTACATACACATCCATGGGCCACAAGCAAAGCTGGGTAGTCGGATAGAAGTATAGGTGTATGATCGTTCCATGTGGTAACGCCAATATTCAAGTTGTGTAAAAGGTTGAGGTGTCTTTTTGACAGACAGAGCATGTCAATAACAGTAGTATTTCTGGTGTGGGAGGGTATAATCTTTCAATCGGGTGCTAGAGATGCCAGGGATAAGACAACTGTGTTGCTTAAATTTGTTAAACTTGGCATATGGGGGAACCGGCAGAGGTGTCCAGTTTAGGATGCAAAACGATATAAAGTCTAATCCCAGAATAACTAATCCTTCCATAAATTCTGGTAAACGGTTAAGTCTCGAGATGATAAACAGGTACTGACTGGTATTAGGGGCATAGCTTGTAGCTAGCATAACCATGTGGTAGCCTGTGGAACCTTTCAAGAACAAGGATCTACCATCCAACAGAGTGAAGGGAAAATTCTTGGTTATCATGATAGCCACTCCCTTCATTTTGGAGTCTCGACAGCTCGTGAAAAAACATCGGTGGGGAAAATTTATTAGAAAATTTAGGGAATTCATCTTCTCTAAAATGTGTCTCCTGTAAGAAAGCAATGCGAAGTTTGGAAGATTTCATGTCCAAGCAGAGCCAAGTAGAGGACATTTAAACCCCTTAATTTTTAAAAGGTGATGTTTAACGGTCAGCCATTATATTCATTAATTATGTATAGTGAACATGTCATACACATATATAGTTGTTTAAAATATCTAATACCACAGGATCGTCATTTCCCTTTATACCATTAATCAGGGAGGAGTAACTTGGGAGAACATATATGAAGACACATAAAAGTGGCCTCCCAACTAGTTGCACACCAAGAAACAGACTGTGGGGCTGGGGTGGATGCCTGAATAGGGGGGCCGAAATTGCAGATATGAAGAGAAGGGGACGAGATATGCGCCTCAATATATAAGTGAAATATAAAGGAGATAGGGGAGACAATTGGGTATTTACATAAATTTAAATAGTGGCTATAGATCGTAAGATACAGAATCTGTGGTTATAAGGGATAGGTTAGCTGGTGGATATGGAAGGATTCTAGATGACGGCATTCTTTGTATAAAATCTGGTCAAAGCTCTAAACGAGCAAAACGCGTAGCGTATCGGACTGCATCATTATTTATTTCATATTCGCAAATTTTATCCTTTGATTTTAAATATAAATTTTATGGTCGATACCTAAATAAATTAAAGATTTTATTAAAAGAATGCCGTCATCTCTCTTCTGTTGAGGAGCTACTACCGCACATCCGAGGGCACCTGGAGGTCCAGGATATGCCTTTTAAAGAGCTTGTATGACTTCCTTCCTTTGTGAGTGCATCCAACATTGGAGAGTGAATATCTATGCGTACTGTGTTTTGTTTTTGTCTCTTTTCAAGATGTCTGGTATTATACCGATTGAGCCGGTGGATACATGCCATATCAGGTTCTGTGTTGATATGTACCAAGTGCTCTTTTTCACTTTTTGTGAGTTTTGAGTTTACGGGATGTTGCATATTTAAACATATCCGGAATAGTAAAATCATCAGGAGATGGGAACTTGAAGTACATCATGAGGAGTGATGGACAAGTGATTAGGGGGCTCATGTTGGTGGTAAGGTATTTAATCGGGACTACAATTTACCTGGTGACAAATACATGGTATACCTTTCTTGTCAGAAAAACAGAGGGACTTTAAGACCTGAAGTAAACGGTGAGGGGGTAATAAAATTGGGATCATCCGGACAATTTACTATATGTGTCATGTAAATCCTTATCACATATACCGTAATAGGCAGAGGGATACATATAAATACAGAACCAGTTAAAATAAATATATAATGTTATAAATTGGCATCTGTTCAGATGGGAGGGGAGACGTGGTTACGTCATGACTTTTGGGAGTTTAACAACTCACTCGTATTCGCCCACAAATGTCGTAGTGGAGTTAATAAATCTTTCTGTATCAGCTGGTGGTTTACCGGAGGGGCTAGATTTGTAAAATAACTTTAATTAGGGTTTCAAATTACTAACAGATGCGCCTTCAGAGGATCAGGCAAGTAACGTGTAGCGGGGGCACAGGTTTTGTGAAATGTGTGCCTTCAAGTAGTGTCCACTTTGGTTATGGAGGCATAGTGGGCCCACCCCAACTAGGCTAGTGGAAGTTTTAGAAACTTGAGCTCTACAGGAAGGTGGTATAGAATAGTACCATCTGAGCAGACAAGTACAGATGTTAAAGGATCTCAACGGATATTGACATTTCTACAAACCATAAAACGGTAATTATTATAGCCTGTAATGAGATTAATAACATAATATTACCTTACAATTGGTTTATTGGACTTAGGAAAAGTAATTTCTCGAACTGGTTTTAAGTCCCAAGTACTCCATAACCTGCAAGAAAAAAAAAATCCATGTTGTTACAATTAACATTCTGCATCCTTTCTTATACCAGCTTAAAGGCAGCCTTTACACAACCAAATTTGTTGAGTTTTAAGGCTGGAAATACATAGAAAAACTTGCATGATGTAAGCAGGGATTAGTACATGGAACTGGCAGGTAAGTGTAGCTGCAGTTTTCCATGGTTGCTAGTATGGTGCCACACACTCACTCAATCTTCTGCTCCAGAAGCAGATCGGGTCCTACAGCGTGTGGTCAGGCATATCCAGAGCATAAAAACATATTGCGTGGTTGTAAATATCAAGCCATTGGCTGCACTTATGTTATCAAGTGGCCTTAAAGTGCCAGTGCCACCTCATCATGAAGCCCTGAGGGCTGCCAAATGGATTTACACTGAGACACGTACTGTCTCTTGCATGGGCATCATGTGTAATCTATATGCATTGACACATACACATTTTTTTTTACATTTCTCTCTTAATATATTCCAAACCAAATAGTTAAGGGGAGTATATTTTATTTTTTATGTTTGACTCTTCAATACATGTTCCTGAGCTATGCCTCACATACCTCAATCTAGACCCAACTTCCCCAAATCTGATATACATTTTTGGTATTTAATATCTTTAGGTAAAGAATGTCTTAGGAGACAGACTTTCAAGACATAAGGTCAGTCACACAAACCCCAAACAGTACCCCTTTTTTAACCTAGGTCCAATTTACTTCTTAGAGCCTATTGATTAGATTTCATGTGAATCAAGTAGGCTGCTTGGGAATATTACCATGTTTATTCTCTGTCCTCAGTAATGCAAGATAAAATTCTTGCATACATAAAAATCTCAAATACCATTGCTGCAGATAGCTTTATACAGAGCTATAATTCATAGATACATGCCAACCTTACTGTGAGAACTAGGACACAGCGTCAGTGTTGGTTCTTCCATCAGAATTTTCCACTACTTATCAAGAAATAAAACTGCACACCCCTTTCTGACACGCCAATGTGTCTTCTTACCACACTACACCAAGTTAATTAGATTAGGTATAAAATATGTAGAGAGGCTGATTAAGCTATCGGAGGCTCCCAAGCTCCCTCTACCTGGTTTTCGATCCCCTTTTCCAGAATAAATTAGATGTAATCAAATAGCAGTTAGGTAGCTTTGTTAAACATATTATAATTTTTGACATTCCTGTATCACTTTTTTTTTTTTTATTTGTCAGACTCTTACCTCACAACTCCATTTTCAAGCCCCCCTGCAATCACATTGACTGATGTTCCTTCAGGTTGGTTAGAAAAAGCGACAGAGCAAATTATTTCTCTGCAATGCACATGTCCAATAAGGTCACCATTGACAGTCCACAGTCTTAGATCACTACCACCCCCAACTGAAAAAAAATTAAATATTAATTAACAGCTATCATTTACACATTTTCAGAAAGAAAAAAACAGTGAAGGTGTTGAATACCAGTCTATAAACAATAGATGGTAACAAATATCAATTTATGTATATGTCATTTATGAAAATGTACAAAAATGCCACAGCTTTTAACAATATTAGACATTTACTACAACAGAATGGTATCCTTTGCCAAATTAGATGAAGCAAACTTTTCCAAACGAATGCACACATACTCATTAAAAATGTATATGTCATACATGTTTAAATTCCCTCACTGCATTAACCTCTACCACTCCCACCTGAATGGTTATTCAAATTAGCTACCAAGTGAAGAAACACTTTACCCACCCAAACACCATTACAACCTTGCTTCTTTCAACCAGATATGAGTGAGTATTCAACTGTACTAGAACCGATCTGGCTAATCAAAAATGGCTGTGGCAGACAAAACCATGCATTCACATGCACACAAACGTCCTATGTAACAACCTGTTATCTTTCTGCTACTACTGCCTCTCCCTATGCAACATATCATTATGTATGTACCAGGGGAAGAAACCACAGGGCCTTAGTGCCAAACAACTTGTCTTTGCCCCCCCATTCCAACATACACTCTGGCACATATACGCAGACACGCTTACACAAATTACACACACTTACTCATACTCACTAACATATACGTTCACACACACACAATTACACATGTATATTTACACACACAATTACACACATATGCTCACACATACACTAGCAGCCAGTTTCACCTCGGGGTTACGTGACCTCGATACACTTCAAAATAGTTTCGAAAGGATCCTTCCGACGAGGAGACACGAACAAGGGGTCACACTGGGCCCCCTAGAGGCACGGGGCCAGTCGCAGCTGCGAACCCTGTAGTATGTACCTATCTCTTTTGTTGCATTGC
The DNA here is from genome assembly GCF_027358695.1 of Spea bombifrons. Classification (NCBI taxonomy): domain Eukaryota; kingdom Metazoa; phylum Chordata; class Amphibia; order Anura; family Pelobatidae; genus Spea; species Spea bombifrons. Next base: position 52,347,975 of record NC_071089.1, on the reverse strand, counting down.
TTGCTTACTTTCAGATCATGGTACCATTAACACCATGTTAAAAAAAATGCTCATACAACATATCAGAATTAAATTCTACACACATATTAGCCTTTTAACACGCACCTGAATCACAGACAGTAGCAATATCTCCAGTTGTTTCACTAGCGGAAACGGCCGTAACAGGGCTTTTGTGACCAGACAGACTTTGCACATAGCATAGCCTTGAGAGGAAAATTAAAGAGAGATTATATATAAAAAAAAAGCATAATAAAACATAAATGGTTAGGATTTTCCAACCAGAACAGTTGTGTCATACCTGTTTAAATCCCATATAATGCATGTTCCATCCTTGCTGACACTAATTAGTATACTGTAGGGTTTGCAAACAAACAGACTGGTTATCTCTGCAGAATGACCATAAAGATGTATTTGGGATTCAACTTCAATTTCCAGTGGCTAAAGTGAAAGGGTAGATGGACACATAAATGACAATTGCATTGTAATAAGAATATTTTTAAAGTAATTATTCTTCATTGTTGTTCCAAAATTACATTTTATTGTTATCTATGCATTCATAACATGGATAATACTGTCCATATGAAGCAAGGTTAGTCAGTATTATAAGACTGTGTACGCATTTAGATTGACTTTTGAAAGTATAATTAGAAATGATGACCAGTATTTCTAAAAAAAAAAAAAATTAAAAAAAATAAATAATCCTTTCTAAACAGAGTCTAGATCTGTGTACATACAAACACAGAATATTAATTATTGATATTATCATAATAGATCGTAATAGCTGTCTTGTACTAACATTTTATCCTCACTAGCCAAAAAAATACTAACTGAAGTTCTGGGTGTGTATGGAAATTTGAAATCATTTATAGATGTTGAACAAACAATAATTAGGTTATTATTGTATAATACTATAAGATAGCTATACTTTTTTGTATTAAAATGTTGAAACCACTACCCTTTCCTATAGCAAAGCACAGTGTTTCTATGAGAAATAAAGTGTTTATAGTATATATTATGTTTTAGTATAGGGTCATGCTCCTTACACATACCGTGCTGTTAGTAAACCGATTCAGGTACGCTGTGATAACACCGCATTTGCTGCCTGTGAAGAGTTGACAACTGTCCGGCACCCAGGCACAACTTGTGACCTTTAATAACAATAGAAACATTTTATAGAACAGTTGGTTTTACTTGGTTTTTAATAAAAAAGAAGAGATAATTGGATAGAACACACAGTGTGGTTACCACATGGTTTTGCTAAACAGATAAAGGTCAAACTATTTATGGAGCACAGTTTACCAGATACACAATATATTTTCTATGACCTCCCTTCTCACCTTCACCTAAACAAATGTATATTTTTATGGAAGAATTTAGATTTTTATTTGAAATATATATATACTGTATATTCCGGCGTATAAGACGACTGGGCGTATAAGATGACCCCCAACTTTTCCAGGTAAAATATAGAGTTTGGGCTATACTCGCCGTATAAGACTACCCCTCTACCCAGTATACAACAACCAGCCAATCGCGGCAAGCGATGTACCTTACCGGTGATTGGCTGGTTGTTATACAGACAAATACATACATACATGACGGGGATGACATGACGTCATCCCCGCGCTCGGCATCAATAGCCGGCGCGTAGTGATTAGGGAGCGTGGAAGCAGAGGTCTGAAGTGCCAGACCTCGAGCTCCCTAATGTTGGGCTAGTTAGAGGGAGGTCGTGATCTCCCCAACCAGCCCTGCACATCGGGCGCCCGCTGATCAGGGCTAGTTGGGGAGATCACGATCTTGCACCTACCTCGGCGCGGCCCTGAAGACCGGCCCAGGCGAGGCGGCTTCTCCGCTCGCCCCCCTAGAGATTCGTGGCTTCGTGGGGAATCTCCGGCTCTGTAAGTTTTAGTACCCGGCGTATAAGACGACCCCCGACTTTTTTTTTTTCACTTTTATATATATAATTTATTGATGTGTCTAAAATTGCAATATAAAACATATACAACACAATTAGACCGGGATTACAGCAAAACTTCCCAGTCTATAGCCCACAATGAGAAACAAACAAACAAAACAAAAAAAAAACAAAAATAAAAAAAAACAAACAAAAAAAAAAACACCGATGAACCATCCATACAATTCATTCAAACTGTCAAGCCAAGTTGATGTAATCAGTATGTTTATACATTGTGTTATGTCATTTGCTATCATGGGAGAATGTCAGGGTGCCGAGTCAGCCATGGTCTCCAGATGTTATAAAATTTCTGTAAACACTGGTGAGATAGAAAAAAACCACGTTCCATCAAACACTGATGGCTGATTTGATTCACAACATGATCCAAAGAAATAGATGATGATTGTAGCCATTGTCTAGCTAAAGTTATCTTCATGGCTAACAAGCATTGTACTATAAAAGCCCTTTGATTAAATCGAAATCCGTTTAAATCAAAATGTAGTAGGGCTCTTTGCATGGTAGGTGCTATGTTTTGATTCAAAGTAACAGAAATAAGCTTAAATATATCTTGCCGAATACTTTGGATCTGTGGGCATTCCCACCAGATATGGAAGAATGATCCTAAAAAGGAACTGTTGTTTGACAGTGACATATACCAGCACCTGTATATCTATAACTAAAGTACAATTTGTGTGAAAAAAAGTTAAAAAAATTACAATGACAAAGTTTGACAAAGTGTGGTTGTATAATGGGTGCATGGAAAGGGTTAAAATAACAGAATTTGAAATACCCTGGGGTGTCTAGTTTTCAAAAATATATGGTTTAAATGGGTTAAATTGAGTTAACCGGCTTCAAAGATATTCCAAAGAGGAGATGGAGGCAGACTGACCAGATTTGTTAAAAAAGGTTTCGAAATCATAAAACGCTGCTTGTACTTATTGCCCTAAAACTTACAAAAAACAGCAAAAAAACAAAGTTTTAAATCTCAAACACGACAAACCCATGCATGGGGGATGCATGGGTTTGTCGTGTTGTTTGAGATTTAAAATGCCACATTTTGGAAGTGCGCTTTTTTTCTCTGTTTTGGTCAGTCTGTACCTATGCCCTATCTTTGAGCTTGGCCACTCCAATTTACCCCATCAGCCATTTTTTTTGTACATTAGACACCCCCTGTTGAGATTTTTGAGAAATTTTAGCACTTGCTCAAAATAATAAACTTTATTTTTTTATTTTATTATTTGTTTTAATACTTTTTTAAATATTTTTTTACAAATTTTGCTGGTACTGGAGGGTTCCTCTAGTGACATCACTGCATAATTATTTTTAAATGTTAGCACATTTTTTTTATTATTTTTTGAATATTTTACTAATCACATTGTGATTAGAAAGCTGGGCTCCATTGACTTGCATGGTTGAATGCAGTACCTGTATTCAACCTGCAAGTGGAGCCAGAGTTCTCTAGAGGGAACTTTTAAAACTTGATTGTTTTTTTTTTTTTTTACAGGGCGGCCGCCATCTTGCTGATGGCGAAGATCACCGGCAGTGGCGGCTGTGACCGCTCTCCGGAGCGGTCACAGTCCATCCCGAGGTAAGTGTTTGGCGTCGCTGGATGCCTCCTGATCGAGGCATTCCAGCAACACCATTTAAGTTTAGGAGGTGATCGTTGATCGCCTCCTAAACACTTTTAAAACGAGCATCCGCCGCCATACAATTTATGGCGGCTGTTGACGCCCCGGGGAGGGGCCAGACATGGCCCCCGATGCCGATCTCGGCCTTGCTGAATGCCTCGACATCGAGGCATTACAGAAACGCCGCTTAAGCGAAGAAAGTGATCGTTCTAAGCTTATTTAATTTTTTGACGGTTCAAAAGTCAAAAGTCGTTAAATGACCGTTTTTCTGTGACGGTCCTGAACCGGCAAAGGTCGTTAAGGGGTTAATCCTGTAGGGATGATGAGTACTTGGCATGCAAAAACAAAACAAATATGAAAAGAAACAACAAAACAGAATATGGCAGTCCCAGGGTCCAGTGGTGGGCCCCCATATTATGGGTCATTCTATTAACTCATGTGAGGATGTACTCGAGGAGGTCGGTAAAAGGAGTCCCTCATCAGAGTCTTGATTCAGGGAGAGCGAGTGGCAGAGAATACATTACAAAGGAGCACATGAGAGATGCTTTTCCAAATTTGCAACGTATGAACGCCAATGAAACCATTTAAGCTCCATTCTGTGACCACCACCTCTGGCAGACCACACCATGACTTCCATTTGTAAAACAAATTTTACTTGATTAACCCAAGCTGCAAAAGAAGGAGGGGTGGCTGACTTCCAGTGTCTAGGGAGAATGGAGTTGGCCGCATTAATCAAATGGAAAGTTAAAGATTGTTTATAACTTGTAAGTGGGATATCGGTGTGGTGGAGTAGAATGGATTCAGGAGAAGCTGTAAAATCCGGGTTGGCAACCTCCCGAATGGCAGACACACCGGCATCCCAGAAGGGCCTGATACTGGGATATGACCACCAAATCTGTAACAGGGAGCCTGGGTGAACACAGCATCTCCAGCAGGTAGGTGAAATCTATGAATATCCAATGGAACCCTATACCAACATGTGAGTATCTTAAAGGTTGTTTCCTGCATCTGGCTAGAAACTGTGCCTTTATGGGTTATAGAAAGAATCTTGGTCCAATCATCTGGGGAGAACAAACAATTCAAGTCTCCCAAAGGCTAATATAATACGGCTTAGCCAACGGTTCCGGTGTTATCAATAGTGCGTATAATTTGGACATTAAGTGGGGAGGCTCCTTCTGTTCGAGACGGAACCTCTGTCAGTTGTGTGAGTGGCCTGTTAGCCGGGGTCAGGACCGCAGAGGACAGGACAAAGTGCTTTAGTTGGTGGTAGAGGAAGTGGAGTAAAAAAGAAAAAGAACCCGGGCGTAGCAGCTCCCCCAGTGGTTTAATCACAGGTCCATTAACTACATAACATAGGCGAAGAGGGTTCACCTTGGGAGGTAGAAAGGGCATTAAGCTACCCAGAGATTGGCCTGGAGGAAAGTCTGGGTTTCCCTCTAGAGGGAGCAGGGGGCTAGGAACCCTGGAGACCTTCAAGGTGGGGATGATAAACGGGTGTGTGGAGTAAGAGACGCAACTCAATGGGTCGCAAATCCAAGGCACTGCATTGATTGGACACGCTAGGAAGGAATCTTCCAATGATATCCATTGCTTAGTAGGGCCAATAGACCATTCTACGATGCGGCACAAATGAGCCACCCCCCAGTAAAGTTCCAGGCTTGGAAGGCCCATTTCCCCTGTAGCTTCTGCCTAGTCAAATAAGAAAATGATAATAGCGAGGGCTTACCTCGCCAAATATAGCGCCGGAAAAAGGATCTTGGGAGAGCAATGGGTAAGGTTTGGAATAGGTAAAGAAAATGGGGCAAGAGGTTCATCTTTATAACCACCATTCTTCCAAACCATGAGATATGGGGGTAAGCCTATTTGCGCAGGTCAGACAACAAGGTGTTTAGTAAGGGGTCAAACTTCAAATTGTGTAACTTGGAAAGGTCAGAGGGAATAAGCAGACCAAGATATTTAATATAATCATCTTTCAATTTAAAGGGTACCTGACTCGAATTTGCTGGATCATTGGCGGGGAGTGGTGAAAGCCCATAATTTCTGATTTTGAAAGGTTGATTTTGTAATTAGATAAAACCTGGAATCTGTCAAGCTCCGACAGGACCATCGAGATAGATTGGACACGGTTGGCAAGGGTTAAAAGTATATTGTCCACAAACATCGACAGAGCATGGGAATGAGACCCTATCCTCACCCCTATAATATCTGGATGGGCTCGGGCAGCATTGGCAAAGGGTTCTAGTACTAAAAGGAATAAAAGGGGGGAAAGAGGACAACCCTGCCTAGTGCCGTTCGAGAGGGTGTCTCTATGTGTATAACACATGGGGGGGGGACATGGTTGAAAAATAAAAATAATGTGTATGAGAGGGCGGATTAGAGTACAAGGACCCAAAGGATACAGCGAGCAGTGTCTTATCGGTAAAACAGACCCAGTATGGGTACATCATTTTGAAGGAGTCATTTGGCATGTGTATGTGTGGCACAAAAAACAAAAATTAAATATGAGATCGGTAATCAAAGAAAATAAAAATGTGTAGTAATGCATGAAAATGTAGACACCTTCGGGTCAAAGACTATTAAGGGGAAAATAAAAGAAAAAGAAAACAAACATTCATATATTCCGGATTAATTAGTCCAAATCGTCTTACCCTCGCAAATAGGAATTGTGTGTAACACACACAATGAAAGATCCGAAGGCTGCAAGCGGCAAAACAGAAACGAGGCGCACCGTGAAAAATCATACGTCCCATGGCGATGAGCCGATGGGGCGAGAGAAAGGTAGAGGCCGGAACCCATCGCCAGGTAGTATCATCCGGCTTTCTCCGCTGTGGCACCTGCATGTCGAATCCTCTTTCTGCGGTTCGTCGACGCTGACCAGGATCTGGCTGGGTCGGAGAGCGGTTTCAGAGACGGTAGTGAGAGTTCCCAATTCGGAACTGAAATCCCGGGTAAGGCAAGTTGAGCGAGAAAAGATTCCAAGTCGCAGTGTTGGCGAAGTGTAAAGATATCCTTGTCTTTGCGGGCCATGAGCACAAACAATTTGCTTCCCGTAGCGCTGCTGTGACAGTCTTGAGAGCACGTCTTTTTTGCAGGGTTATCGGGGATAGATCTTGGAAAATATGTATTTGCTCACTCTCGTATTCCAGATCCCCGGACAGCCGGCAAGCCTTCAGAACAGGCTCCTTAACTGAGTAGTCATGTAGACAACATACCACATCCCTCAGCGGTGCAGATGGACTGCCTTTCGGACGTAGCGCTCGATGAGCTCTATCAAATTGTATTGGTGTGTCGTTTGGCTGTTGTAGTAGCTTGTTGAAAAGAGATTATAGTGTTGTGTGAACGTCAGCCGCTGCAACCGATTCAGGTGTTCCCCTGACTCTGAGATTATTGCGTCTCCCTCGGTTGTCCAAATCTTCCAGCTGACGCTGCATAGTTTAGAAGGTGTCCGAGTGTTCGTGTGACATGTTCGAGAGGGTGTCTATGGTTTCGCAAGTTTTAACCTGGTCGTCTTCCAACGTGGCCACACGGTCGCCAATATGTTGGATATCCTTTTTAATGGAGACAAGGTCTGCTCTCACGCCGTGCAGGGCCTGGTCAAGGGCGGCATCAATCACCGAGACCTGCCTTAGTCGGTAAGTGTTTCATTGCCTCCTGCCACGAGGAGCTCGCAGCATGTAGATCTTGGGAGGTGAAATCCTGGTCCATCGAGGCGTCATCTGAGCATTCACTAGCTCGGCTTGATGGAGAAGGCGCCATCTTGGATGGTCCGGAGCATCCGAGTCGCGGGAACCTTGGAAAAAGTGCCGCACCGAGGGAGCCAGGTGCTTTTCTTGCGTGTTGGAAGGTTTAGGGGTGCCTCCAGAGCGGTTGGATTTCCCCATTAGCACGGTTGGTAAGTTGTGGGTTAAGATGTTTCGAGACGGTGAATGGAGCTGCGATCTCAAGCAGCCATCTTTTTTAGGTGCTGGCTCCACCCCCCCCCCACAGGTTGTATTTACATAATTTTTGGACCTGTTATGGAACCGTTTATTGTTATTAGAAGATTAGAGTGTATCCTCAAGCGGTCCATGATTTTCCCAGCTATGCTGGACAGCAGAGGATTGGTTTGAAAACCCAGACATTTGGAAGGTATGTTAAAGTCACAATATTACGTTTTGTTGGAGGTGCGTGAGACAGGTCGTTGTTATCTTTCAAATGAAACTAAAAGTCCTTCTGGACATGTACAAGGACTATGTGCCATAATAAATAATTTAATTAGCTACATATTCTTGTTGCAACTATGTTTCAACCGTAATTCCTTACAGATGCAGGTTATGAAATATCTAAAATAATATAGATATGTTTTAGATTTCACAAGTCAGAACCATTGAAATGAATCACAGTAATGTATTCTAAATTAATTTAAGTATGGTGCAGTATTTGTACTTAATGTGCAAAGGAGAGTTATCATATTATATACAGAGCAGTCTTCTTAACTGAAAATATTGTACACAAAATTCAAACAATAATTTGACAGGTATGATGGAAAAATATATCTTTTTTTGCACGTGAGAAAAGTTGAATCTTTTCAGCAACAAATGCACAATTTAATGAGAAGCCCGCTGGCATATTTTAAAGAAAACGGTCTTCGGTAGCGCTTAATGAGAAATAATACTAGTAGCAGAATTCTGAATAGATTTTAAGTATGGTAACTAAAAATACCTGATGCAATTCAGAGCACTGAATGAAATTCACTGGTGGTTCACTCTGTTTGCTTTTCAGTCTTAAAATGTTATCAGAATATCCCCAACTAAGAATCGCAGACCACTGGATATCAGTACTATGCATGCTTCGGACACCTAAGGGGGGAAAAAATTGAACAATATCTGCATTGTTGGACATCTGATTGAACAGTAGACAAAATACATTTTGTGTTACATAAGTTTTAGCATATATACTTACCTTGCTCTTTACTGTAAATCATCATTAAGCAGAATTTCCAAGATAAGCCACAGATGGCCCTTGTGGGCAATGCCTGTAAGGATCCAAATCTTTCTCCATGAGGCTGGCTAAAGCAAACACTGGGATCTGGAGCACTTGGAGACCCAACATACTCTCCCCATTTCAGACCTCTTATCCATGGCAAAGGACTCTATAAAGACAAATATAAAATATTTAGACTTTATAAAATTATTTCCATGGAAAAAGAAGTATATACTGCAGGACAGAATAAATTTAATGAAAATAGAAAAAGGCTCCGGGCACTCAAGGGTTCCATCAGGCAGATTTATTCAAGGAGAAAGACAACAACGTTTCAACCTCACGATGAGGTCTTTATCAAGTTGAGGTCGAAACGTTGTTGTCTTTCTCCTTCAATAAATCTGCCTGATGGAACCCTTGAGTGCCTGGAGCCTTTTTCTATTTTGATTTACTAGGGAGCTGGCCCTTCCTGGCACAGCTAAGCACATGAGTTCCTGTGGGGAGTGTGTGCAGATTCCTGATTTTGGTGACAGAATAAATTTAATGCACTCAACCAGGGCTGGTCCTAGGCTGCCTGATATACTAGAAAAGAATAATCTCTAGCGCACCCCTATTTCTCAGCTTGGGAGCAGGACATGGAGAGCTTAGGGGCCAAAATTCAGTCACAAATGCCATGCACATTTGTGGACTTGATGTGCATAAAAATTCAAAATCTACCAAAAGGTATCTATCAATATTGAAAACAACAAGTTGAAGCTATACATATGAGCTCTACATATGTATATACCCCCCCCCAAAAAAATGCGCAAGCCAGGATGGATTGTGGCCCTATGTCTTGTTCTTCCCTGATACTGGCACTTTAGTGTTTGTATGACTGGGGCTTACATGTATGTATATGTATACATACACAACAAAAATTCACAGATATATTTACGACATATATTAAAAAATTGGTATAGAGTTGAAGCAAGAGGACTAAGGTATTGTGTCAAATGACTATTATATAATATTATAGCCTCAGGTCATGGTCTTACGGCTCCCCAGTACGACTTGTGCACTTACACTTACTGGGTAAAAATACTTAATTACGGCTTACCACTGAAATATTCAATTAATGACTGGACAAAGTTGAACGCCGTAACAAATGTTTTAAATATCAAACCCCCATCTATAAATCAGAACAAAAATAACTAATATGAAACAATTTTCTCATACAGGATAAACAATTTCTTTTACGCTTTCCCTGGTTTCTCTGAACGCAAGTTGCACTAGCAATCCCATTGCAGCAGGAAGCTCCCCTTCCATCAAAAGCCTGGATCCAGGTCGGCTGACGTGTGCAGAGTGGAACAGCTGTCGTGGCGTTTGCCCATATGTTTTTATCATAGTCTCCAAGGCTCTCCTCTGTACAGGATCTTCAACAGCAGAAACATCCATTCCAAAGTATGTCTGTTAAGAAGAGCAAAAAAATAACATTAGTGACATGCAAACGCCATTTTATTTCCTAGTTCAAGGCTTTGTTCAAGATTGAATGTACATATTGACAAAGATACGTAACTACCCAGCTCACAAGAATTTACAATGTAAGGTACAGAAACACAGGCAAATATAAGCTGGCAACACTCATTTTTTCAGTTAAGTGGTGAGCTAAAAACATTAGCAAATTCCTGTAAAATATAAACTGGCATTAATGAAAATAGGCTACATAGAAAGGCCTCAATCCAGTCAAGCCCTCCAGTCATGAAGGAACAGCTGTCTAAAAATGGGCATTTTATTTCAGATGAGCCCACTGACCATTTCATTAACTACAACTTAAAATACACAGTGGCCCATGTTCAATATTACCTCTAAGGTGTGCGCATGTGCACATACGTTTTGCAACCAGCTAACAAAGGAAATGTATGTGTGCAAAAAGCTGAACCTTTTGTGCGCATGTAAATTTTCTTTGTGCTCTGGATGGGACTGACCTACGAGACACCGGCAAATTTACCAATAGGCCACTTCCCCTGAGGCCGGCCATCCAAATATAAGTCTGGCAGCTGTTGCCAATTCTACTGCCGCTATTTCCTCTCACTGTGTGTCTATGGAGATTATGGGAAAATAATGCTGGGTCAGTATGGGGATGATGAGAAGTTATGTTAGGGGGAATGAAGATGCAGGGGGATGATTGCGATGCAATATGGGGTGATGATGGTCGGGTATGGAAATAATTGTGGTGGGGGCTTCAAATTAATTATGGGTACGATGATGGTCAGGGGTAGCTCTACACTTACACATACATGCACACACTCTTACACCATACCCATAATCAGACATGCATACATAAATGCATGCATACAGTATCTCACAAAAGTGAGTACACCCCTCACATTTTTGTAAATATTTTATTATATCTTTTCATGTGAGAACACTGATGGAAGAAATGACACTCTGTTACAATGTAAAGTAGTGAGTGTACAGCCTGTATAACATTGTAAATTTGCTGCCCCCTCAAAATAACTCAACACACAGCCACTGATGTCTAAAACATGGCAACAAAAGTGAGTACAGCCCTAAGCGGAAATGTCCAAATTGGGCCCAATTAGCCAATTAGTGTTACAAGGTCTTAAGTGTGAATGGGGAGCAGGTGTGTTAAATTTGGCGTTATCGCTCTCACACTCTTTCATACTGGTCACTGGAAGTTCAACATGGCACCTCATGGCAAAGAACTCTCTGAGGATCTGAAAAAGAATTGTTGCTCTACATAAAGATGGCCTAAGCTATAAGAAGATTGCCAAGACTCTGAAATTGAGCTGCAGCACGGTGGGCAAGACCATACAGCGGTTTCACAGGCCTCAGAACAGGCCTCGCCATAGTCGACCAAAGAAGTTGAGTGCACGTGCTCAGCGTCATATCCAGAGGTTGATTTTGGGAAATAGACGTATGAGTGCTGCCAGCATTGCTGCAGAGGTTGAAGGGGTGGGGGGTCAGCCTGTCAGTGCTCAGGCCATACGCCGTACACTGCATCAAATTGGTCTGCATGTCGTCCCAGAAGGAAGCCTCGAGAAAGCCTTCAAACAGTTTGCTGAAGACAAGCAGACATGGATTACTGGAACCATGTCCTGTGGTCCGATGAGACCAAGATAAACTTATTTGGTTCGGATGGTGTCAAGCGTGTGTGGTGGCAAACAGGTGTGGAGTACAAAGACAAGCGTGTCTTGCCTACAGTCAAGCATGGTGGTGGGAGTGTCATGGTCTGGGCCTGTCATGGCTTGGTCTGAGTGTTGCCGGCACTGGGGAGCTACAGTTCATTGAGGGAACCATGAATGCCAACATGTACTGTGACATACTAAAGCAGAGCATGATCCCCTCCCTTCGGAGACTGGGCCGCAGGGCAGTATTCCAACATGATAACGACCCCAAACACACATCCAAGAGAACCACTGCCTTGCTAAAGAAGCTGAGGGTACAGGTGATGGACTGGCCAGGCATGTCTCCAGACCTAAAACCTATTGAGCATCTGTGGGGCATCCTAAAACAGAAGGTGGGGGAGCGCAAGGGCTCTAACATCCACCAGCTCCGTGATGTCGTCATGGATGAGTGGAAGCAGACTCCAGTGGCAACCTGTGAAGCTCTGGTGAACTTCATGCCCATGAGGGTAAAGGCAGTGCTGGAAAAAAAACAATGGTGGCCACACAAAATATGGACACTTTGGGCCCAATTTGGACATTTCCACTTAGGGGTGTACTCACTTTTGTTGCCAAGGTTTAGACAATGGCTGTGTGGAGTTATTTTGAGGTGACTAATTTACACTGTTATACAGGCTGTACACCAACTACTTTACATTGTAGCAGAGTGTCTTTTCTTCAGTGTTGTCACATGAAAAGATATAATAAAATATTTACAAAAATGTGAGGGGTGTACTCACTTTTGTGAGATACTGTACATACATACATACACACACACAGACACTCTAACACCATACGCTTACACACACACACACACGTATTCTAACCCCTTACACATAAATATATACACAAGTTGATGGACATTGGGGAGGACCTTCTGTGATATTTTATTTAATTAAAAAAAAAAAAAAATATAGGATAAAAAAATCTTAAATACGTAACTTCATAGAGTGCATTTATATTTGTATAATATTAAAACATAGCAATACAGCCAAAATTAACTTGAAACAATTTCAGGTTTACATTTTCACAAGCATTCAGTGCGCATATACTTTTAAAACAGTTGTCTTTTGCACAACATAAGGTTTCTGCTCACACCAAATACTAAAAATTAGAGGGAACACTGCCCATATTCTTCAAATCAAAGCAGCACTGGTACAGTTTCTCCTTCCTTCCCTTGTCACCCCCCCTCAATATCTTGCAAACACTGTAACCTTACATTGAAACATAAAATTAGACAGCAAGAACCCATCTAGTCGGTACATTTTTCCTGCTGTAAGAAACTCAAAACTTTGGTACTTGGTTGTCTCATAGTTAGGATGGCCATATGAATATCCCATGCACACTCTCACTTAACTTCTGCTGGCTGCTAGAAGTCGTTCCACTTGATGTGAAAGTGCAGTAGCACTTCTTTGTTACACCTCAGATGCCCAAACATGCACAGCTAACATGTGACTCCATTAAGTGATGGTAGGCACTAATGACGAGACATTTTGAAGGATTCCACACTCACACTATTTGCATGCTCTGTCTGTTACACCAATAGCTTTATGGAAAGGGTGTGAGATACATATCAGTATTACAGTCTTTTGCAGGTGAGGGTTGGCAAGAGGGGCAACTGTGCCATGGGCTGCTTTGATAGAGTGTCTTGAATAAGAAGCACTTTAGGCAGCATATCCACCATTGTTGCATCCCATCTGCTCTTTTTTTTTTCTTTCTATGCAGTCCCTTTAGGTGTATATATGTTGCACAGAAGCACATCAAAACTACTTTAAACGAAACATGCTTTGGGTCATTCTATTACTAGGCTGCTATACATCAGAAGACCCAGCCAATGGCTACTAAACACATTCAAAGTTAAATACATATATCTAAGTTAGATAAAATGTATACTTACAGCTGGATGAAACACATTGATAGCTTGGATAGCAGAACGACCCTTCTGTTTATAGCCAAACACAAGATCAATCCAGTGACAAATTGTTTGTGACACATGATCTGACTCAAGCGCCTGGCGATGTATCAAGATGAAGAGTCGTGGATCGTTTCGTGCCCATGGAGGTAGATTCACATGATTCACCCGCTCGCCATTTTGACGAAGACCAAAATCAAATCCTGAAATATGGTATGAACTTGTTCTTGTTATAGCTTTTCCCAACAATATAAAGCCTACAAGTGCCTTCACTAAATTGATGCAAACTAGAGGGGGAGGTGCTGGGGATAAGCCAGTGTTCTTGGTACCAATAACAAAGACATAAATGGTACAATAACAAAACATCGATGGTATAGAAAGGCAGACATGTCTAATTTTAGAAGAAGTTAATTTCTATAATAAGGATGGGTTACATCTCAATAAAGTGAGACCTACTTTGATGAGGTACAGGATAGCTAAAATTTTGAAGGGATTTGAAATTAGGAGTGTACAGATAGAAACAGAGTTACAGCCTATCTTGAAAGTGGGGCCAACCATGGAAAAACAGATGGACAGATGTACTTAATTAGTACAGGTAAGGAGGTCTCTAATTTCAAACCAGTTGGTTTTAAAATAGATAAAACACCACGGACTGATAATCTTGAAATGCTGCATGCTATTGCTGACACACAAAAACATAGTGGAAGGTCACTGATAACTGAACAGCGGAATATACAATTTGAATGGTTATGCACTTCTTCAGACAAATATAAATGAGAGGGAATTCTTAGAAAACACAAATAAATATGGCAGTTTAGGGGACCCACCCCACAAAATAGTAAAACATATATGGAATCAAAGTTTAAATGCAGTCAATATATAATCAAATCTTAGCTGTACTGTTATAGTTTACGCACCTTCTCTGTTTACCAAAAACTCTGGTAAGTAGAAAAATTCAGGAATCAGCTCTTTAACATCAGTCATTGACTCATAAGAAGACAAACGCCATGTTGTATTCATGGAATGAAACGTTCTATCAGGGATATCAAAACTTTGATCTGCAATGTGAAAAGCAATTATAAATCTAAATAGGTGTGTATATATATATATATATATATATATATATATATAGGTGTGTGTGTGTTATTATGTATATACTGTATTTGCTTGATTGTAAGACAACCCCCCAAAATTTTAACCCCCCAAAATTTTAATATTAATTTAGGAAAAAAGAAAAAGCCTGAATATAAGACTACTATGGTAAAAAAAAAGTTTACAAGGCTGGAATGGTGAGAAGGTGACAACAGTTGGTTATTCGCAAATGGAAGAAACACAAAATAACTGTCAATCTCCCTCAGTCTGGGCTCCATGCAAGATCTCACCTCGTGGAGTTTCAAAGATCATGAGAACTGTGAGGAGTCATCCCAGAACTACACGGGAGGATCTTGTGAATGATCTCATAGTCACCAAGAAAACACTTGGTACCACACTACACTGTGAAGGACTGAAATCCTTCAGTGCCCGCAAGGTCCCCCTGCTCAAGAAAGCAAATGTACAGGCCTGAATGATTCAGAGGAGAACTGGGTGAAAGTGTTGTGGTCAGATGAGACCAAAATCGAGCTATTTGGCATCAACACAACTCACCGTGTTTGGAGGAGGAGGAATGCTGCCTATGACCCCAAGAACACCATCCCCACCGTCAAACATGGAGGTGGAAACATTATGCTTTGGGGGTGTTTTTCTGCTAAGGGGACAGGAAAACATCACCACATCAAAGTGACGATGGACAGGGACATGTACCGTCAAATCTTGGGCAAGAACCTCCTTCCCTCAGCCAGGGCATTGAAAATGGGTCTTGGATGGGTATTCCAGCATGACAATGACTCAAAACACACAGCCAAGGCAACCAAAAGGAGGTGGCTCAAGAAGAAGCACATTAAGGTCCTGGAGTGGCCTAGCCAGTCTCCAGACCTTAATACCATAGAAAATCCGTGGAGGTAGCAATAGGTTCAAGTTGCCAAACGTCAGCCTCTAAACCTTAATGACTTGGAGAGGATCTGCAAAGACAAGTGGGACAAAATCCCTCCTGAGATGTGTGCAAACCGGATGGCCAACTACAACGTCTGACCTCTGTGATTGCCAACAAGGGTTTTACCACCATGTAATAAGTCATGTTTTGCAAGGGGGTCAAAATACTTATTTCACTGAGTAAAATGCAAATGAAATGTGTTATTCTGGATTTTGTTGTTGTTTTTCTGACTCTCACTGTTCAAATAAACCTACTATTAAAATTATGGACTGATCATGTCTTTGTCAGGGGGCAAACGTACCAAATCAGCAGGGGTCAAATATTTTTTTCCTTTACTGTTCCACTCTGCCTCCCTGATATTCCTTTAACCCCCTATATGCCACTCTGATCCCTGATATTCCTTTTAACCCCCTATATGTCACTCTGCCTCCAGAAAGCCCTTATACCCCCCCATATGCCACTATTACCCTCCCCCAACTTGTCCCCCGTGCTTCAGATTCCTTGGCGTCTAATGGGGCAGCCGGTGGAGGTCTGCGAAATGCGCACAGACAACCTGTGCTGCTGCTGCCGGTACTTCTATGAATGAGCACCGGAAGGTCATGTGATGCTGGCACCCCGTCATAGAAGCCCGAGAGGAAGTGCCGGCAGCAGCGGATGTTGTCTGCGCACATCGCACAGATGCCCATCGGCTGCCAGAGAGGAGGATCCAGGTCCCCTGCAGCGCTGCGGGGAATCTGGATCTTAGTCTTGTAGTTAGACCTCTATTTGAGGTCTGATTAGAAGATGACCTCAAATATGAGACGATGGTTATTTTTCAGAGCATTTCCTGTGAAAAAAACCTTGCCTTATAATCGAGCAAATACGGTATATCCAACGTCATCATAGAATGGGTACACAGGCCATAGCAAGTAGTGCACAGCATAACAATTTTGACTTACAGAAATGAAAGATAAATTTATGATTTCCACAGAAGCATTACCATTGTGCCGAGTACATGCACTTGTAATTTGCAGGTGCAACAGAAGGAGTTACATTAGGGCTAAACACATTATAGATGCTAAATACTCATGGTCCCTAAATCAGTCCTTAAGTCACTTCCTGAAAACTATTTTTTGAACATGAGTTTCCACATTGAACATTCCATTTATTAGACCATTAATCTACAGCCAAAAAACTGACCTTGGTATGCTAAGAACATTTTGGTAAATGGTGGCATTCTGACCAAGAAATGAAGAACTGTGCCACTGTTGGAATAATGGGATCCATAATGATATGGCTGCACTGGTGGCATTGGATCATCTTCTCGGTCTCCTTTACAATACTCATCTTCTAAATACTGAAACCAGGAACATAAAATTATTTTTACCAGCAAACAATACACAAATCTTTACATACAAAATACTTTACATACAAAAGTATTTGGAAACAGTTTCAATGGAATCAACTTCTGACTGTTGCAAGGTTGGCTGCAGTGTGTCAGTCATGTACATTTTTTAATGACTTGGTAAAGCAAACTATGTTTGCACCAGCCTTCTCCTCAGATGTGTGCTGTGCTTCCCTAACAACCAGTGCTTATTTACACATGTTTCCTTGTGGTGAAGAAATAAATCCAGTGGCACCCTGTGCCTTCTGTCAGTACAGACTCCTGTAACACTGGCTTAGGGTGCCAATGTGATCAAAATGAAAAAGAGCTGAAAAACTCCACAAAAAACATTCTATGCAGGAAAACAGCAATAGTTTGAAGACTTAAATGATTTTATAAATATATGCATTAAGAAAAAAAGTTATGGCTGTTCTTCCCTAAAGGCCTATCTATGATGAATTACCTTTTTGTGGTTTAAGAGCTATATTGCTTTAAAAGCAAAAAATTACATTTTTAATTAAGATGGGTATAAAACAGTGTAAGAAGTTCTGACAATCTGTGTGAATGTATTGCAAACCAATGCTAACTGGGGTGCATTTATCTTCTATTGGTTCTATTTTTTGATTTCCGTAATTTGTGAAATACCAGAGACCAACCATTTTGTTTCAGTTATAAGGTTACAAAACCAATATCACAATGTGGCAGAATTGGGGGAGTGATGGGTTTAAAGGAAATATTCAGGGGAGGGCTTGCACCTTTTCACACGGGGAGCAGGTTAAAGCCGAGTGACCCTGTCAGCCTCTTGCTTCCTCCTCCTACCTCAGGAACAATTGCACTAACTGCAAATAATGATAAAATGTGTGCTGTAATAGAAAAGTTACTTGTTGATTTTCCATACCACTTTCCATTACTTCCTGCATGTGAAATTACTAAGGGCTGTAAACTCACTTCTTATTACTATAGTAATACAAGAAAATATCCTATAATGGACATCATGCTCTGAAATCCAACTAATGGGGGTTTTCGAGATGCCTGTGGTGAAGCTGAGATATCCAATATGGTGGCCTGTTTGCAGCTCTTCAGGACTGATTATATTCATTGCACATATTTCCCAATGTTAATGTAAAAATGTAATGTAAAATATGATATATTAGTCATAAATTACCTTGTAATTGTCTATGTAACGGTCTTCCTTTTCTTTTGACTGGACAGCAATAGGCTTTGCAAGATTTCTGTTTTAGAAAGATTTATCATTATTGAAAAAGGGATTAAGACCAGAGATGCAGTAAGGGAAAAGGAAGGCATTCTATACACGGTGGTGAAAGTAAGAGAGAAGGTATCTTGTGGTATCTATGCTCAGGAAAGCACAAGTAAAGACTAGGGCAGGGCAAAAAAGTTGCAGATCTAAATATGGCTTCTTGGCAAATTTTACGCAGATTAAAATCAATAAGGCTTCTATAATAATAAGAGTTTTCTTTTAAGTACCAATGCCTGCAAAATGCTAGATGAATATGAAAAGTATGGACTGTCTGTAATGCAAAAAAAAAATACAGCTGTGATATCTTGTGTGCATTCTGTAATTAATTGACTGCCCTAGGGCCAATTAACCCCTTAAAGACCAGGCTGTTTTTTATTTTTTTGTAAAAACTAGAAAACCTGCTAAATAGATTCTACTATTTGTCCTGAGTTTAGAAATACCCAATGTTTTTATGTTTTTTTTTTGCAAGTTATTGGGCCATAAGCAAAACCATATTTTTCCAAAGCTGGTCATTCTGCCCGATGTGCTATTTCGGGTATCTTTGAAGCTGGCCAATGCAATTTATCCCCATCAAACCACATATTTTTGGAAACTAGACACCTCAAGGTATTTCTAATGCTGGCATTTTAACCCTTTCCATGCATGAGATTCTACCACCAACCTTTGCCAAAGTCTGTGGTAGTAATTTTTTTTGTATTATTTTCATACAAATTGTACTTCAAGTATAAATGTATAGCTCCAGGTATACGTCACTATCAACCCCCCCCCAATGTGTGTTCAGCAACATCTCCCAAATACAGTGATACCCCCCCCATGCATGGGGTTTGGGGGGTTAAAAGGCCACATTTGGGAAGTGTGCCCCCCCCATTTTGGTAAGTCTGTGCCTATGCCCTTACTTTGAGCCTGGCCACTCCAATTTATCGTTGATTGCCTCCTAAACTCTTTTAAAAACAAGCATCTGCTCCGTTGACACCCCAGAGAGGGGCCAGACATGGCCCCTGATGCCGATCTAGGTGTTGCTGAATGCCTCGACATTGAAGCATTACAGCAACACTGTTTAGGTGAAGAAAGTGATCATAGATCACTTTCTAAGCTTGTTTAATGAAATGACTTGCCAGCTCAAAGTTCATCCACTTACATAACACACTAGGACCTCACTTAAATAACAAATCAAGAACTGTTTATCATTGTAATGGGAAAGAGAGTTCCCAAACTACATGTTTAATTTCAATGATCAATTACATATTTGGGGATTGTTTTAGAGAGGAAAACATAAACAAAAACAAACAAACAAAAAAAAAAACTTACATATGAACAATACCATTTTCCAACAACTCAGGGCAAATAAAGAATATTGTTTTAACTGTATGGGCAAATACATAAAAATATGACTTTGGGATGGAACATTAGTTATAAAATGTATATAAAACATAAACGTACGATAGTTTTAAGAAACATATTATAAAATTAATAATAAATAAATATAATGTTAATACTAGCAGTTTACCTGTAAATAGCCGGATCACTGAGATCAAGTGTTTCATTGGTATAATCCCGCAGTATAAATGGAAAAACTGGATACTGCATTAAATCATTGAAAGAACGCCCTGCATGCTTATTTAAATGTGTCAGGTACTCAAAATTAGTGATTTGTCCAGTGCACCACAGATGAGTAAGAGCTGTTATATTTCCATATTCCAGAAGATTAGGAAGGTTATTACTCAAAATGTTATGGTAAACATCATCTCGTACCTGTTAAGAAAATAAAAGTTGTGTATAAATCACACAATCATTTAAATCGTCATTGCAGGTACATAAGTCACACTTGTGATAGCAAAAAAACTATTGAGCCCTATATACAATAAAGTTAATAAACTCCATAGCAGCTCATGTGTTTATGGCTTTGGGTCTTTATTTACGGTGTACTGCAGTTTTTGGGGTTTTTTTTGCTTTTTCACAATACCACTGTCAAACATATATTTTGTCTATATGGAAAATAACCATGTGGTCACCCCTTAAGAATGCAAATAAGGTTATTTTACATAAAAATGAAAACGTTCATAAAAGTGTCAATTGTGAAACTAAGTTTGTTCAGATTTAGAATTTCAAGTAGGACAAAAATACCCACATGTTTGGATTTTCCGTTAAATATCTGGTCATCTTAGCTTGCAAATTAAAAGGTTCTGGGCAGTCATATGATGCTACAAATCATATTTAAACAAACGTAATAATAATTACTTTTGTGTTGTCAAAAGCTAGTAGCAGTGTTCTTCCGTTTGTTAAGAATATCTCAACAGCATTGTCCCTCAGCTGCCACCAGCGTTTGTGGACCTCTTTGATTTCTTCGTAAGTCCATGAAAATGAGGCTGCTTCTGTTTCCCCATTAAGAGACTAAAGGAAAACAATCACATCAATATATTATAGGCACTATAATGCACTACAGTGTTGTACTCTTCTTCAGATGTGTGAGATGATACAGCTCTGCAGATACTTTTAATGCTATTGCATTTGTGTGCAAAGATCTTCAACGAGACAGATCCATAATATACAATTTGTTACCATACAAACTACAGTAGGCTTTTGTGCGATAATGGGCCAAAAGAGTATATGTATATTAAAGAGTGGAAGCAGACAAGAGAATAGGTAAACGGGTGGTGTTTCACTGAGAAATTATACTTGTTTAATATATCTGCACATGCCAACATACACAGATCAGCCATAACATTATGATCTTCTGCCTAATATTGTGTATATTTCCTTTTGCCCCCACAACAGCCCTGATCCGTCAAGGCTTTCGTGGGTTAATGGGCCAAAAGAGTATACATATATTGAAGAGTGGAAGCAGACAAGAAGAGAATAGGTAAACTGGTGGCGTTTCCTATTCTAGACCTCTGGAGGTGTGCTGTGGTATCTGGCACCACAAAACGCTAGCAGATCCTTTCAGTCCTGTAAGTTGCGAGCAGGGGCCTCCATAGATGCATCCTGTTGCCATGTGTTCTCCAGGCAAGCAAAGCACTCGGCCATCCACATGATGTAAAAGAAAATGCAATTCATCAGACCAGTGCACCTTCTTTCATTGCTCCATGTTCCAGTTCTTATGGTCACATGCCCATTATAGGCAGTATACAGGGGACAGCATGGGCACCCTGACTGGTCTGTTGCTATGCAGCCCCACATGCAAGTGTGATATACTGTGTGTTCTGACACCTTTCTATCCGAACCAGCATTAACTTTTTCAGCTATTTGAGCTACAGTAGCTGGTCTGTTGGACTTCACCACACAGGCCTACCTTTGTCCCCCACTTGCATCAACGAGCCTTGGCCGCCCATGACCCCGTCACTGGTTCATTGCTTTTCCTTCCTTGGAATACTTTTGATAGGTACTGGTCACTGCAGACTGGGAACACCCCACAAGCGCTGCAGTTTTAGAGATGCTCTGACCCAGTCATCTAGCCATCAAAATGTGGGCCTTGACAAAGTCGCTCAGATCCTTCCACTTGCCCATTTTTTCTGCTTCTAACACATCAACTTTGAGAATGAAATGTTCACTTGCTGCCTAATACATTCCACCCACTGACAGGTGCCATGATAGTAAGAAAATCAGTGTTATTCCCTTCACCTGGTAGTGGTCATAGTGTTATGGCTGATCGGTGTATACATAGGCACTGTATTCTGGGAAGGCTGGCTTGAAGACTGCCAGCATCTGTGTGCCATGACTCTAGTCTGCTATGATTATATGAAAGTCTCGTAAAAAATGGCATGGTTTGTCATTTAAAGGGCAGACTGAACTGTAATACAGGTATATGAAGAGTTGAGTCTCTAGCAAAGAAAATACATGAAAACTTTATATTTTACATATAAACTCCAATAATGTATACCTACACTAGATTCCACAGTGTCAGGTGCTTTGTCTTCAACAAAATACATCCCAGATTTACCTAAAGAAAGAGACAAAATACGCACCTGGTTACAGTACAGTTATAATGTTATGCAATATAGAAAGGGATTTGGAAACAGACAACACCTGTTTTTTTTTTCTTTTGCTGAACTACCAACGATTTCCCACTTGAAAGGTGCATAAACATATTGCAGGTAGGAGGTACTGTTCAAATTCATTATTGCTTTTCAAGCAGTTGACACTGTGACAATTAAAATCTGCATTGGTCATTTTCATTTAGAAAAACATGTAGTGGGATTTGTACCCTGTAAATGTAAAAGCACCAGGATTTAATGATGCATTAAGGTTCATTTTTATGGATTAACATCCATGCATTATCACTTTGTATGGACAGAATTCCGCCCTTTTGCGGTTTTCTTTATATAGAATTAGGCATTTTGTTATATTGGTCATTGAACTCACTTGCTGTCTTTACGACTGTCGCTTATATGAAGGCCACTTTTCACAACAGGGTTTCAACATTTCACATTAAAGGTTTATGAAAAATGTTTAATGGGGGATTATTCTACACTGCCTGGCTGTTGACACTTAAAAGCACAAACACATAACAGTTATGTATGAGCTGCTATTCAATGTCAAATGTTAATTTATCTAAATTATTTGACTGGTAGGTAAAGTCAATAATGATCAGCCACACTGAGAAGAAAATAACGTGTTTAAAAATAGTTTTTGTTAAACCCACAGCCTAAATAAGTAAATGGATTTGGACAAATACTTAACCTAACTTGAAGATTTGCTTGAAAGAAATTTTCAAATGTGACACATAGGGATTTAAAATTGCATTGTTGAACATATGCAATAAAGACCAAAATATATGATTAATGGTGGATTGTCTACTAGTAATCTTTTAATTTATCTACCAATATCAGACATATTTCATATAACAATGGCGTTGCATCCATTAGTAAGAAAAGCCAACAGCTTTCATGTTTCTAGATACATACATGAACACTGTGCAGTTGAATGTGTCCTCGAGATGGCGGAACAATATGAGGCTCAGCTCCACTAAGGGGTCCAGTGAGTGAGACCATAGGATCTCCCATCACTGGTCCCACTGGAGGTCTCTGCATTGCTGGCCCCTCAATACCAGCACTACTACCCCCCAGGTAGGAATGTGTGTAATTATGCTAGAGTGTGTGTAAGTAATTATGTTAATGTCTGTGTAAATGTTTTAATGTGTGTGTGCGTAAGTATGTTAGTGTATAAAAGGAGAGGCAATTGTGTGTTTTGAATGAGTGTATAGGCAAATGTTAGTGTAAAAAAATGTAAGCAAGAGTAAAAGAAAAGATTACATTACAGGGGGTGAGGGATATGATAGAGGCCTAAGGAAAAAGCATATGACAGGGGCAAGGAATCTGGGATATGCCATTTCATCAGAGGGCTGTGGATAAACTACAGACTACAGTGAAAAAGAAAGTACACCCTCTTTAAATTCAATGGTTTTATATATTATGACAAAATAACAATCATCTGTTCCTAAGCAGGTCTAAAAATTAGGAAAATACAACCTCAGATTACACCATGTCATGATTTATTTAACAAAATATAAACCCAAAATGGATGCCATGTGTGAAAAGTACACTATGACGGGATGCCCTGTACCCCAACTGGGTACTCCCACCAAACGTTGCTTCCTCCTGCCGGGACACCAGCGATTAACCCCTTCAGCGCCAGACAGAACCCGAGTTGTAGAAAGAAGGGGGGGTGTCGCTGCACCGGAGCTGCGTTGGCACTGTGGCTAGCCGAAGCTTAGCTACACAGTGTGACTACTGACAATAAAGGATCATAGCAGCCCACCCCAAGCATCAGACAGCACTCATGTTGAGGCGAAAACACGACTCAGTTTATTAAGAACAGAACAGATATTTACACACACAAACATGATAGGATTCGGGATTTAATCCCATCAACTACCAGACAGCCCAGCGCCTCCATACAGTTCTATGGCCAGCAATGCCCCTATTCTGCGGTGATCGCGGAGGAGCGACGTCAATCCTACGGTACCAATGGAGAGCTCAGGGTCCGAGGATGTTATGGAGAAAAAGTGACTTGATACGACCTTGGGACCCTGAGCGACATCGGCGGAAACGTCCCTGGGAATAGTCCACGCGGTAGCCGGGCCAGAATTGCCTAGCCGCGGCTGGGTAAACCCCGGTCCTAAAGATTGGTAATAAAACCAGGGTTCCCAAATAAGCTCTCTTCGTGTCCCACCACGTCGCTCTTGTGGGGTTAAACTATTCTCGTGGTGGACCAACAGGTGTCCTTAGCAACGAAGTTCTAATTGACAGCGGGCATCTCCACGGTTCCTAGCCGCCGCACAGCTCCATGGATTTGGTCCCAGTCAGGCGTATGGGGCTTTTACGGCCATGCAGAGCCCCCATAGCCTGCTAGTTCATGGGAGTCTGATTAGGGCAGACCAGATGGGGTTTCCTATTCACCCTGTGCCCCCCCCAAAGTGCATAGGGTGGGTTAGACCAAAGAGCGGGCTGGGCAGGCAAGGAGTCTCCCCAAAATTCCATCAGAATCCCCCTCCCAAACTCAAATGTACCCCATGTGTCCTCAGCCTCAGGGGGTTACCGTGACATACACCTTACTGCTTCCATAGGAGTTCAGATACTAAGTAGCAGACAGGTGCCGCTGTCCTTGATTAATTGATCATCAGCAAGTGTGACCACCTCTATAGAGCAGTTCATTGATCTGGAGCATCCAGGTGTGCGTAAACCGAATGACAAGGAGGAAAGACATCAACAATGACCTTAGAGAAGCAATTGTTGGTGCCTATCAATCTGGGAAGGTTTATACCACCTTTTCCAAACAATTTATAGTTCATCATTCAATAGAGAGGAAGAATATTTGAAAGTGGAAAACATTTAAGACAGTTGCCAATCTTCCCAGGAGTAGATGTCCTAGCAAATGCACTCCAAGGTCAGACCATGCAATGCTTAGAGAGTTATATCTAAGACTCTACAGGCCCCAGTTAGCATGTTAAATGTTAACGTTCATGACAATTGTTCATGTGCAATTAGAAAAAGACTAAACAAGTATTGTTTGTTTGGAAGGGTTTCTAGGGGAAAAATCTCCTCTATTAAAATGACATGGCAGCACAGCTTAGGTTTTCAAAATTGCTTCTGAACAAACCACAAGACTTCTGAAACAATGTCCTTTGGACAGACAAGACCAAAATGGAGATGTTTTGCCATAATGCACAGTGCCAGGTTTGGTGAAAACCAAACACAGCATATCAGCACACACACCTCATACCAACTGTCAAGCACGGTGGTGGAGGGGTGATGATTTGGGCATGTATTGCAGCCACAGGAGATGGGAACCTTCCAGTCATTGACTCGACCACGAAATCCTCTGAACACTAAAGTATTCTAGAGTTAAATGTGAGGCCATCTGTCCGACAGCTAAAGTTTTACCGAAATTGGGTCATGCAACAAGACAATGGTCCCAACCAGACCAGTAAATCTACAACAGAATGGGTGAAAAAGCAAACAATCAAGGTGTTGCAATGGCCCAGTCAAAGTCCAGACTTCATCCCGATTGCAATGCTGTGGCGGGACCTCAAGAGAGCCGTGCATAAACAAATTCCCGCAGATCTCAACTAACTGAAGAGTAGGCCAAAATTCCTCCGTAACAAAGTGAGAGACTGATAAAATTTGAAAACGATCCCTTTAAGTTATTGCTGCTAAAGGTAACCACCTTTAGCAGCAATAACTTAAAGGGATTGTTTTCACATTTTATCAGTCTCTCACTTTGTACAAAGGTGTACTTTGTTTTTCACACATAGCTTCTCAATTTTGGCTTTATTTTTTAATAAATCTTGACACGGTGTAATATGTCATGTGTTGTTGTTCATCTGAGGTTGTATTTACCTAATGTTTAGACCTGCTAATGAACAGATTGTTGTTATATCCAGATATGTAAAACTATAGAATTCAAAGAGGGTGTACTTTCCTTTTCACATGACTGTATATAACAGGTACAGGGGATATTAACCCAGGACTGTGATGTATTGATTTTACATGAGTCTGGGGCAAGGAATCTGACAGGATCAGTCAGGTGTAAACCAAAACAAAAGACAGGAGTATTTTAACAAAAATAAAAAGATAGGGACAGACATAAAGGAGGGGAAAAGGAAAAAAGACAAAAGATAGCAAGAACATCTGGACAATGTTATGCTTCCAACTTTGTGGGAAAAGACTGAGGTAGACCCTTTTCTATTTTAGCATGACTGTGCCCCAGTGCCCAAAGCATAAAGGCATGGTTGGATGAGTTTGGTGTGGAAGAACTTGACTGGCCCGCCCTGACCTCAACCTTATCTAATACATTTGAGATGAACTGGAACTGGATTGTGAGCCAAAAAAAGGGCAAAAAATCCCATAGAAACACTCTTGTAGAAAACGTCCCCAGAAAAGTGGAAGCTGTTATAGCTGCAAAGGAGGGACTAACTACACATTAACCCAATAATATAAGAGAATGTTAATGTGATTATGGTGAATGTGGCTCAAATCTAAAAATTAAAAAAATGAAAAAAGTCTATGGATAAGTAGGACTGTATCTCGAAATGCAAATACCAAGAACAGCTGCCAATTTGGTAGGCACATCGAACCTCTAACTTAGTAGAACTGACTGTATTAGAGTGAAATTACAAACAAATAATAACCTGTTTTACAAAGTTTATTTTCATTTTAAGCAACTATAAATCTGGCACCTCACTTGAGTAATTGTAGCACAGCAAAAACCATATTACTTCATTACCACAATGCAAAACATCACATCACTATTTTATAGTTAAAGAAAACTAGATTTACTTCATTCTCAGGTAAAGTATATTAATCAAGCATTGTTCACCTATGGCAATGTATTACAGGTACCATAAAAATACCAAGGCACATTGTTGTATAAAGAAACATTCTAGTACCCAACATTGTATTTTGTGTCTATTAGAATCCATATTGACTGGTGCATTCTTTTTGTTATTGGAAAACAGAACATCTGACCTATTTAACTCCTCCAGATGCCTCTACTGAAAAGTGGAAGCAGGAACCATCATACTCACATGTTAGGTGTCACTCACATTGGGAGAATCAGCTAACAATCACATGTATTCTACTACTACATCAGTGTTCAAATAGCATACATGTAATTGACTGCTGTTTCTCGCATTGACTAGCATGGGAGTGCTACTGAGCATGTGCAGGAATTATGCTTGTGTACATACGAATGCTTCTTCAGCAGCTGGGGTGGAGTTATAAGAAACTGAAGACTCATCTTCTAACTAAAACTAACGAACTCGTACACCAATTTGCATGTGGTAACATGATTTGAAAAAATTTAGATGCACTCCAACCTGCATTTAACATGAAAATAGGACTGGAGTACTCCCTAAATGAGAGTGACTGCAAAAGTGGCCTTAGTTGAGGCTCTTTAGGTTATTTCCTTCATGATCCGGAAACAAATATAGGGAAATTACTATTATTTACCCAAATCAAGTTATGACCACATTAATTGATGTTTATTGAAGTGGAGCACTGTGATATACAAATACCATACAGAAGAGAAAAATATGTGGTTTACAAGAGCTAAACAATAAATAGCTGGTACCCACCTAACAACAGTTCTCCCAACGTTTCTCTAGCTGGAGCAACATTGATGCATCTTCGGTTCACTCTACAGAAAGTAAAATAAAGTAACAATATGTAGGGTTTTTTTGCATGCATGAACATATATTTAAACAAATCATAGTTCATTTAAACAATTCACATTCAGAACCACCATCATGTGTAATGCCTGGGCCTCCATACCCCTCCCATCAGCTTGTCCCATGTCCACCCCACTGTCCCACCAATTGCTCCACTTATCACTCTACCTTAGAAGCACATCTTATGAGAACAGGGGCAAGGCTAGGGATAATGGTGTAACACCCACACTTCACACCTCCAGCTCCTCCTCTCCCACTCTAACACCACAGGTGGACACCCAGACAAATGCAAAGTTAAGCATTATGGTAAAAATAATAAAAATACCTATACTATAAATGGAATATCCTTGGGGAAAACTACCAACGAGATGGATTTAGGAATAATGGTAGACAGTAGAATTGACAACAGTGCGCAATGCCAGCAAGCCGCTGCAAGGGCCAATAAGGTTTTGGCATGCATAAAAAGAGGTATTGATTCAGGAGAGGAGGATATCATCTTGCCTCTTTACAGGTCAAGGGTAAGACCTCACCTTCAATATGCGGTACAATTCTGGGCACCGGTCCTTAAAAAGGACGTTATGGAACTAGAAAAAGTGCAAAGGAGGGCTACAAAATTAATAAGGGTATTGGGAGATACTAGTTATGAAGAGAGACCAAAAAAGTAAAAATTATATACACTGGAAAAAGGGCGACATAGAGGGGATATGAAAACATTATATAAATATATGCAAGGCCAATATATAACGAGATCTTCAGTGACCTGTTCATTAACAGAAATGTACAAAGAACAAGAGGTCACCCTCTGAGACTGGAAGAGCGGAGATTTCATAGACGACAAAGGAAGGGATTCTTTACAGTAAGGACAATAAAAGGTATGGAATTCACTGCCAAGTGAGGTGGTGTTATCCAATACATTAGATGCCTTCAAAAGGGGTCTGGATATTATTTTAGAAAGGCATGACATACAGGGATATAAATAGAATGAATATTTTAGAGCTTCTTGATCCAAGGACAAATTCCGATTGCCTCTTGGAGTCAAGAAAGACTCTTTCCCCCTGATGGCAGAATTCGAAGTAGCTTAATTAGGGGGGTTTTGCCTTCTTTTGGATCAAGAGTAGGAAGGTTAGGTAGAAGGGTTGAACTTGATGGTCTTTACTACTGCGGGGTCACGTAATGCACGTGACAAGATCCCACTGAGTTCTTCCCTGCACATGTACCAGTAACGGGCGTACCCCCCTCCTGATGGCAGCCCTGTTCACATGTAAGTCAAGGCAATGCAAAATGTAAATATCAGCTGCTACCAAAAGAGTACAGTTACTTAGTAAAGGAGGATGAGCAACTCAATGGGGATGAATAATCCAAAACCCAAGAACAGGTAGTTGCACTACAACTATCATATACATTTGAATGGATATGATAATTGAGTGTCCCCTTTACATTAATATCCTCCCCCATTGCAATTTCATGGGGATATTTATCAAAATTCTGTCTATGTAACTGAACGGTTTGCTTGCACCCCGGCTAATTGGCTACCAGAATTATGATCGGCTTAGCCAGTTCCAGTTTAATGAGACCCAGACAAGCATGCACAAAAACTTAGTACATTATTATGTACTCTTCAATGGTGGGAAGTAGGAGACATTATACTATACGTTTTACATTTGGGAAAGGTGCCTCTTCTTATTTAATGGTTAGGAGTAATTATGCAGTTCATTACAACAAATATGGCTATTTACATGCATCAAAATCAAAATTTCATAAATATATTACCGTATTAGTTCACTTGCTGCTTTATCTTTCACCGTAGAAGAAAATGAGGAATGGGTTTTATCTTCAAAAAGGTATGAGAGTGGTGGCTTAATGGTCTCTGTCAATGGAGAAAAATACAGTATGTATGATATATGCTATATGATACACTTACATGCAGAAGACATATCAGAAACGTAGTAAATCAGATATACAAAATTCTACTTACTTGGAGCTTCTTTTCCTTGCTCAGCTCTTGGCAGCATTGACCCCTCCTGAGTCAGGTAGGGTTGGAAAAATTGTTAAAAGCCCCCCCCCCCACTTCTCTGTAAAGACATACTACAAATCAACAGCAAAACACTATTTACCATTATTAAGTGGGAAACATACCCTGCCAAGACATAAGAAAGGAAAGGCAAAATTCACTTTTCCCCTTTCCATCCACGAAATGATTGTGATATATGACAAACAAAAAAGGTCTGCTACAATAAAGCAGCTGGGAACTTATCTCCCAAAAGCTGCACTTGTAGGTTTTAGGAAAGCAAGTATGTAGTGCTTAAAAGTACGTAGAAATTCTTCCCTGTAACAGCACATCAGTCCTGGTTATATTTATTTTTTCCTTCCCTTACTTAATAGGTAAAATGGAAATAGCCATATTGGTCCAAGAGAAGAAGGAGTCTCCAGCTGAAGGTGATCCGTTTCTCTTTATAAACATAGAAACAGATATAAAGTCTTAAACTTTCAGGACCCCAGAGGCCCTTCTTCAGGTGCAATCAAAAAGCTGAAACTCTAAATTCAGGTTTTCAAGAACTGGCTTCTGCATAGAGAGTACCTGAATTTCTCAGAGCCTACTAATACAAAGCCAAATGAATTGCAACAGGAACGACCATCTTTATCACAAGGAATCAGAGAGATGCTTGTCCCAAGGGTTTGAATGGAGGTCCAATCAGCTGACTGCCGGTTTAATTAAGAGTCCAAAGGAAACGCAAGGTTTTTTTTTTTTTCTAGGGTCTAGGTTTTCTCTGTCTTGGGGGTCTATTCGCTAAAGGGAGAGTTGGAAAGAAAATGCTTGTCATGTACTTAGTGCTTGACTTACCCTTTCTAATATATAGCAAAAGGAGTGATTTTTGTTTCCCGAAGAGTACTCACACACCGAATTACGCATTGTACCTTGCTGGACCAAAACTCACCTGCAAACTCTCATAAATCCTGTATTGTTACCTACTCTATCTTAGTTGAATGATGCCCCAGGATCTACAAGCTGCACCCTTTCATCAATGAGCCACCATGTCTACCAATACTTTGGTACTTTTTCTGCACCAGTATATTCAGCAAGCAGAAGTGCTTAGAACTGAAGGAGAGAAAATGTTTGTATGCCTACAACTGCAGGTAGGAAAGGGATGTCAAAGTTTTTCATGCCCTTCATGAGTCAGGAGGAGGAGTCTCCAACTATCAATGCTGCCAAGAATGACAAGGGGAAGGAACATCACAGGTAACAGTGTACTATACAAATAACATAAGGAGGTTAATTGTGGTATTTTGAGGAAATACCTTCAGATACAACATAGCAGAGTATAGCTAGGAATGTGATGTACTAGAGTAAAATATAACAAGGCAATGTATACTGATAGACAGAGCTTTGCACCTTACAAAAACATATTTTATACAAAAAAAAGATAAAAGTCCCATATAAAAAACGGTACCCTATACCGACTGTCCGAGATCAAAATACGAGGAGAAAAGGCACAAATGAAAAAATACAAAATATAAATGGAAAGCACTGAGAAGGGAAGGACTGATTTATAGAAAGTCACTAGATCTGAAACAACTCCACAAGATTGCACTTAATGTGGAAATTCCCAAAAGGATCCGTCTACCAGTAGACTGTCCTTAAGGTCCCTTAACAGAGTTCTGACAACAGGAGCTTAAGTATGGGACTACTGGCTGCTTTTGCATGCACAGTGGCCAATTTGGAAATAAATCGGGCAGAGACTGGATAATCGTGTCAAATGATAGACAAACAAAGAAGTCATGCATCCTTTGGTGTCATAGGACCAGAGGAGCCAAAGCTCGTAAATACTGAATTTGTATTGTCGTACAATTTAAGAAAGAACTCCTGGCTAATAAACGCATTGCACTAGAATCTCTATTCTATGTAAACTGCAATGAAAGTAACAAAAGAGAGTCTCCTTACTAAAAAAAAAAAAAAATCAAAACAAAATGAAAAACATGGATTCTTAAGGTTACAGCAAAATAAACTATTTACCTTCTGGTTTCTGTCTGTCCCTGAGAATGTATTTGTTTGGAATGGTTAAATAGCACCTTTGTAAACGCCGTCTCTCTCTGTTTGGACCCTCTGTTGGATCTAGTTGCCAAGAAGTTGGATAGGATTCTGGATCATACCAAACAGCCCTTTAAATATACATACAAATATATTATAGTCAATGGTTGTTTTTGGATATGATTTACAAAAGTCAGCAGTTTTTCATGTATTCAGCTGCAAATAAATAGATACATATCATAAACTTATGTTCACCTGGTCACCTCACAAAATTATTCAAAAAGGGCTGGTCTGACTCACAGAGGTGAGAACGCAGCGGGGTCACATAACACAATGTTACTTGACCCAAGTAAAAGTGAGACTGCTTGCACAGTGTATATGAGCAGCCAGAAAAAACTGCTTGGGTATAATAAAGGGTTAAAGAAGTGAGGGAAGGACTAAGAGTGAGAGGGTAAGAGAGTATGTATGTATGTATGTATGTATGTATACGTACAGTGAGTGCATGAGTCTATATTTCTTAAATATAGAAATAAGATGCGAGAGAGAGCGCGCTTTGTAAAGAATTCAAAACACATTTAAATGGTCTGCTTAAAAAGTAGAGTAACAGACTGTAACACTACCTAACATTTGATAAATGTTAATATATAGTGTATATACTGTTGCCAAGTACTGTTGCCAGGTACCTGGACGCAGAAGAACGAGATAAAATGTTATTTAAAAAAGTAATATATTTGAGTAAAGCAATAAGATCAAAGGGAAAATGAAACTAATTTGTGATTTTATGCTCACTTCTCAGATTAAGGTGATTTGTTAAATTAAAGGTGCCATAAGTGCTAATGAAAATCTAAAATATAGCAATTTAACACTGAGGTCAGACTTTAGTTACCTTTAACCATCAGATATGCGCACTCTTTTACAATATGAGCACTATGTTAAAAAATATCACTCCACTTCACACCACACATACATTTTCCCTGTTTAAGCATTTCAAAATACATACCCATATAAATGCTAAATTAAGTGCAGCACTAACCTGTCATGTGTCAGCTGCTGAACAAGCTCTTGCCAGTGTCGGCTTGCACTTAAATCTACTTTATACATGCTTCGAATATGCTCAATAACCTTTTTTCTTTCCAGTCCCTGAGATAATGACACACTTTGAGTTATATCACCAGCAATTTTTGAAATGTCCTTTAACTTTGATTCAAGTCGCTGAAAGAGTCTGTCAAAATACAGCAAAGGAGAGAATATAATCAATCAGTAGTCTTATTGTTAAATCAGGCTATTCTAAACACCTGCATTGCTTTTTATCTGCTGATTTGCATTGGAAATCCCTAGTTTACAACATTCAGTAAAATAGAGAGATGAGATAATAGCACTTTTAACCCCTTCTATAGAGGTACCGGGATGTCCAAAAAACGCCCACTAAGAAACCCCTATGGACATCCCTGCCGCTGCACGGGAGACCAGGCTGTCGTTTGACAGCCTGGACTCCCCACTGACAGCAGAAGCCGGCTTTGCCGGCTTTCTGCTGTCCGATCGCCTGTAACAAGCTTCCGGCATGAAAGCCGGTAAGCTGTTACCGGTAAACTGCCCGTTCACGCGATCGCGCAGTTTCAAATCTTCGCTAGTTTTTACTAAATTTCTCATTCTAAATTTTCAGCTAATCATCCAACTATGGCAGGGCTTGACAAATTTGTTGTGAATCTAGGCGCCAGGTAAAAAAGTTAGAAGCCAGGATTTTTTTAAACTAACAGTTGGTCAGGAGCGATCTGATCATCATCAGCCCACTTACTAAACTCACAGCGTTTGACCTGGAAGCACCCTGGACTTTCAGGTCAGTGCTGTTTTTTTTTATTATTTTTTTTTTAACTCTTTCGATGCTGATGTTCCATTGGAGCACAGCATTGACTGATATTTAGTCCCCACAAGCTTGTGGGGACAAATGTTAACCCCTGCAATGCCACCAATGTGTCATACACAATTCTGGCATTGAAGGGGTTAACGCTGCACTGTCTCTCTCAGGGAGCGATCAGGCAGCAGGGGGTGTTGGGGCTGGTCTCCACACCAGCAGCAGAGCCCCGTACAAAACGGGAATTAACCCCTAAATGCCGCGATCGGCATTGAAGGGTTTAACACTGCACTGTCGCTCTCATGGAGTGATCAGGAAGCTGGGGGGTGTTGTGTCAGGTAACCACACTTGTGTGGGGACCCAATCAACACACAACCCCCTTCCCTGAAGCTGCCTGTGGCAGCTGAAAACACGATTGCTGGTTTTGCAGCAACCGCGTTTTCAGCCTACAGGATCACTCCGTGGGAGTGATCTCAGGCTCGGGGGCGGGCTCTGTGTGGCTGTGCTGTCTGCCCAGACTCCTGAACTATGGTATCAAACGAAAGCTCTATCTCTCCTTGAAAAAACAATATATAGTTTACATGGGTACACTATTCACAGGAAAAGAGAATCATCGCTAAACCGACATACCACAAAAATGGCAAAATTGCTCTGGGCTTTGAGATACCAAAAACCCCTGGGATTGAAGGGGTTAACATGTGATGGCAAATGTAGAAAACCTAAACAAAAATACTTTATATCTTTAAAATGCAAATATGGTAAGCCTCGAATAAAATGCAAGCCAAAATCCTGCCAAAAGTCTGCCATTGTAGTGATTTTTTTTTTAGGAAACCGAAGTAAAGAATAGTTACTACTGACAGAGTACGTGCTTGGAAAATTGGTTTTCTACATATATAAAGTTAAAGGATTCTCACTTGTGCTGGTTGGTTGAAATAGTTTTTTTCCATGCAGCTTTGCTTGCAATCTCTTCATTCTCATATTTTTTCTGCTCCTGAAAGATATTTAAGTTTCTGTGAATAGTTCGGAACAAGTATCTATTATATAAAATGATAGCTAATGTATTAAAAAAACATTTCCTATGGATGCAGAATGTGTATACTAGAAGGAGCCACTGATGGGCAGCCATGGCCATGTTCTAGACATGTCTGAAGCAAACCAGTTTACAATACGAGCAGCATTTAACTCCAGAATGCCGATGGGTTACTTAACCAGAAGCTACCTGTCATTAGTCAGACAGCTCCATCCGAATATGCATATAATAGGAATAGTGCAGTTTCATAATTCTAATCCAGTTTGTCCCTTAGGGAGGGTTTCATTTCGACTCAGGCCATGCTATAAGCACTAAATTCTGTTAATTCAAGATAGGGTAGGAAAGTATTCATTGCTAAAGAAAGGATGGTAGAAGTTCAGTGTAATAACAATAATCATTTTAATGATACCACCAACATCTACAAATGGCTGTTCTTTTAAACTATTAACAGAACAAACATTTTGTGAGCACTGCACTCCAGTGAAGGAAACCTAAATGTTCCTATGTTATATTGCAGAAGCTAAACACTAAAGTGGTCAATACTATAGAGACATTGGTATATGGGTTTTACGTATTAAATAACATCCATGGTTTATGTAATTGAAATAAATTTCTTCCTGGTTATCACATCTTAGTATATTCTTCAGCAAGCCTCAACAAGCAGATTGCTTCAAATTTGGAACAATTAAATTATTAATACAGAAACACAGAATATGACAAGTGGAAAAGACTCTCAGCAGAAGTCTGAATTAGTCTAAATCTAAGATGAGACGAATGACCAATTAAGGTTTGAGTCTTTACAGGATGAAATGGACCGAATGATTCTTATATGTCGTTAAATTCTGTTTCTACAGGAATCAGTCGGACCATTTAGGCTTCTCATTTTTCCTGATGTAAAGACTCAAACCTTAATCAGTCCTTGGTCACATTTAAAATGCCCTCACTCTCTTTGCCACTAGCACTTCAGCTGGCAGGTTGTTTCACTTATCTACCTTCTTTCAACATATCAACGCTCCTGATCCTCTAGTTTAGACTATGACCTCTTGTTCTAACATTTATCTTCATTTGAAATAAGCGTCTCTCCCTCTTTGTATTTAACTTTTTCTAACGCATCTTCCCTTTCTCTTGATTCTTCCGAAATGTTCAGGTGTCTTGATTTCAGTTATAAGACACATATTATAAGGTGTACCAATTACTGCCAACGTTAGCGATAGCAGGCTGTTCTCCAACACTTCTGGGTTGCTTAGGATTGAGGCAAGGTCTGACCAGATGACAGAAGCGCCTTAACCATCTCCCTCTTTCTGCTACTAATGCCTCTAGCTGTACACCCCAGCACCGTGCTTGCTTTTCCAGCGCTTTACTGCATTGCCTGCTTACCTTTAAGTCTTCAGAAATAATTACTCCCAAGTCCCTCTCTTCTGTTGTCGCTGACATAATACCACCAATGCTATCTTTTATGTCCCAAATGTATTAAGTCACATTTATCATTTGAACATTAAACATGCAACTGCCACGCTGTCAGCCATTCATTCCCTTCACAGGAAATGCATTTTAGTTTGAATAAAAAATACTCACCTCTTGGATAGCTTTTATCAGATCTGGCTTGGGTGGAGCATTGGGTGGGACACATTTGTAACCAGCTAATTTCAACGCACGCATAAACATTTCTGCTGCCGTCTGTTCTTCCTTTGTTAGCTCTTCCTTATGGTCTTGCATTAATTCATACAGATAAAGAGCTAACTTTGGTCCATGCTAAAATATGAAACAAAATTCAATATTATAAAATTACACACCAATAATATCTTATGAAATGTCTTTTGGCTATGGTCTGGTGTATTGCTCCTACAAAAAGATTTATAGGTCTTTCTAGAGCAATGAACTAAAACAATTATCTTGAGAGATATATTTTCATGAACCCCATAGTACTGTATAGTGAAGCCCAAAGCTAGCATGGCTTCTGCAGAAATGCTAATTGTACCTCTATGTAACATAGAAACTCACTTTTTCTTAAATTAAGTGCATTCGTGAAAAATCATCAAATGGAACTGTACTTACTTGTAAATGTGGATTAAAATTTAAACAGTCTCTCAGGATTTCTGGATGTTTAGGTTCTTGGACTATATCAAGG
This sequence comes from Spea bombifrons, assembly GCF_027358695.1. Taxonomy (NCBI): domain Eukaryota; kingdom Metazoa; phylum Chordata; class Amphibia; order Anura; family Pelobatidae; genus Spea; species Spea bombifrons. The sequence continues at coordinate 52,311,007 of NC_071089.1, read as the reverse complement.
ACCTTTTTTCGTTCCTCTATTGGCTGTGTTGGGGATAAAATATGAACAAGAAGCCTCCCAAGTTGAACTCGAAATGTGTCTTTACCAGACCAGAGTATGGTCTTCCACTGATGCTTAGGTGAACTGCTCCTATTTGTTCCCTGTATAGGAATTAGATATGACTACATACATCAACACTGAAACAAATATTTGACATGCTACACTTATTGAGAAGTGGATAGGAACATTTTACACAGGTGGTCTCTAGTTCTTACAAGAACAACACATATGTTGCTGGGCACAAATGATTGATTCTTGTCCATTTTGGTCTTTTGATTTTAAACTGCTTGATAATATTTTTCCAATGCATATACTCCCACCTTCTCAGATTGTCCTTTTAGATATGCTGGCTCAAAATATTGGCATTCAAACTATAAAAATGTTGATCTACATTCTCATTGCAGCTAAAACCCCTTAGTTAGGCTATTGAAGTATTCAGCAGTCCCTCCCGGGAGACAATGGAGTGCCTTGAAGAAAACAAATGTGTCTAACACGATTGGAATTTGTGGCAGTTATACAGATTACAGTGGCCTAGTGGTTCTGAGGTCTGGCAAATATAGGCAGGTAATATATAAAAAGGTACTTATGTTGTGTATTATAGAATAAGAATAATTTTTAATCCACCTAGGTGGTGATTAGTGTCTGCTCAATTACTTTTCAAATTTGTGATATTTTTTTCTTTTTCTAATTTTATATGATTGATTATGCTAGGCGATGCAGCCATGGGTAATTCATTAGGTACTGGTCTTGATTGTTTGTAGTTGAAGTTATTCCCCAACAGAATCATATATACATATATATGTATTGCCAAAATAAACTATCTGCCAAGGTGTGTGATGTATGCAACTGTGTGTATGCTTGTACTGTATGTATGTGTGTTTAAGAATGTAAGTATGTATGATTATGCTTGTGTGGGTTTTTTTTCCTGGAAGGTGAAAACAACACTACACAACACCAGGGGTAGGCAACAGCGTGCAGTGTTGTCACTTTGAGGTCTGCTACTTGTTTTCATGCAGAAAATGGACACTCAGGCCCAAAACATTCACAGACACTGTGCTAAACTGCAAAATATTATCATTACAATATTAGCTTAGCTGACACTTACCAGAGAAAAATTGATTCCATCAATCATAGTTTTAAGAAGTTCCTCCTGAAACTTATTTTTAACACTGGCAAGATCAAGCTGCATCTCCTCTTCAGAAGATTCAAACTGAGATCCAGAATACCTCCTTTTCTCTGAGGTATCTTGCACACACAGATCAACATGGCATTTTTTATTGATATCTTTGGGAAGAAAGGAAAAAGACAGTAAAATTATATGTTATATATACATATATATTTTATATATATACCCAGAGTTTTTCTCTGGATTTAGGCAGCCACAGTTGCTTCTACCTCTACATACCCCTGTCTGCCTTGAAATTTCTGCCTGGGAGAGACTTTGCTAATACCTTGTGTCTTGTTGCCGTGCTCAGTCTTGCCATGGTATATGACTTTTGACCTTAAACTGTCTCCAGCAACCTAACAATGTTAGTGACTTTGGCTGTTCTTCACCCAATTTTATTCATCGTACACAGCTGTTTCTGTTTCAGTTAATGATTGTATTTCAACCTATATATAGAATTGATGATCATTAGCACCTGTTTGGTATAATTGCTTAATCATACACCTAAATCTATGCTACAAAATCCCAGACTTTTTGCAAGTTTATCTAGAAGAATTAATGAACTCAAAGTGTGATCTCACCAAATATTGATTTGATTTAGATTTTCTTATGTTCACTCACTTTTCATAAAAGTTGTGATAAAAAAAAAAAAAAAACTATGAACATGTCTACTTCTAAAGCATTTCTTTCACACTTGCCTAAAACTTCTGCACAGTACTGTATGCATTATATAGTGTTGTACAATGGATATTATATGCTTATGATGCACATTACCTTGGTAAATTAACCGATTAACAGCTAAGAGTGTCAGTCTCTGAAGTCTTTGTATAAATTCAGATTCAGATGCCCTGATTGGATTTTCTTGACTCATTCTCCTCTGCATCATTATTGTGAGTTCATTGCTTGCTACTGTGCGCATTGTCATTAATAATGGGTCAGATTGAGCAAGAGACAATCTATGGACATCTGGTAATAAGAAATAAGATATTTATATTAATTAGTATACTAGATCATCAATTGTGAACAAAAATTTAAGCAAAAGGTGTGCACATAACATTGAAATATACAAATATTTCTTCAGATATTAGATTAAATTTAATCACCTGCAGAATAGATTAAAATGGTTAGGTCCTACTGGTCAGGATATATTTAATAATTGGAAAAAATAGTTTTTTTAAGCTGATATAAAAAGGAAAAAAAGCCCCATAACAAATCCCTTTCTCAAAATAAATAAAATAATAATTTTATATAATAATAATAATTTAAACAGTCCAACATAGAAAATGACCAGAAAGCGTACCAAAGACGACACATCCATGGCAAATGTTAAGTGAAATATGATTGGTGAGCACATCTGTCTGGTTATTAATATAGGTTACATTTGTAAGACAAAAATGAAAATAAGGTTTTTGTATAGACTGATTATTTGTTATAATAAATTTAGACATGCATTGATAGTAAGAAATCCATCAAAACATTTCTAGAGAAATGTTCATGGAACTGGGACAGCCTGATGGAGGCGGCATTACTACACCTGTTTCGTCTGGGTATGTGAAAGTTGTGAATCCAATGGGTGACTGGAGGGGCGACTCCTGGCTTAAAAAACTGTAGGATGGGGGCATCGGAAGTTGTCCGTATGAGCAAAAGTGCTTTCTTGGGATTCGAGGAATAATGGAGTCTTTCATTGCAACTGAGCCTTTGTTCAAACAATCACAGCATGTGTGTTATTATATAACAGTTTAGATTAAAAAAAATAACCAAATCTACTTTAACTATTAAATAATAAGCGGTCAAACAATCTTGAGACAAATGAGAATGTGTGTGTGTCTTAAGGATTGGCAAAACTGTAATAATTCTAAATATATGTAAAAGTATTCTTAATCTTCTAAAGCTTTATCTGGTAAAGCTCCAAACTACATACTTAATACCACATCAAATATGTGAGGAATTTCACACTAGACAGAAATTTAAAAAACAAAATAAAAAAATTAAGAAAAAGAGTCAATGTACTTTTTAAAAATCCTGAAATTATAGAAGCGTAGAGAGGAGTAGTTTTTTTATGCAATATTTCATGACAATGTGGTTCCCATTCTTAAAAGGACAGGCTAAATACTACCCTTTCAGTTAGCCATTAAAAGTTTTGTGTTTTTTTATTTTATTATTATTACTACAAAAGTACCTTGGCTCCTTGACAAAAAAGAAACAGAAAATCAATGCTTGTTAGCAAAACATAGCTAAATAGCACTGCCTGTGTACTATCATAACAATAGTAATACCAAGCAACTAAACCCAAATTCAATTATCCACATACTAAAATGTGTTTAGATACAAATTTTAATGACCTTTATAAAATTACCAAAAAGTGATAAAACAGTAAGAAAATCAAGGTTAAAAGAGAACACACACTTTTTTGTGGCCCTTTTTTTGCCAGAAAGGTACCTACTAAATTAATTTGCTCCATGTGATGCCAGACTATTAAAACAAGGACAATCTCTATAATCTGTATGCATTGTCAGATATTTTAGCCTGGAAAATACATTATATGCACACAAACACAAAATGGAGTCAGAGCAATCTTTCTATCCTTTATCTCTATGTTGAGAATAAAAGCAGCTTTGATGAAAAATAGCTGCTTCATAGAGACAGGAAGGCCTGTAATAAAAAGCAAAAATTGAGGGGGGAAAAAACAGTTTTTTCCCAAAGTCGTTTTGTTTTTTCTGTAAATAGAAATGGATCTTCTTTTCCAGTGAAAATTATATGTTTATGACATGGTTTGCAAACTATATAAAATAAAGACCTTCATGAAAGACTTCTGAGACTTTACATAAAATACAATACATACAATTCAAATAATGGGAAAGCAATTCTCAAATAAGAGCAATATGCATATCTGTCTCTAGGGAGCGCTGTAGGAAGAAGGTTTCAGCTTTGTTTGGCTGTGGTGGGGCTCCATCTTGATATACTGTAGTTGTCAAAAGCTGATGGTAGAATTAGTGCATGGAAAGGGCTAAAATACGAGCATTTGAAATGCCCCGGGGTGTCTAGTTTTCAAAAATATATTGTTTGATTGGGTAAATTGCATTGGCCAGCTTCAAAGATACCCGAAATAGCACATGAGGCAGAATGACCAGATTTCGGGAAAAAATGGTTTTGAAATCGCAAAACGCTACTTGTAATTATTACCCAATAACTTGCAGAAAAAAAGCAAAAAAACATCAAAATATTGGGTATTTCTAAACTCAGGACAACTAGTAGAATCTATTTAGCAGGTTTTTTTAATTAGTTTTTGCAGATAAGTAAACGATTTTTCAAATAAAAGTGAGAAAAGTAATTTTTTACAAAAAAGCACCATATTTTATAATTTTGTAATGTAAATTAGATGATATGATAACAATAATGGTATCTAAAAAAAAGCCCTGTTTGCCTGGAAAAAACAATATATAATGTGTGTGTGGGTGCACAAAATGAGAAAGAAGAAAATTACAGCTAAACAGCAACACTGAAAAATGAGCCATTGTCCCAAAGTGTACTACAAAAAAAAGTCTTGTCATTAAGGGATTAATTTATTATTTTACTTTTAATTTATAAAACTACTCCACTCTGCATTTTTGAAATTTTTATGAAAATTTCAATTTTTTTCTTGGGGGATTTGTTTTTCCCCATGGCTTCAAAATTTCCAAAGCTTTCACATCTCTACTGTTTCAGCAACCATTTTCTGATTTAGCATATGGTTAGTTTCAATAATATGAGCAATTTTAGGGAGTATAAATTATTCATTTCAATGAATGTACATTTCACAGGTTGCTACATAGCTAGACCACTGAAACTGATTAATAATCATACCTGGGAACGCTCTGGGATCAGCCCGCCGACGTCAGTGGGCAGTGTCCTGCTCCAGGTAGACGGAGCTAAGAAGTTCCCAGGTATGTTAATAATAGAGAAAGTATTGGGTTTTTTTAGAGATACAATATGTGGTCAAGTGTAAACATCAGATATTTTATTAAAATTATTCCTTAGACCATACTGCCTCTTAGCAATAAATAATGGAAATACATTTGTGGAAATAGACTATGAGGTTCCTAAAAGCCAGAATTCTGATTCCAATCAATAGGGAGAGATTATGGTAACAAGCATTATCTTTAAAAGTTTATGTTTAGAGAAAGGAGATGGATATAAAAAATAATTTTACATTTAATGTTGAAATGTTGTGTTACTTTTATAATTGTTTTGATTATCTAATTTTTTGGCAATTACCTAATTTTAATAAAGTTATTTTTCTTTCCACTGAACCTGGATTGATATTAACAGGGAACAGCTGGACCATGGCAATAAGGGGTGGTAAATATAATGGTGATTTTTGTCTTCTTCAATATAGAAGAAACACTTCCCTTTTTGGGGAAACCGGTATGTTTCATTATTACATATGGCATTTTATGAGACTGAATCTTATAATGCGAAAATATGGCAATGATGTAAAAGGTATAATTATCTGTAATTTTAGGATATCCTTCTGAAATGTAACACTAACAACCTGTAGAAGCTATTAAAATTAACTGTGGCTTTTAGTACTATTCCAGACTGGTACTGTGAACTATAGTGATTTCTTTGCTTACCACCCAAACTATTACCGTCTGCTAATTGTGTGTTGTTGCTGAGTGGATTGAAAGTTAACTGGTTTGATGCTGTGTATATTAGGTGATAGCAATCTGAGACGTTTACACAACGTGATATGTTTCACCTGTTGCATTATTGTATGTGTTAGAGCCATAAGCCAGTAAATCATATCTGATAACCGATCAATAATACACTATTTTATGTCATGATCTATTTTGACAAGTCTTGAAGATATTTTTTCTGTTTTATCTTTTGCACAGCATAGCTCATATAGATATTTTGTAGATTGTGTTTTCACAATAAATAATTTCTTCATTGACTATTGTGGTGGTATAATATATGATTTTGAATTATATACATTTTTGTGTGAATAAACGTGTGAATAAACATTTTGTTTATAACCAGAGATAAAATATAGGGTGTCTCTTTATTTTAATCTTGCCGGTGTGGTCCTTCAATAATTAATAGCGCTAGAATTTTGTAGGTTTGATAAAATATTGTTGCATATTGTACATAATGCATAACAACATGTTTTGGAAAAAAAAAACTGCATTTTTTTCTGAAGAAAGCAAACGGCCATGATTTCTTAAAGTCTATTTAGACAAGATCATAGAAACTCTACTACTAGTATTTAGTAAGTACCTCTGGGTGACTTTGAATAAAATATGACACTGACTTTACCTGCTTGTGAAGTGTGTTTACATGTTTTATGTAAAAGGAAATAAAAATCTTTAATTATTTTTAAGGCTAGTCCATCATATATCGCCAGGTGCAAGGTGCTCTACGGTGACCCCACCCACTTCCAGTTGTGCCACGCCCACCAGGAGCTTTTGGTGCAACTGGAATGTATATCCGGCGCTGTAATACATCAGACAGATACTAAGGCACAGATTCTATGCCAGTAGAAATCACGTCAAGCGTGACAGAACGTCCTATATGCATTGTTTGATAACTAAAATTCACCTTCACTCAAACAAATATTTTTTCTCGCCACGACATATTCAGTTTCATCGATGAGTAGCACATGCACAACACTGTTATTCTAATTTAATTTCTCACCGGCAATACTCTTCCTCTTTGGGTATTTTGCATGTTGAGGAGTTGGGATGAAATGGAAGGAACCAGCAAGAGTTTGAGAATCTTGGTTTGCTGTTGTCTTTATAAAGTCTATAGCAGCCTGTAAAACTTTGAATTGCAGTAAAACTGCCAAGTCTATGAAAAAAAATTAAGAAATCTGTATTAAGAATATGGACAGGAAACTCAAATACAATGCAGCATACGTGTTTAGCATGAATTAGGTTAAAATACAATGACATTTCTTAATATTAAAATGTCACTTTGCGTTACTTTATAGCATATGGACTAACAAATTCTTACTTTGTGTTCTTTCATTTTTGCTTTCAAGCAGATATCCAAGTAATATGATCAGATCTTCTATTATTCGAAAGTACTGAGATCCAGATGAACTGCAAGAATGGATTGTGACAGCTACCAGTAACTGCTGTATATCACAGACAAGCAGAATATACTCATCCGTAGGAACACTAAAGCAAACAAGGAGAAACATTGTGTTATACTAGGCTTTTCATTTCACCCTGCTGTAAATACCAATGCTCCACGCTTAAGGATAATGGCTTAACCTTCATGGGGTACTTTGTAGCTATACTAAAGTGTCTTTTTCATTTACAACCAATGAAATATATACTTTAGTTCTAACAATAATCTGCAGAAATCAAGCTAAATTGGCAGCCAACGCTGCTGGGTGTAATGAGTATTTAACTAGTTCCCAATATCTTCTGCCCTAGCATCAAGGATCAGGGATGAACCCTTCTGAGACGTGTCCTTTCTAAACGGCCAGTAGCAGTAGAAGGAGGCACTGAAGAGTGTGTCATACAGAAACACAATGACATCACGTTGAGACTATTGGACTTTTGAACACGTATCTAAAATCTAGAGATGACACATTCATATAATACTCACACAAGCTCTACAATACAGAGCGGAAGTGCTTATTTAATAAGAAATTATACATTATCACAGAGCTCATAATTCAGATTGACAAATTTTATATATACTATGTTAAACAAATAATAACTGCAAATAGAAAAAACATATTTCCAACAGAAACCGGCGGGACCTTAATTCCTGCAAGCCTTACACAAAAACACAAACAACAGTCTACATTTAATAAGGTTATGTACACTTCTTCCAAGTTAAACATTAATGAATGTAAAGTTAATCTCACCTTGTTTCAATGCCACCTAAGGCTGCCAGTGTATTACAAAATGCATATAGCAAGCCATTGTCAAGCAACATATCTGCTGCTTTTGAGCAAGAATTGAGAATCTGAAGCAAAAGGCAGAAGGAATTGTGTAGTAATGTGAAATCATACAAAGAATTCTCAATCAGACCCAGTACAGGAATGATGCACCACTTGCGAAAAACACTGGTGTTCTTAATGTCGTCAACATCAAATCTGTATTAAAAAAAATCATTTCATTCAAATGAAAAGATACATTTTTTTTAAGGTTTTTAAGTTTTTCATAGAATCTAGCCCTAGGACCTTTAAGTTAATTTTTATTTTATTTTTGAATTATAAGATATTTGAAGTACTATCATTAAATGTTTAATTTTATAACACACACACAGGTACATTTAACACATAACGGCTGGTTCTTCAGAACAAAAAACTCTATATTACTACATACTGATCAAGATGTAGACATGTCAAGTTATCTTAACAAGCACTGCTATATACCAAAGGGCACAGCTCCACAAGGCCAAAGCACACTTAGGGGCCCATTTACAGTCATCCCATTCTCCACTATAATTGTTTTACTTGAAGCAGTAAAGCCTACTGAAATCAAGATTACATTGGTATGCAGACATATATATACATATATTTAAACATGTATGTGTGTATTCTATGCTTAGCTTTCACTTAAGAGTGGGTTGTGTGGGGTGCCCTATAACAGGTTTTTGTGTGATCACATGTTTATTTAGATAAATGGGTTATGGCTTGAATTCTCTGATTTTATTATTTCTTATACAATGACAACCCTGGCAACTTTGTCATGCATCAAGGGCAGATCTGGCACCGTAGGGGTGCACAGTTCACTTGATGTGGTAACTTTCAACTTTAATTTTACTATGCAATGTATAGAGCCAACAAAGCTCTTCACGCAAGAGATGTTGGCCCTCGATAATATTTACCGATGTTGATGAACCAAAACCGCTATTCTTCTCCAACTCCTAATTTTCTAAATAAGCCTGCTTGTTTTTATGAAACTGGTATAGTGAAATCTTCATATGTAAGAAGTATATTCGTTTAAATAAAGCAAAAACTGCCTATAGCATATTCTAAATCCCTCCCCTTTCAGCAAACCGATCTTTTAAAACTATCATTACCCCAATGTGTCATACTTACTCTTCATCCAGGCCAATGTGTCGTCCAAAAAACATCTCTAAAAAGCATTCCAGCACTCCCTGAGTGCCTTGGTGAAGATACATTTGGTTTGCTAGTAAGGAAAAGCCGTGTCTCCTTAAGAACTTTTCTTTCTGATCTTTGGATGCTCGATGAAAATATGCATCCAGCAACTAAAAAAAAAATGAATATGAAGATTGATGTGTTTTTTCATTTGCTATACATACATCATATCTTCCTGACCTTTTTTCAAATACAAAAAAAAAAAATACAATTTGGATTTTGACATGTCTCTTGAATTACATAGCAAATCCAAGGACGGCATGCAATACTGCAAATACTTCTATCTCGCTCCTCATGTGCGCACTTAAATGATATTCACCTAAAGCATATACAATGTTTCCTTGGAGTTACGCAATCTAAACTTCAGCTAAAACTATGAATTCAATTTAGTACACACAACCTCACCTAAATGTTTATAGATGTTTATACAACCTCACCTTTATAGAATTTACTTGAACTAGTAGAGCACAATTACACGTCTCTGCCCTCCTAATCTTGATTGACTGTGCCAGAGGATTGCTTATGGCTTAGATAAAACATATACATCATTATAAGCTCTTACTTTTATTACACCTTGTTGGATGAGAGGAGACTGGTGGTTAACCAAAACTATCAAGATGTCAGGTTGGATAACACTGTCTAAAACATCTCCAAGCATGAAATCAGGCATGGTTAGCAGAACACCTCGTAAAAGAGCATAGAGTCCACAGCATATCAGTGTAATGCAATCTTCCATGGATCTATTAAAAAATGAAATAAAAAAGGATATCACACAGTCCAACGTAATGAAACCAAAACACTTTCAGCCAAATGTGGGCTAATGGCCTTTTGTAAACAAAAGGTTTTTACATGATCTAGGACAAGGTAAAGAGAGTGGATGCCACATAAGTAATGGAAATAAATAACTTGCATGTACATACAATTTCAGTTAATAAAAAAATGAAATATACCTTTCATTTACATTGTCACGACTGTTTTGAGCTAGACTGAAAAGCGGTGAGAACTGGAAATTATCCCATTCATCAGAATGCTTTTTATCTGGAATATTTGTCCAACATGACATAGCAGAAGGTCTACCTGGAGGAAAGGCTAGGCCTAAGCTAGTCATGTTACTGTGACCTTTCTTGAGGGAGTAAATCCCTTTCAGATGGTCCGGTCGCTGTGGCAGTGCATCATCTCCATCAAATTCGTTAGTAATTTTTTGTTCTGTATCAACCTCTTTATCTTCAAAATGGAAAACTGCAATGTCAACATCCTCTTTCAGTGGATCAATTGTGATACCAACAGGGAGTCTGTCCGATTCACAAATGGTCTTTGCAGATTCACAGCTGCTGATGTATTGCTCTTCCACCCTTTTTAGCGTTTCAGTGCTTCCTGCAGAACTACAGATTTTCTCTTGGTCTTCGGTAAAGGTTTTAGGAGTGGTTTTCAGATCGTCGGTACTCCTACCTAAGCTTCCTCCAATTCGTTTAGGAGGTATTTTAGGTGAAGTGGACGGAGATGCTGGCAAGCTTCTAGAGCGAGACTTATGTACTACAGACAGATATGCATGATGTTGTGAGGCAAACAGGGAGCCAGCACTGCCTGGAAGAGAAACATTATTTTAAGTAAAATAAAAATACAGAGCACGCATGAACTCTATTAGTATTTTGTGTCATAGACATTGTATGCCTGTATATACTCCTTACGACTCTCCGAATAAGAAAAGTATTTCTTAGTTGGTTAGGTGTAGGAACAGGTGTTGCAGAACTGCAATAATGCATAGGCATACAAGAGTCAAACCTTAACAGACACTAGTTTAATATAGCTCAGAGTAAAAGTGACTACCGTATTTATCGGCGTATAACACGCACTGGTGTATAACACGCACCCCCATTTTTGAACAAAAAAACTGAACAAAAAAAAAACTTCATCAGAATCACTGCTATCTGGGAAACCACACACACACACAGTAAGACACACACAGTAAGACACACACACACACTCAGACACACTCACACTCAGACACACACACTAAGACACACACACAAACAGACTCAGAGACACACACAAACAGACTCAGACACACACTCCCTAACCCCCCTTCTCAGGATCTCCCCTCTCTCTCCCTAACCCCACCCCGGTCACTTACCTTCAACTCCTGTGTTGGAAGCGTGAGGCGTTTGTCTCGGGTGCCGGCGCTTCACTGTTGAGCGCCGGCGTCTGACGTCATATGCCGGCGCCCAGCGTGAAGCGCCGGCACCCGAGACAAACGCCTCACACTTCCAACACAGGAGTTGAAGCGCTGAGGCAGGTGGCGGCGGCGGCGGCAGCAGCAGCAGAGGAGTCCTGGATTTCTGTCAGTTAGGGGGGCCCGAGAGTTGCCGAGCGGTCATCTTCAGCAACCGCACGGCACCCCTTGGGCCCCCCCTGACTGGCAGAACTCCAGGGCTCGGTCGCAGTTGCGACCCCTGCGACCCCGGTAGTTCCGCCACTGGTTCTAGGATTTATCGGCGTATAACACGCAGGTAGGGTTTCAGGTTCATATTTTAGTTAAAAAAGTGCGTGTTATACGCCGATAAATACGGTATTTAGTTTTTATTAAACCTGCAGCCTCTGACAAGAATGATTACCAAGTACAAAATGTCATAATACCCTTACAGTGTGGCACATATTTGTTGGGCCCTAGGCTCATTATTATTATTATTATTTTTAAAGTTCAGCCTCCTTAATACATGCCCCACCACCGCCATCATTATACCCAAATACCTTAAGTGTCCCTGACACCCTATTAAAGAAGAACGCATATTAAGATGATTATAAAAATGAAAAGGAAGCACTTTGCGGGTATGCACACAAGGCTCTGAATAGACCCCCCCCTCCCCTGCAGCATTTTCCAAGCCAGTGAGGTAATTATACCATGTCCATGGAGATGTGTTTGGCTGAACAGATATACAGCATGACATATAGCTGGGGTGGGGAAAGGGAAAATCCCGCTCTAGGCATTTGGTTGGGGACACAACAAAAATTTAAATGGTCCATGCAGCTATCTTATTCATTTTAGGGTATATGATGGCTGAGCATTTGCTATATACACAGGATTTAGCTCTGTTTCTTATACACAGTAAGTCTTTCTGATACTGCTGTACGCGAAACAGAATACCTTACTTAGTCTTGATTATCCAGAGGCTACCTCTAAGGAAGGTCTATGTGGAAAGCAACTTGATTAGCATAAACATGTTACGTTGACTTCTCACAGTTAGAATCCCCGGGTAGCCACACTACTGCATATATCGCTGTTTAATTCATAAAGAACATTATTTCATTATTCCAAATGATTTCTATTTAGCACCATGACATGAGATAGATTAGACACAGAAATTGTGTAAAGTTATTTTACCTTTTGGCAATGTATTTGAAAATCCGGAAGGACTTCTGTGTGAATATCCAGGACTAATGCTAGACCGTCCTCCAAAGCTATAATGCCTCTGGTACACAATTGATTTTACTTTTTCTTGGAATATCTTTCCATCTACAAATCAAAATGCAGGTTACTCCAAATCTAATTAACATAAAGCATAAATGCCAGCATAATTTGGATATCACACCTATACAAAATTTTAAACTACATATTCCCCTTAGCTTTTTAAACAAAATGCTGGGTGTGGGAATTTTGTTGCTTATACACAGTAAGTCTTTCTCTAACCAATGAAATATGTAGGGTAACTGAAGAGTAAAGTAACATGTATCTTAACATAAAACAAAACTAACAAAAAAAATGGGTTTGGGCGCTATAACCTTAAAACAGTGCTCTACCTCTTCAAGGATCGTGAGGTAGAGGATATGTGGCCAAAAACTGGTCACAAGGAACAAGGACGTATCCCCTAGGTCATGAGGTTTGGCACCAGCAGGGTTAAATCGGGCTGTCAAACAACTGTTTGGTCTCCCCTACAACAGCTGGGGCCAGAATGTGTGGCCAGGAGCTGTCAGATCAAATGTGATAGTGCTCCAACTGAGCGCTGTTACAATCTGCAGGGATTTAAATGTCTGAACAGAAGTTCAGGCATTTCCTTCTGGCGATTCCCACCTGGGATTCCTCTTGATGTGGTATGGAGTCAGTGGGGGCCCTCAATTTGGTATCTTGCCACAGCATTTCACTGACCGATTGAACACATGTGTGGGTATGCTGCAGCCCTGTACACAGTGATTAAAGGGCTCCCCTATAGGACTTCCCAGCTACAGAGGGGAACATAACAGGTTACCCTGTGCTAATACAGATCCCTGGGGTAAAAACCAAAAAAAAATAGAGAGCAGCCTAAAAAATGGTAAAATAAATGTAATAAAAATAAAAGTATTAAACAATATTTAAAAAAAAAAAAAATACTTTCTAGCTCTATAAGTTTTTTTAAAAAAAATCAATTTTACCATTCCTCATAAGGCTCCCCAGTTAACCAAAAAATAAACATAAATATACAAAAAAAACGTTGACTACTTTTTAGGAAAAAAATATGTGGCGTTAGGGACAAATTAAACTAACTCGGGGGATACTGTTGAACATAAAATATTGTTATTTTCTGGGCAACATACAAGGGTTATGTGAAAAACACAAAAGTAAAGTTATCACAGAGTTTGGAAGAGATTCGAGATACAATGGCTGCCAGAAAAGTGTCAAAATGGACAGCTTATACTTCTATGGGATGGTTTTGGTATCTGTGATGGGTGATATTACAGGTGAACAGAGACATAGTAAAAATGTGAAAATTGCTGTTGCCCTTTAGTGTAAAAAAAGCCCAGTGTAAAACAAATTGAAAAATTGTGTCAGATGCCAAATGCTGCCTACACAAGTGTAATACTCCCCCCAAATCCCACAAATAGTGAGCCAATACATAAATCCAAAAAGTGCTGCACAAAATAATATACTTGAATAGAATAACATTTTAATAACTAATAATATGCTTAACTAAAATGAAACCTTATACTCAAACTAAAAACAAATTATATATGCAATGTGTTACTATAAACAGTGATATGTGACTCAGGTGTGAAATAATATAGTTGATTGCAATCAAACCTCACAAAGATTAAACAAATAAATGTTTTTTATCAGAGCAATATGTTACTATAAAGAGAAATGTATAAATCAATGTGTGAGTTACACTCAGAAGGGGGATATATTATTTTATTCAATGTTGGACCCAAGTAAGGAGAGGAGGGTTTATATATTTGCACATATGACTGTTTAATGTAACATATTAATATTTGTATGGGGTAATGAGGTTTAATTTCACATAAGCATAGTATTTTTTTTTTATATGTATGTATGTTATTTTATTAAAAACCGAATAGTGGCATTACACCTGTAGGCTGTAGCATCCAAATTGCAGATCATCAGTACATCATTCACATATAAGGTTATCTTACATTATCCCTTGTCTAACTTTTTTTTACAACTATATCAGTTATAGAACACTATTTTAGCTATTTACAACACATCGTATGAAGCAAACATATTTAGAACACATACCTATGTGCAAAGAGAAGAAAAAGTTGCTAGGATTGTGACAAACATAAGTGTTTGTGGGAGGGTGAACAGCCAAAAGGAAACTGAAGATTAGCTTTAACAGTTCCAAGTCTGGAGGTGACCCAAGAACTTCTTCAATGATTTTTATATACGACCTACATACATCTTGCGGTATGGATGTAAGGTGTCCTTCTCTGTGCTCCTAAAACATTGAAAATATTTGTAGATAGATAAAACTAAAATTACTAAAAAGAAAAAAAACAAGACTACTATGAATAAAGAGAGATAAAATTCAATACTTTTTTTCATCAGGTATAAAATGAACAAAAGTCTATATGTGTGTGAATAAAATGTAATGCATCATAAATAGTCATAAGAAATGTAATGACTCTCCTAGCCAGGGACAGATTTTTAACAGGGTAAACTAATGCATATGCATATGTTTTCCCATTTGCTCATGACCCAGACACTTTCTGCCCATGGCCTTCTACAACACTGTTCAGTACCCTTTATGCTTGGAATGAAAATCAGCTCCCAGTTTTTCAAGTTCAAAGCTTTACTATAATAAGAGACTCATAGAAAACATTTTCAGTTTGGATTTCTCTTTGGTCAATTTTTTAAAGAAGCCTACCTACTTTCTGGTTTCATTTATTTAAACAGAACATTATAAAGCCTCTAGTGGTGGAATGATGTTGAATATTGTAGCAAAAGGAATCCAAAAAAATTCTTACATCTATACAAACATGCTGCACACTATGTTTTTAATTGAAGCTTCAGCCCTAAAATGTTTATTAATAATCACAAAAAGCAATTACGGCACGTTTTTATTCTGGTGCAGAAAAGCTAAAAAAAAACAACCATGGCATCACAGAAAAATATGATATTGCAAGATTGTAGTATATGTTAGTATTGTTAGCAAAAGTTATCAGCACATAAACATTATTTCACTATAGGATATACCATCTAATCATATTTTCTTAGGTACAACTTATGCAATATAAATGTTAAACATATTTTATTTTTCTTTTATGGACAATCTGTTTCATATTCCCAATTTAACTGTACAGTACAGAAATGACCTTAAAGTCCCTTAAAGATTAGATAATGTACCTGAAGAACTTGACAAGCCAACAGGAAATGATGTACCACTCTCGCCTTTAGCAACTGCTTGATATTAAACACTTGCTGAGGATGTGTATCTCTGATTAAGATCTCCAGTGCGGTTAATAGAGTTTCCCAAACGCCTGTCTGAAAATGGGGAAACAAGCGTTATGAAATATGTAACTTGAATTTCTTTATAATATCTACAAAGAGAAAATATGATAAATGTCTAAAACAAATCATTACATTTTAAAACATGAAAAATAATAAAGCAAAACTTAAAGGGTTGTTTTAAAGTACAATGAATGTTCAAAGCCAATGTAGGTCTGCTTATAGTTGCATGCAAATGAGCAACATAGAAAAAAATGGATTCTTGGCTGCCAAGAAAACCCCAATAGATCACTTTTCATTAGATACAAAAATACAAGATAAGGTCCAGGTAGAAAGTGCCCTTTCTGAACAATTTTGAACTGGCACAGGGAGACAGGAACGTATCGGGTTAACGTTGCATCACGTGACCCTGCGGTGAAACTGAGGCTGCTCGCATAAGATGTGTACTTGTGTGTTTGAGCATGGATGTGTACTTGTGCGTGAGTATGGGTGTGTAAGTGTGTTCACATATGTGTGCCAGAGTGTAAGTTGGGGAGGGTAAGAGGCACAAGAAGGCACAGACAAGTTGTTTGGGGGAAATGAAGGCACAGGCCATCTGAGAAGTTGGGGGGGGCCCCGAGGCAATTTTTGCACCAGGGCCCTGTGGTTTCTAGTTACGCCCCTGATCCTAGGGTTCTGGTTTTAACCTTCGCTTACTCCATTACACATTATAAGGAGTCAACATTGCCAAGTTTCTCTAGCAAGAAGGCTCCTTCTGGAGTTGTGAAGCAATAGTGAAGCTAGAATTTGAGCTAAGGTTAAACTTGTCAGCAGATGGACTTCATCCCGGATCCTACTTTAATTTAATCAGATTTTTCTCATAAATTCCACATCATGGATCTGTAGTTCTACTGGGTATGTGTGATAAAATAGTAAATCCTTTATCAATGTCATTTTAGAGATACCTTTCTTTGTTTCCCATATTCACAATCATAAAGTCACATTCATTAGAAGCACAGCATGTATTCTCTGAAGTTTCAAAATCAACATACCGTATTTGAAATGCTGAAGACAAGTGTATTTGATTCTCATGGTTTATAAGTCAACGCACCATTAATCATGTACCATAGTAAATGACACCAGTATTTGTTTGCAAGTACTCCTTAGCTCCTGAACCAATGGCTTACTGAGGTTGCATAAATTATTTTTTTTAAATAGATGATATACCAAGAAACATACTTCAGCCACTCTATAGGAATTGTTACACAATTTCTGTATGTTTTAAAGTTTTTGAAAAATTGATCCAAAGCAAAAAAAAAAAAACTCTTGTTGAAGAACCTGCACAAAACAGAACCTTGTAGAAAGCATGATCTATATAGTATGGAACCTTAATTAAAAACATAGTGTATTTCTACTTTATTTTTTTAAAATAATCTAATAGCTATAGATGTCCCCTACCAACATGCATGGAAGGTAAAGGTGTATCTTGATATAGGAAAATGGTACCTAGTGTAGCTTTAAACACATAATACCATGTAAGCAATAAAAATGGCATGTAGCATGACAATCCAATATGCAGAACTGTAAAGTTTTTGGGATTATCAGCTTTTAACTGAAACCTTCTTTTCAATCCTTTAATAGCCATAAAGTAGACAGAAGTGAGGATATTTGCCATGTTAATTTTAATTAGCTGTATCAAATACAAAATTATATATCTCACATAGTTCAAAGCGGAAAAATATGTTAATACGTTTTCTGTGTTTAAGTATTCACGAAGGGCTGTAAATTTAAATCACAGAATTTGATTACAACACACACAAAATGCTCCCTTGGGCCCCTTTTGGTCTATTTTCTACGTGTCAGCACATGACCTTAGGGATGTCTCAAAGTAATAAACTTAGTGAACTGCAGAGGAAGATGTGCCACCTGATAGACATACATCTCTTAAGTGCTTTCTGTTGAAGCTGCCAATTCAGTTTTATATCTGTGTTAGGTGCACTGTCTGCATATTTTGGCTTTTCAACTACTCATTTACCTTTTGGTACCCTTTTTTTCTAGCAAACCATATGTGCTAGAGCGCATGAACAGGCATTTCCAGCACGTTCAACACCCCACTCTACAAATGACACTGGGCTCATGAAGGCATGGGGTCTACTTCACCTTTACGTTCCATGAACAGACAAGAATTACCATGAGCAGTCCATAACCAGCACTGCAGTACAGTTTTTATGTTCCACTTTAATGCATATTATAGCTGTTTCCTATACTAACCACAATCAGCTCCAGTGATGGCCTGTGCAAACGTATAGAAAAGTGCTACTATTACTAACTTGCTGCTTCAAGCAGCTAAAAGAGTTGTGAAAAAAGGGAACATGGAAGGAACACCTACAATTTAAATATACTATATTCTGAATACCTCAGCCTTTGACCAAATCCTCCAGTCTAGCAGCAGATATTCTAGTAGCCGCACATCTTGAATCACAGATGTAGCATCCACATTAAGACTGAATTGTCCATTCTCACACATGTTGAACATTTGATCACCAGTGCATCCCTTGAGAAGGGTCTAAAAAAAAAAAAAAAAAAGCAAATGAACTGAACAATAGACATATTATGATTTTAGCCTATTTATATCCAAATTACTATAATATGCATTTTAAAACATTGCCAATAGTACTGACAACCGATCACCGGCAAAGGCTAGGAATGGGAGTTCTATGGGTGGAGCACATTTAATGTCAGCAGACCTACACGACATCATGTGATGCTGGTTGTCTTGTTGAAGGGCACCCAGATATTGGTAACTATGTATGTTTTAAGGATAAAATATATTCCATATTGAAAACACTGCTACTAACAAGTCTACCATGTTTGGATCCATGCTTTTATCCATTAGAGAAAACACTGTAAGCATTTCAAACTGTTTACATTTGAACACCTGATCGCAATATCTAAAACAAATAACAAAAAGGGCTACTAATAACTGTAGCTTATACATACCTTTAAAATATGGAACCCAACGATACACTTTGGCCTGATTAAAACTTGGTGAATCATTGAATAAACGTCACAATTTTCACTTTCCTGAATTCTCTGTTGGTTGTTCCTCAAAAGAGACAATATGATCTGTAATGCTAAAGACTGTGTCTCCTCCGAGTCGCTAACTTCCACAATCTATAAAACCAAACATTTTTTTTCTTTTAAGTATGTATCAAAATGCATTGTAAAAATTCCACATTATCTTATAAACTTTATACAACCTTTCCAAGTTAGCGTTACTTTAAAACAAATAAAAAATACAAGCCTTGCTAAACTGGTACCCCATATGTTGGACCATGATAACAAAAGAAAAATGAATAGATATCCCTGCTGGCTTTCTCAGTTTATAGCGGTGAATATGAATGGCAAGATATCACAGCCAATGCAGGGAGTAAATCCAATAACGCAGTGACATCTGAGGAAATTTATTTATGTATTCATTTCTGACAAAGAGATGTTGCCCTATTTGCATCTGAATCGGTAAGAGGTCATATATCAGTCTGTGCATATGTATTGCAGCACATGCTGGCAAGACACTGAATTACTCCCCACGTTGTCTCACGTGTCAAGACTGCTTGGATTCTCCTACCCACGGCATATAAATGATTTTCATCTCCAGATGGAGCCAGTCAGCTGAAGTCACAAAGCAATATTTTAAGCGTTGGTTTGAGAATTACAAAACGATATATATATATATATATATATATATATATACATACATACATACACACACACATATATATACACACACTTTAAATTAAAACAAAGAGCTCATAACAAAGGGACTTCACATTCATCAACTCTTTCCCTATGAGTTGGAATAGCATTCTCCTTTGGTAACACCAATTTTAATTTTGCGTCAGATAAAAGGATTATACTCCAGTGAAAGATGAACAGTACACTATTTGGAAAAAGAAAGCCAGACATTTTGTTAATGGCAGGCTAAATACATCTGAAATGCATCCATTTTCCTGTTGATGCTCACTTGTTTTATGCTCTCATCTGGACTGAAAGGTACAATTCAGGAGGGTATTCAAAGCTACACAGACACATTCAGTCTACATTTCATGACAAAGCCATCATCTTGTTTCATTGGATGCTCAAATAACCATGTATAAAGCGGATATAGAGGGGAAAAGTAATCATTGTTGGCCTAATTTACATATACCTACATAGAATCTTTAGTAACCTTTGTCGTTTTAACACAACCTCTTATAGGCAGTGCAGCTAAATATCTCAAATGTTTTCTATGACTTAATTGTGAATATAATTAATTCAAAACAATGGTGCAAGGTGATGCAAAAAAGAGGAATAGGGCACACATACGGGACACCTTTTTTTTCTTCCCCAATATGTTTTTTGCAATACTTA
Organism: Spea bombifrons; assembly: GCF_027358695.1. NCBI lineage: Eukaryota > Metazoa > Chordata > Amphibia > Anura > Pelobatidae > Spea > Spea bombifrons. The sequence continues at coordinate 52,290,601 of NC_071089.1, read as the reverse complement.
TTGCAAGTAGGAGAATTCCAAATGTTTGATTAAAGTCTTAAAATATTTATTCATACACCTTTGCAGACAAATTCTGGAAAATCTTACCAACAGCTGTCCTATAAAATACAACTGTTACAGTCATTTCTAATTAAAAGGCATCCTACTGAAAATAGATGCATATGGATGGTAAAATTGTAAGTAGAAACTCTAGATGGCTCTCACAATAAATGTTGAAGATTTTCAAGCAGATTTAAAGGTGAGCCATCAGATGTTTTTTTAATAACACAATTATTGATTAAATAGACAGTTGAGGCGGGTTTTGACAAAAAAGATTATATCAATTATATCTACTTCAGTTAACATGTTTACTTTATTGCCACTATAGTTGTTCCCATTGTATGTTCTCCTGTGTGCCACAAGAATGGACTCTACAGAGCTGACATTTTAAGACATAATAAGAACAGGTGCAATAATTGTAATGTTGACATAGAATTTATAACACATTATTGCTTTCATTTAATGTAAATATATTAAACAACCATCCTACCCATAGTTTAATGTAAAATGCATTTTGAAGGCCATTTTGCAAGGTCTCCAATGCTATAGGTGCGCGTGTGACATTGAGTTTCTCCTTCTGATTTCACGGCTTATTCTGAAAATGGCGTGAACACAGACGCTGATTTTTTTGGCCACGGATTTGGTTTTAGTGCGCCTCAGTGAAGCTGGACTCCACCCCCCCCTAATATTATGTCATGACAGACATCAAAACATTTTGTGGAAACTGGTGCTTAATATTAATAATATTTCTTACCCTTGCAAACAGAAAAACAAATGCTGCAATTCCTCCAACCTCATGTAAGATGCTCTGTATGTTTTTCAGGAGAGATGGCTGTAGCATTTTTAAGGCTTGGGAATCCAGGGCACTGCTGGTGACATCTTTTGTACTGAATGGTCTCTGGGTAGGTGCAGTTTTCAGGCTTCCTTTCATCCTAATTACTGGTTCATAGATTGTATATTGTCCTGGATTGCACATGTCATAAACAACAGCAAGGTTTTCCTAAAAGATTACAAAAAATATTCACAATTGTTGGTTTCTACTTCTGTTTAATAATTTAATTTCAATTTGGCTTAAATGTATTTAAATTAATTTGTAAAATTTTACAAAATGATGACTTATCATTGAAAAGTAAGTACTTTAATGTACATTTGTCCAAAATAAAAAAGCTCACCGAAGAGGCAGCCCTGCCACTGCAGCCGCCCATTCACCTCCAGAAGCAGCTAAACCAGTTAGTGTACTTTCCATACATGCTCATGGCTATCTGATCTGAACAGCCGCCCACTGGTAGCATTCTTCTTTTACATTTTTAACTCTATTTGGGTAGTGGTATGTTGCATGAAACAAAATGATGTTCAACTATCAAATTTTATCACTTTTGCAGGAACACTTAATATTTTTTAACATTTCACAATTTCCAGTTGCTTAGAAACAGCATGAATGAGAAGACATTACTTCCAGGAGGGACTGTATTGGCTCATAATTACTTCTGCTGCTTGTTACTTATTCACAGACAGTCTAATTCCTTAAATCTGAGCTATAGCCGAGTTGAAATAAACATTTTTATCTCACCAATTTTAGTATGCGTGATGAAGAACAAAATGAGAAGGGCCTCATCTATGGTGTCTTAACCTGGGCTGATGCATTGTTAAAAGGTACTCTCCAGCCCTCATTAAGTATACCGCATAATTAAGGCTTTTTTTTTTTTTTTTTTTTTTTGTAGCCCCTTAAGGATAAACTTTTTTTTTTTTTTGCATAACTATGAGAAATATGTATTTGTCCTGGATTGGCTGCATCAAGACACGGAGGGGGTGGAAAGGTGCAGATTCTTCCTAAGGAGCATATTTACTTCTGTGGCAGAACGACCTGTCATACAGGGCCTCAAGGTAGACAGAGATGGATCCAGCCTGGCTGCCAAACAAAGATGGCTCAGGCAGGAACTCCATTTTGTTAACAAACCCCATTAACAGGATTACTGCCAGGAGGATATTCAGTAGCCAAAGGGGATTAAAGGTTGGGTTGTCTACATATACCTGTTTATTAATGTTAATTCAATTATGTGGATATATAAGGCTATGTTTTACAACAATAAAATGTCCCATTTGTTCTTCACAATCATGGTGGTCGTGACCACTTTTGTGATCTAAGACAAAGATCAATCTATTAGCCTTTTGAGGCTGGAGACGATCCTGAGGGACAGACGAAGGATTCATAGGGTATCTATAACCCTAACTAAGCGACCATTACATCTTCTATGCAAGGTTGTCTTATAATCAGACCTCAAATAGGTCTGACTGCAAGACTAAGAACCAGATCCCCCGCAGCACCGCAGGGGACCTGGACCCTCCTCTCTGGCAGCCAGTTGAGGTCTTTGCGGGATGCACCCAGAAAACCTCCGCTGCTGCCAGCAGTTCTTCTGGGGCTTCTATGACGAAGTGCCGGCATCACATAACCTTCTGATGCTTATTCATAGAAGCCCCGGCCAGCAAGAGAGGTTGTCTACGCGAATCGCGCATACCTCCACCGGCTGCCCCCACTAGATATCAAAGAATCTGAAGCACGGGGGACAAGTCTAGGTATGCACTGGTAAGCTGGGGGGTTAAGAGTGGCATCAGGGAGTACAACAGTTTTCTGGAGGCAGAGTGGCATATAGGGGGTTAAAAGGTGTGTCATATAGGGGTGTATAAGGGATATCTGGGGTGGCAGAGTGGCAAATAGGGGGTTAAAAAGTTTACATATGAATATTTACTAGTAAAACTTTTTTCCCTATAGCGTAGTCTTATATTCAGACTGTTTCTTTTTTTCCCAAATTAATATTCAAGTTTTGGGGGTCATCTTATTATCAGTCTTATAATTAAGCAAATACGTTATTTGCTACTAAATAAAGACATAAAAATGATATTGTTTGTAAGTTAGTGTTATAGTCCTTTTTAAGAAACACTTGGGTTTGGTTAAAGAGACACATTAATGTCCCAGGCATTTAATATTCACTTTAAGTTTTTTTTAAAAATACTTACCTTGTGGAAAAGCTGCAATTGCACAACTGCAGTAGAACACCTCCTATATAGGCCGGGAGTTTTGTGCCACCTATTGGCCGCTTGAGCTGACAAGTGGTAGGTATACTATATGTCATATCTATATGGCAAATAGCTGGAGGGTAATGTATATAACCAAGGGGCCAATGTAGAGGGTACCCTTCACAATGAAATCATAGGCTCTTTTTAAACATGTTTATTTTTACATGTTTTAATAATGTTTGATCATTTCCCTTTTTTGTTTTCTCTTTTGAACAGGGAGGAATTATGTTCCCCTCCGCTTACACACATGTATAATCCAGCAAGGTTTTTACTGTAACAGGGATAAAATAATGGTTCCTGGGTGTGTCATTGCTGATATGTAGGAAATGAATGCAACTCAGGCTTTCAACTTCTTACACCGTAACAAGTACTCAATTAGAGCACTTTTACAATGGTTCAATCTGCTCACATAACGCCATGCCATTTGCAGGTGAAACGAGGGAGATCAGCAACCGAATAGATAATGTAATATTACGTCTTAAGCTTTAAGCAGTGGTTTTACTAGGACATAATAATACTACATCCTCAGTCCTCAAGGGATAAAAATCCAATTGAATAAAGGGATCCATCAAAATCCCATGTATATGTTTGGTTCTGCCCCCAAAATACCTTGCCTTGTAAAGGATGCATTCGGCAGAGAGAATTTCCTGCGCTCTAGAGCTCACCCTAAAAGCTGCTATAAGCAACCAAAACCAGTGTAAATCACAGAATGAAATCCTAGTTTAAATACGAGAGATTATGTTGCCAATTTAGCAGTGCATTACACAAGACTTTCTCGCATAATACCCACCATGGGACAGGACCTTCACAATAAATGGTTAACTTGGTGAACTGAAATGCCTCATTTCAGCTCAGTGCATATACAGTACAGCTGCCAACAGTCTTAAACAAAAAGTCCAAATGAAGCACTGTGTGTGCAATAAGGGAGTGTCATCCATTTGTCAGCGCTCCCCTAGAGATCTGGCCTGTTCTTCTGACCACCAGGCTTGCATGCCAATCACATGGAGGGATTACTGCTAGGTTCAAGCTAGAACATAGACTCGAGAAGAGAATGCATTCAGAGCATGTGCATACTCCTGCACTGCCAAACTGACAAATGTGTTACTGAAAGACTGCCTGCATTTCCCACAGATGAAATTCTGCCCCGTAGGGCTGCAACTAACGATTATTTTCATAATCCATTAGTTGGCCGATTATTTTTTCGATTAATCAGATAAAAAAATGTAAATTTTTCATTTATTTAAAATAATTTAATAAAGTAACATAGGACGTAAAAAACAAACTGCAGAATAAAAAAAAACTTCTTCTTGTTCTTCTGTCTTCTTTGTCTGCTATCCCCCCCCCCCATAAGTAGCATACACACTGGCACATATTTTTTCACACATATTTGCACAGACTTACGCACTCACATATACCTACTAACGGACACAATTACACCCCATACACTCGTGTTTACACACACCCATGCTCACACACAATTACACACCAATGATTGCACACACTTTCTCATACAAATTCAATTGGTGATGGGTTTTTTTGTGAAACCAAAATATCTATTCAAACAGTATGTGATATGATCAAATGGTACAGAAAGCAAGTCTTCCATAAAATCGTACAGCATTTCTTTTGTTCATAAGGTTCCATAAACCATTTACATATTACTTACAATCAAATGACCCATGTCAACATCTTTGCTTTTCATAAGGAGGTCCTTAATTTCACTGTTTTGTAGAATCTCTTTAGTTATATACTTGGAGTGGTCTATAATCATTTTTCCATATTTACATGGCATCAGTGAAGTAAAATCTGGACCCCGACAGTATAAATCAAAGGCCTCTTGTACACCAATGTTTGCACCTAAATATGAAAACAAAAATTTTTTACAGGCATAACATAGACCTGCATAATGTAAAAACAATTTTCAATAACTCCAGAAATGTTTTGTTCTAGAGCCGCGGCTCTCAACCTGTGGGTCGCGACCCTTTCACAGAGGTCGCCTAAGACCATCGGAAAACACACATTTCACAATATATAATTACATAATTTTATGGTTGGGGTCACCACAACATGAGGAACTGTATTAAAGGGTCGCGGCATTAGGAAGGTTGAGAACCACTGTTCTAGAGTAACATCTATTTTGAATTAATATCCGATGTATTCATCCAGACGGACCCCATATTTTGTTTCCTTTTGATTTGGATGAATACTTTAAAATTAGAATACTGTAAATAAATTCAGATGAACAGCTTTTATGTTGTTGCGCTAATTTATGTAAACCTTTTCTGGGTAAAACCCTGCTTCAAAGGAAAATGCATATTAAATTGTGAGTACTCTAAAACGTATCCTCCAAAAAAGGGTGAGGGGGCAAAAGCATTTGAGGGGATCCTGCAGACTCCTCCCATTGATTTGCAAAAGAAACACTGGCTGGTGTCCCCTTAAACTAGATATATGTAACTACTGCGGCAGATACTGCATAAAACATTTAACTACTTTTTGTAATTTCTCATTACTTTCTCTCTTTTCTGTTCAGCCCTTTTGTGCTGGAAAAAACAATAGGTAAGATTGATTAAAGAAATGTGTAGCTCCTTTCTGGGCTGTGTTTCATTATTTTAAATGATATATGGCAGAAAACACCACATTGATTCATGGTTATGAATATTATTATTCCATTAAAAATGTATCATTAAGATAAGAATCTAACAGTAAACCCTATTTGTGAAGACGCAGGTTTGGTCATTGAGCTATAGTGCATGCTTGTCAACACCAGACAAGGACAACAATATGATGTTGTGTTATATAGATTTCTATGAAGTTTTGGTTTTTCAATATTTCTCAAATATGTCACTGCTTAATAAATAACCTTAGAAGTATTTAATCCATAAAATATCATTGTAACCTCACCATTGAATAGAAGAACGTTCCCTAAATTCAGTTTTCCACTTAAATGAGTGATGTCTTCTTGGGATGTGCAGTGTCCGATCATACAAAAAGTTTTGTTACTGTCAGATGACAAGCTTGCCTTTCGTGGTGGAATGTATTCTATTGTAACTTCCCTTTTCCTGTTATAATAATAGTGAATAAATTAGCAATTTGATACAAAAAAAAGTTTAAACCATAAACAGTCCGCAATTTAATTCATGGCTTAATAAGAGATGTTCAGTGTATGTATAATGTTTTAATAAAACAGAATACAGAAGAAAACCTATTTAAAATAAAACACATTATTCATTTCTGGAAATACAAAACAGCAGCATGTTTAAGTTAATTCTGCTTGTTTGACACAGTGCTGAGTTTGATAAAAATGACTAGTAAGTGCCACCTTACCGTTGACCTGAGACCCACATCTGTATTTTGCTACAGGCTTTTTTCTTACTCTCCATTTGTTCTTTGTAAGTCAATGCCAAATGCTGCCAATTGCCATGGAGGAAAATAGCTTCTTCTGTTTCAGCCTGTGCCAGCAAACCACTTTTAGCTTCATCATTTGGGTCTACGCAGACTCTGAAAATGAAAAAAAATCAGGACAAATGAAAATAGTGATCATGTTGTTCTTCTATTTTAAAGAAGTCCTTGGAGGTAATTTAATAGGTTTAATTCGCAATTGCGACCATCATGTGTCCCCTTTGTATATGTAAATGAAGACAGCGTGCAACTCTGGTGCTTCCATACTTCCAAATCAGAAAACAATTACAATGGCAATTTAGTTATTTGCTTGCTAAGAGAGAATTAATAACATTATTATCAAGGCTGCTTTTTGGAAAGCATTGCAGGCAGATTTTCCACTAGGTTTAGAAGCATTTTTGCAGTTTTTTGTATCTCAATTTTTTTTCTTCTTAAAAATCATTCTATCAAGCACTCTCCTTTAATATGGGGTTTCATTTCATAACAGGAATGAAAGATAAATGGTGTGATTTAACATTTCCCAGATGTACAACTGCATAGGATTTTAAATGCTGAAGGTTAACAGTGCCCCCTAGAGCTCCACAAACAAGATGTAGGCATGAAAGTACCACCTAGGATGCACTAAGCATGATAATTTTCAGTTACCAGCACATGTAATATCATTCATTATTTTTGTAACCTTGAATGTGAAACGTAAGTGTGTATATTATCCAAGCATCACCACCCTTCCACAAAGAACATTACATTTTCCAATTTTAATACTGACCATGTGGCTTGCCAATATGAAAAAAAAGCCTATGGTAAATGTTACAGAGTGATAAATGTTAACATTTTTACGAAGTAACAATTCACTCACCTAAAAATGAGATGTCCAGTGATTATGCTGGCCCAGATCTGTAACATCAATGCCTTTGACCCCAAGGAGATAACATGTACATAACCATCCTCTACTAGCTTGTCATTAATATGATAATCAGAGCCTGAAGACTTTTCTCCTTCTGAAAGGAAATTGCATTTCACAAATATTAAATATTCTGTAATAAATTCTGTTTTTGGGACTAAAGCTCTTGTAAGTGGCAAAAGTGAAACTATAATATAAAGTTCAAGGAAGCATTATTTGCCTTGCTTTTGGTTTTACTACCACATTACCAGTGCAAACACTGCATGTTTAAGGACCTCACTTATATGCACAGTAAAGAGTGTAGATCAACTATTAAAAAAAAAATAAAATAAGGAGGTTACGTATGTAAAGTTATTGTGGTGAACGTTGTTTTTTTAAATAAAACGTGGGTCATGGATCACAGGACACCTTGTGCAAAATCCACACAAATTTCCCCTCCCCTCTATTATGCTGAGAACCCCATTCACATTCATACACATACAAAGATGCACAACAGGCTACTGAATACACACAGGCATTAACACAGACAGTGCTCTCCACTAATATTGGCACCCTTGGTCAATATGAACAAAGAAGGCTGTAAAAATTGTCTTCATTGTTTATCCTTTTCATCTTTTCCGTAAAAAATTACACCACTCTCATGGATATTAAACAATTGCAAAAAAAAAAACAAACAAAAAAAAAACAGTGTGTGGCATAATCATTGGCACCCCTATGAATTCACATGAGAAAAATATATTTGAACTATATTCTCGTTGAGATTTTAGATTTTTTAGTAAACCTGGGTAACTAGGAACAGGCAATCGTTCAACCATGACTTCCTGTTTCACATGGATATAAATATTAGGGAACACATAGGCCAAATTCCTTTGGTCATTCATCACAATGGGCAAGACCAAGGAATATAACACTATATGGACAAAAGTACTGGAAGAACACCGGACCATTATACCATGCACAATGCAGTCGGGCAAAACCCAGACTTGCTCAACAGAGAAGCGTCACTCTCACTCATCACTCCACAGAACACGTTTCCACTGCTCCAGAGTGCAGTGGCGGCGTGCTTTACACCAATTGATCAGACACTGGGCATTGTAGTTGGTTACGTGGATTTCAAAATTAAGAGGTGTGGCCCAATACTTTTGCCCATTTAGTGTAGCTGTGATGTGTGGCAAAAGGTTGGTTAGCTTAGCAAAATGGAAAGTGGCTATAAGAAAATAGCAAAAGCATTGAAAATGCCCATTTCCTACATCAGGGCAAAAGTTATGAAGTTTCAGTCAAATGGAATGTTATGAATTAACCTGGAAGAGGAAGTGTGTCTATATTGTCTCAAGGCACTGTGAAGAGGTTTGAGCTTCCAAAAATTTCCAAGGATCACAGCTGGAGAATTGCAGACGTTAGTTGTGTCTTGGGGTCATAAAGTCGCCAAAACTAAAATCTGAAGTCACCTACATCACTACAAGTTGATTGGAAGGATTTCAAGAAAAAAGCCTCTACAAACTCAACTGTCTTCACTATGCCAGACACTGCTGGAACTACAAATGGGATCAGGTTCTATGGTCAGAAAAAAAAACAAAATGTTGGGTTTGGTACAGAGAGGTAGCCATATGGAAAAGTACCTCATGCCCACAGTTAAATATGATGGTGGCTTTGTAATGTTTTTCTGTCAAAGGACCTGTACACTTTGTTAGGATGCATAGCATAATGGGCTATAAAATATCAAAAGATAATAAATGAATACCTGACTGCTTCTGCCAGAAAGCTTCCAGTAGGACAATGACCCAAAATATACAACACAAAAATGGTTTATGGACCACAAAATCAAGGTCCCTTGGCTTGAATCCCATAGAAAACTCGTGGGGTGAACTGAAGAGGAGAGTCCACCAGTGTTGAATTTGAAGGAGTGGGGGGGGGGTCTGGGGTTTGCACAGGGTGTCTTAGTTGAGTTGGTTGAAACTCTCTTGGAGATTCTAGACATTGCAATACATTATGGAGGCCCATCCCTAATTAGCTTCTGCCATAGGAAGAACACTGTATGCTAATGTGGATGCATGCACTGACACCTTTAAAATAAACACTTATGAAAGTTCTTACATACATTGGTTATCATACCCTTTCAAGCGTAAACCCACACACTGAAACACATATATACATACATCGCAAGGTCAGTCCTGGTTTTGCAAATTCCTGCTTTTAACCCTGTTGTTAAAATTTCAATTACCTGTGTTCTCTGAGTGAACAGGAAACGGTTTGGTTTTTCTCTTTGTCTTCTTTCCTCTCTCCATTAAACTTTCCACATCTGAATTATACTCCAGGTTAAGCCACAGGGTAAAGCTAAAGCCATCTGACATGTGTGGCCAGCAGTTCTGCCCAACCAAAGGCAAGTGAATAGGAGCAACATACCAAGAGGAAAGATAATTACTCCAGTTTTCTCCACTACAATCTTTATTTTGCAAAATTTTTGTTCTTCTTAAAAATCCGGTCATTTTACCGGAAGTAATGCCAGGTTTCTGTGAAACAGAAGTTCCCAAAGCAGACATCTGCTGCAGAGGGAATGTGATGTACTTCAGGGGCATCATGCTGTTATTGGCCTCTATAATGTTCAGAATTCCTTGAAGCAGTATACCCTACAGAATAAAACGTGTACAGTAGAGTAGATAAACCACAGGGACATGTAATTTTTTAGCAAATGTTGTAGTAAAGCAACATTTATTACCAAATGAAAATGTTTTATGACAACATCAACCTTATTATGCACTTACATATGGCAAAGTTGTTTCCAGAAAATATCGAAGAAAGAGTGCAAGCTCCTCTGAACAAGTTTTGTAGCTCATTAAAGACACCAACAGTTCAATCAGCACTTCATGGCATTCTAGAAAAACACAACTAATTAGCTCTACGTAGAATTAAAACACTGATTAATACAAATCCATGTCCGAAAAAATCATGTCCCCTTGCCATTAAGTTTATAGACAGCAAACTGCTTTTCCCTTAAATCTCATTCTAAATGCCCCATATTTAAATAATACATCTTGGGAACATATCATTGTTTGCCATGTATGATTAACATTAAACTAGGGGAGGTCCTCACTGAATTCAATGTTACTTTGCTTGAGCATACTGTAATAAATTCGCTAAAGCATAGTATTTAATGCATGGGATCACTGGTTGATATAATTTGCTCTCCCTGTCTATAGGTGTACCTGCATCCTAACAGTAAACTAGGTCACTAGTAAGTTTACCATGCACTGCAAGAAATATACTGTACATGACAACATCGTGTAGACAAAAAATAGGTTTTACTCTATGATAGTAAATATTTTAACATGAGAGGAATATTATGTTTAGGTCCAAAAGGTTCAAGCATTAACAGAGGTGGCTTCACCATATAGGCAGATAAAAGTAGCCGTTTATAGACATACCAGTGTCACATTGATTCCATACAATGTTGTATCACTACAAATTTCCCTTTTGAATACACTTTTGACCAGTAAGTGTTCTTTAGACATTGTATCTATACATTTTCTTTGTATAAAGGAAAAAAAATATTTTAAAGACGTAACTACAAAGACAAACTGTTCTGTAGCAGAACATCACTAACCTTGCAAGTCGGGATCACTTTTTGTCAAGATATGTTGAAAACCCATTAATAAGGTTTTTATTGTTCCCTACAATTAAAAACAATTAGATTTGTACAAAGGGGATCATGGAAGCACAACACTTCTAAAACATTTAGAAACCATAACATAAGATATACCTTACAGAAGAAGCTTTACAATGCATTTTGTACAGATAACTTGAGATAAATATCTTTATATAAATAAAAGGGAGCTAAATACAAATATTTCCCTTCGACATCAAGCAATATAATATCTCAAGACTCCACCTCCATCCGTAATAGATCATGCCTAGTGTACGCAACCAATGATTCTATTGCATACCTGTTGTATTAGAAGGATTGCATTTTTTTTCTTGGTCCTCATTATTTTCAGGAAACTATGAAAAATATGGGTAACCAATTTTGTGTCTGTATGGTCACCAGAAAGTAAATTCAATTCTAGTGAACAGATTTCAGGATACAACAATTCCCCATTACTGCTCACATTAACCAGGTAGCTGGAAGTGCATATTTCTTCTGGTTCTATTTTGATTTCTGTAACAGAAACATCAAACATGAGATAATGTGAAATATAGGATAACCATTTGTAAACGGTAAAATAACCCCAATAGGTTTCTGGTATTAAAATGAAAGCTCTCTCTTTACATTATTTAACTGTATCCAGATACATGAATTACAGGGAAAGGAACCAATTTAACTGATGTTAACATTGGTGTGAGGAAATAAAAAATCATTAGTACAGGATAAAAATGGCTCTTTAAGTAAAATTTATTGTGAAAACAAAACAAAAATCAAGGACTTCATTAGGGAAAAACATCAACGTGACAGATGAACCCAATCATAGTCACCAAGGTGACTCAGGCCGAAGGATAACAAGCAACTATAAATCTCTGCAAAAAAACATTTGGGGGTTCAGTAAATACATGAGATAAATAGTCACAATAACAATAACAGTTCGGATCATTTAAGAGATCAAAAAGTTTAATAGACTTAAACGACCACAGCTACAGATGAGGTTGCTCCCACCCCAGATTTCTTAGTAATAAGTAGACTTGTGCATTCAGTATGCAGATTTACCGAATTCTGGTAAAATCAGCGATTCATACGAACCACTGAAAACGAGGCCAGACCCCCCCACCAGACAAAAATAATGAAAAAATACCTGAATTTTCATCCAAAATTCATGTGCCAAGATTCACTCACGCTCTCATTCTTGTTCACTCGCTTAGGCTCTCTAAATGTTTCCCTTCCTTCTCTGCCAGCCACTTAAACTTCTGTCAACCACATCTGCACCTTCTTCCATTTTAAATCCTTAATTTGCTATCTTTTTTCCTCATCCAAATCTGGGCAGACATTTGCTGGCATGAACTTCTGCCAAAATGGCTGTGCTGTGGTGACGTCCTCCCCAATGCTCAATTCATGAAAGAGGACGTCACTGAAAGCGCCAACTCCGGAAGATTTTCCGGGAATTTCATTCCCAAATTAAAAAGGCACCCAAATTACACGTCTAAATCAAACAGCCAGGGAACTCAATTCGCTGCCCGAAAAACAAGTAATAAGTACTTATTTGTCACCTCCTACAACATAAATCGGATGCTCTGTCGCCCCCCCTTCTCCTATAGTCTGCAAATGTTCTAGGGCGAAGTCATAAAGCAATCCAAATCATATTGCTAACATAACTTACTGGATCATTTACTGGGCAACAATTTGTTGCATATGACGGCACAGGAAAGTTATTTTGCGTTAGTTTTCTTTTCTTAGGTTTCCTTTGTGTCTTCTTTAATACATACATCGCATAACAACATGTAACTAGGGAAATTTCTATTTCTGTAGCTCTGTATGAATAACTTTTTTCTGCACCATGCAATTCGAATATAAAAATGATAATAGGCAATTACCACCCTTAGTATATATACTGTTGGAAAACTTATATGACAAACTGGCAGGCTCAGTATTTTAAAACTTAAAAACATACCCTCTTCTTCAGAAGCATCTTCTGGGTTGCTTTCACTATCTGCTTCATATCCTTCCTCTTCTGCAAAAACTTTGAAGCTGCGTCCTTCATCATGCTCCTCAGTAAGTCCTCCAGTTGGCAAAACGGACTCATTACCTGATTTGTGTTCCTACAAAAGCGTTTCCTCATTAGGGAACAGTACCTTTAGCATCTTGACCTCTGAGCATCAGATGTCAAGAAATATGTTAAAACATTCTTTAATTATTACAATAATATTTTAATACTATTTCACATCATTATTTTCTTTAAAAAAAAAAACAGATGCAATTGGTAGCACTAATGAAAAAAAATACCTTTAAGCAAAGGATTAACTTGCCCTACTTACATTTAGACAAAGTCATAACAGATATAAAAATGTTTTAAATTACTTATTGTTAAACAATGGATTGTTTATCATATCACATTATTTAGCAACACCACTACAGTTACATATTGTACATTAGGCTAATGGCTACTATTAATTCAGCAGAGGGGAAAACAATACAAGATAAGCATAAAAAAATGTGATATGAAGCATAACACATAACAAATAACACATGGAGCACAAAGTACAACATTGCTTATTTCAACAAACCATGAAAGAGAAAGGTTGCTGTTTACTTATCCCTTACATGACATTTATAAAGACTTTAATGTTAAGTATAGAACAATTCCCACATTAGATGACAAGACATTCAACTTTAATCACAATTAGCCTCGCATTATAGTACAAGTTAATACAGGGATGAGCTTATAGGTAGTGATGCATGGGTGCAGTGTTTCTATGGTGCCTTCTGGTAAATAAAACCCACACTAACATGCAAACCCACTCACTCAAAACCCACTCACTCTAGCACCGTACACTTACAAATAACTACATACACTCATTTTCTCTCCCAGAAATCCTAGGCTCACCCCTGATGCCAAATGCTGGCACACTCACTCTTAACACCAGAAACTAATACACAAACACTAATACCGTATGCTCACATACACACCTTACATGCTTACAACATCAGCCCACCCACATGGCAACACCACACACTTACCTTAAGATCATATACTTATGCATACATAAGGAATGTTAGAACAGAGGCCATCATCTAAAACTAGAGGGTCACAATTTTAGATGCAATGTATGGAGGTTGTATTTTACTAAGAGGGTGGTAGATAAATGAAACCGTGTCTCATCCGAAGGGGTTGAGGATAATACAATCAGAGAATTTAAACATGCATTGTATAGGCATAATGCTATCCTGGAAGAAATCTGGGTTCTGGGCATGGGCGTAGGAACCCCTAGAAATCTGGGGGGGGGGGCAGCATTTTCCCCCCATCAGATTCCCACTTTCTCCCCATCTCTCACACTATCTACCCCCTCTCACACTTTCTTACAGCCTACCCCCTCCCTACCCTCCCTTCTCACACTATCTACCCCCTCCCTACCCTCCCTTCTCACACTATCAATCACACTCCTATCATACCCAGGTAGCCAGTACATGCTGGTACAGGGTGGCTGTAAGTGATGTGCAGACCCCATATTGCTGGCAGCATCAATACACAAGGGGGGCAGCTAGCTAGGTTTCAGCGTGTACTGGCTGACTTGGCATGATAGGAGTGTGATTGCTAACAGCAATCACAGTCCCATCATGCCTAGGTTCCAGCACTTACACATCCAACCAGTAAATGCTGGAACCTAGGCATGATGGGACTGTGATTGCTGTTAGCAATCACACTCCTATCATGCCAGGTCAGCCAGTACATGCTGGTACAGGGTGGCTGTAAGTGATGTGCAGACCCCATACTGCTGGCAGCATCAATACACACGGGGGACAGCTAGCTAGGTTTCAGCATGTACTGGCTGACTTGGCATGATAGGAGTGTGATTGCTAACAGCAATCACAGTCCCATCATGCCTAGGTTCCAGCACTTACACATCCATGCTATCACACACACACTCATTCATTCATATACTCATTCATTCACAGATTCATTCCCTCAATCACGCATACTGATTCAAAGACCCTCCCCACCTCCCTTACCTGCACTGCAGCTCCTCGATGCCGCTCACAGACTTCAGCAGGGTGCGCGGCCTCCCTCTGGTACTGCACAGAGGAAGCAGGATGTGATGTGATGTCACGTGAACTCTGCTGGGTTCCGCTTCCTCTGTGCAGTACAGAAGACCCTCCCACAGGTAAGTAGCCGGGCTCTTGTTGTAGCAGGGCTTGAGGTGCGGACCGTGTAAGATCAGTTGCCCTGGCTGCTGATCTTACGCGGGCCGCACCTCGAGGTCTCGTGGGCTGCATTTGCGGCGTTTCTATTGGGGGGGTTCCTACGGCTCTGGGGGGGATTTCTTCATTATCGGTCTCCCCCCGCATGAGTTACTGGGGGGGTCTGTCCCCCCCGTCCCCCCCGGTTCCTACGCCCATGGTTCTGAGAGAAGTCTTATGTGTGCAATTGGAGTGCAGGAACAGTTAAGTCAATATCATTTGGGCTTTTTTTTCCAACCAGCCTGCTCCAATGACTCAGCTATGAAAGTTTTTTTTTTTTTTTTATCTCAGATTTACTTATACCTCCTTATTCAGTTCTCTGCTTCTGTTCTAGTGAATATCTTCAAGCGGGAACAAGAACTCCTTTTGTCAGTGAAGATTGGGTGGAAAATACAAGGCTACCTCTAAAGAATCATTACGCATTACTCACAAGGAGCTTTTATGATGTTGCGTCAGTAGTACTTCCCTAATTTTTTATATGCATCTGAAATCCACAGTTGCACTGGAAGGGTTGTGGGAATAAAGGTACTTTTATACATGTCTGGTGGACCTAGCCTAATCTAGAATCACTCCGGGATGTTGTGAAACTACATTTGGCAAAAGGGTACCTAAGGACCCATGGCTTTTCTTACTATATAAACCATCATTTTATCTATCCCCTCAGGAAAATAAACTACTTTACAAAGTGTTACTGAGTGCCAAGAAAGTAACTGCATTTTTCAGGCCCTCCAACCATACCATCATCATTTCCACGGTTACCCATATTTTCATCTCCCCTACTTATTAAGGACTCAATTCAGCATATGCACTACATACAGTTTCTTGCACTCTTCTTTATGCTACCAGTGTGATATTTTTAAGTGACTTGGTCTGTCTACATATATAACAGCTATATACATAATAATACAAAGTGCAATATACCAGAATACCTTTATTGTGGTTTAGTTTGTACTTTTATTTTATTATTTATTTGTATTTAGTTGTGTTCCATTTATATTTCTCATGACCATGGCTTCCACGCTCCAGCTGATGGTATATGCTCCTACAGAAGGAGTTCAGAAATTTTACGGGTTTATGTACGTCTGGATCCTATCCGTTGTATTTTTTATGCATTGTGTTTGAAATTGCAATAGAACTTAGACGTTAAATAAATGATGTCCTTGTGTCATTATTTATTTTCCCTTTTTATATTGATGAGTGGAGGATGTCAGAACCAGAGACGGAGCGTAGCGCAGGATCAGGTAACTAAAAGGCTTTAATGAATAAGGTAGATTTAAACACACAGTTCAAAAGACACCAAGCACAGTACCGTAGTCTAGCAAACAATTCCAGGTTCAACAGGTAAGCAGCACAGTTCTCAAAGCCGGAGGCGCAGTTCCAATTAAAGGGGCAAAGGCAGGTAGAGGAATCCAATAAAGGGTAGCCAAAGTTCAATCACCAGAAAGTCAAGCAGGGAACATCCAAAATCTTCAAGCAGAAGGTCGTAGGGTATCCACAAGGAACACGGCTCAACTAGCAAGCAACTAGTGTAGGATTTGCAGGGTCTTTATAGTGTTTCTGATTGGAGATCCCTCCCTTGCGCACCTGATCCCCCTCAGAGCAAACCTGGTCTCCTCCCCTGCACACCTGGGCTGGAGGTGAGGTTGATCTTTTAAAGCCTGATGATGAGGCCAGGTGAGAGAGGAGGGGTTCAGTCCAGAACAGAACTAGGTGATAGTGATTTTAAGTCCAGCTGGGCCTCTTAAAGGGGCGGCCACGCCTTGCGGTCTGTGGGACTCTAGGTGATGCCTGACAGAGCCCCCCCACAAGGAGCGAACTCCGGGCGCGAACAATCGACATGTCATCATCAGACAAAGAATCCAGGTCGGTATTGGAATCCAGATCAGAGTAAGAATCAGAGTTTTCAGGTTCTTGAAGCAATGGAGTGGTTTGCCCATTGCAAAGAGTCGTAGAAGCGAGGACTGCAATTCCTGGGATATCTTTAGCATTCGGGGATTTTGCTGTGGTTGGTGGGGGAGCATTTCTGGCTCTCTGTGCTTGTTCAAAGGCCTCAACATCTTCCCTCCGCACTATGGTTCCATCATATGCACGTATGCTGTCAGGGGACAGGCTTGTGGCGTCAGAGCAGTGAACAGAAGAATTAGTGACCCGCAGGGAAGATGACCCCTGTTGATCACGGCATGACTCATCTGGTGTAACTGGTTGGCAAAATGGATGCAAAGACCTGTCGCTGGTAGGATCTGTAGCAAGGTCATGGCGAGCCATGTCAGTGAGGATGCCTATAGACCGAGTCACGGGTCTCTTAGTTACAGCTGGATGCTGATGGTTGCTACAACAACAGTGATGCTTCGTGGACTGACCGGTGGACCCAGCTGAATGGCTAAACATAGTCCCCATGAAACCGATTTTAGGTTGAGGAGGGCGTATTGGGCAGAGCGTGATATAATGCCCGCTTTTGCCACAATAAAAGCACAGGTTATGTATCCTCCTCTTGGTCTTTTCCTCCAAGGAACGGGTAGCACTTATTGCCCCAATTTCCATGGGTTCGGGGTTCGTGTCAAAACGAGTGGAAGTGACAGGTGATGCGAAGTCCGGAGCACAGGGATTTATAGCCTCCTCGCGGCGTTCACGCAAACGCCTGTCTATTTGAATTGATAGACGTATTAAGTCTTCTAGCTGATCTGGTATACCCACTCTAGCGAGCTCATCTTTAAGCTGAGTGGAAAGTCCTTGGCGGTAATGGAATTTCAGTGCAGGGTCATTCCAGCCAGTCTCTCCTGCCCAGCGTCGAAACTCTGCAGTGTATTCCTCCACATCACGTTTGCGCTGCTTTAGTGCCCAGATTGCTGATACAGCTGTGGAAGCTCGTTGGGGGTCCTCATAAAGTGTTGCAAAAGCAGCCAGAAAAGAGGACAAGTCAGTAAGTGCCGGATTGTTGGTCTCTAACAGATTGTGGGCCCAAGACATAGGTTCCCCTCTGAGCAGAGCAATCACAGTGCGGACCTTTACATACTCTGTAGCATAGGTCCTGGGCTTCAGAGAAAAAAGCAGACGACATGAGTTAATAAAACTCCTGAACTGGAGGCGATCTCCTGTGAAAAAGTCAGGTAACGGGACTTTAGGTTCCGGATATACAGGTTCCGGGGCTTGATGTAATTTCTCCTTTAATTCAGCATAGCCATGCTGCAGATCCTGCACCGTCTGGGACAAGAGGGTTACTTGTTGGGTGAGGGTAGACAAAACTCCTACCATCTCTGCAGGCTCCATGATATGATCTGGTTGTTATGTCAGAAACAGGGACGGAGCGTAGCGCAGATTTGGTAAGCGAGGTGTTTTAATGTGCAACCAATAATAAAACATACAGTCCCAACGAAAGACGGCAGTGTAGTTAATTAAACGGTGCCAAGGACAAAGGCAGTCAGTGTAGATTCATAAACGAAATCACAGTTCCAGTACAAAGGGCAATAACAGCTATTTGCTGGGTCAGAGCTTGGATAGCGTCCATCATTCCTGCAGGCTCCATATGGCTTGCTAGTTTTGTCAGAACCAGAGACGGAGCGTAGCGCAGGATCAGGTAACTAAAAGGCTTTAATGAATAAGGTAGATTTAAACACACAGTTCAAAAGACACCAAGCACAGTACCGTAGTCTAGCAAACAATTCCAGGTTCAACAGGTAAGCAGCACAGTTCTCAAAGCCGGAGGCGCAGTTCCAATTAAAGGGGCAAAGGCAGGTAGAGGAATCCAATAAAGGGTAGCCAAAGTTCAATCACCAGAAAGTCAAGCAGGGAACATCCAAAATCTTCAAGCAGAAGGTCGTAGGGTATCCACAAGGAACACGGCTCAACTAGCAAGCAACTAGTGTAGGATTTGCAGGGTCTTTATAGTGTTTCTGATTGGAGATCCCTCCCTTGCGCACCTGATCCCCCTCAGAGCAAACCTGGTCTCCTCCCCTGCACACCTGGGCTGGAGGTGAGGTTGATCTTTTAAAGCCTGATGATGAGGCCAGGTGAGAGAGGAGGGGTTCAGTCCAGAACAGAACTAGGTGATAGTGATTTTAAGTCCAGCTGGGCCTCTTAAAGGGGCGGCCACGCCTTGCGGTCTGTGGGACTCTAGGTGATGCCTGACAGAGGAGGACCTTTTAGACTTTTGTCTCCCTAGTAGGTAGATGGATTACTCTAAGAGAAGCTTAGATCATTCTTCCTAGACAGCCTCATGTTTAAGGGTTGTCACTCTTTATTGCAAGTCTCGTTTATACTTTTAAAGAAGCAAGAATTCCACTGACGGAGGTAGGAGAAATCCAAAGGGCAGACTCACTACATAACGGAAAAGTTAGAGTGATCACTTTGTGCAATTGCTCAGTAAAGAGGTCAGAGCACCAGTAGACAGGAGATTTGTAGCTACCTATGTGAGTTCACTTTGACAGCTCTCTATCTCCCATATACAGTAGCCGGTACTCTATGCTCATAACAAAAAAGTAATTAAGTATTCTTAATAGACTGTGAGCACAGAAGGCCCCTCTTCGTCTTCTCTGCTAGTATGTCAACATACTGTATGTTAATGCTATTATCAATTCTGTGTATTCTCAGTGTTATTGCCAATTTTAACCCTCTCCCACTGTAAAACATCTGTAGAATCTGCTGGTGCTCCCAAAATAGCATTTAATATAAGGTAAAATGTAATCTTAGATAATTTACAACTCTACCATGTTTTTTTTTCTTTTTAAATAAGTTGCATATGAAACATAGAATCTGGTGACAGAATCTAGTATGCCCATTTAAAGATTCAAATCGTATTCAGTTTAATGTGCTTATGTACCACACACGAATGTGTCAGAATTCCACTACTCAGTTGGCATCAACTGCAGGGATGTTCTGAAAGTACTCCGGTCCAAGGAATTTCAACCAGAATAACTGCATCATGGTCTTGCAGTTGAGTTTGCATTTCACCATTATTCTGATGTTCTACTTTATCCAGGGGACATTCCAGGAGACTTACGTGGCTGCCGTCTCCATGCTTGTCATTTTGGTGTGCAGTTTACAGTTTTTACCAAGACTATATGTAGACTGTCTATTACACTGTCCTTCTGGTGACCTTTTTGGTGCAGGTGGTAAATATCCTTCTGGTGAAACCATGGAGCGCTTTTCATGAACTCCCTGTACTCCTTACAGTTTGTTATAGAAGACATAACCCAACATCTTAAGCCACATAAAAAGTGATCCGGCTGGGCGGCTCAGTAACCAGGGTCCTAAGCGTTCGCAGAAGCTGCCTTAGTGCGCCCTTGAGTTAATTGGGTTTATGAGACAATTCACATATTATTAAATGTTAGAGACGCTTCACGTACATGTGAAAGAGTCATGTGGATATAAACGTCTGTGTTGTTATTGGACTCTCAATAAAAAAAGAAAGCTTTTGCCAATTCACAACTAGGTCAGCGGAAATGTTCAGGAATTTCCCTAAATTAAATAAACTGAAAATTTACCATGTTTAGAAACTCTATTTCCCTATTTTCTCTTCCTTATGAAATTAAATGAATTGCTCACTGTAAAGGCAGAAAACCTTCCAAAGTTAGACAAATGCAACCTCCTCAATCTGCCATATTCACTTTTAAAGCATAATTCATAGCAAAAATGTGGTACAATGTTGTTTTTTTTTAAACAGTACCTAATTTTTCTTTAACATACCTTTTCTTGTCGTTCTTCAAAGTGGTCAGATGCAGTATTTCCAACAGCGACGCGAAGAAGACAATCAAAAATTGGCTGGGCTAGATTTGTTTGCAGTATCTGTGATTTTGAAAACTGCTCTTGAATTCCAAAAATGATGTGTTGGGCAGAGAGATTCTGGAGGTGAAAAGCGGGACTTGTTATATGAAAAGGTTACATAACACACAATAAATGTATCTATCCTAGTAATGCTTCAATTGAGATCAACCTCCTTCACAATATATAACAACGACAATAAAATAAATGTATTAACTGTATACCTAGTTTGTACCTGTTGACATTAAATGTCATTATTTTGGAGAAGCATCCATGTAACTCCTAAAGACTATTTCAGGTTGATCTCATGACAAGAGGTTTATGTCCCTATTCCCAAATCCTATCGCTTCTTTATTAAGTTCCTGATTGTTTTGGATTGGTTCAGGCAACCTTTGTAATTAATGGTGGAAATGTTATGGCTGATCGGTGATTATTTTATATATATCTATATATATATATATATAGATATATAGATATATATATATCTATATATCTATATATATATATATATATTCCACCAATGATCTCCTCAATCAGCAAAGTAGTAGTAGAAACTAACTGCTTATTAAAAAAAAGCATACAGTAAGGCTCAAAAACCTTTAGTCCTTGTGGGGGCAGGTTGTGGCTCTGTGGCAAACTGGGTATCGTACAGAAGATATACAGAGAACCTTTCTATGCATGTCTTTGCAGCGAGCATGAATTACACTTATTCCTAAATCATTATTCCTAATCATAGAATACTACTATTTTTAGTGGATTACATAGGACATCACAAAATGGGCTAAAAAAACTTTAGTAATTTTAGAAAAAATGCTGAATATAACATACTAATGGACAGGTTCATCATTACGGCCCATGGTTGCAGAACATTCATCGGACCAGTTTACAGAAAAAACATTAAAATAATGCTTTTAGTGTTCTTTACCTTCAGATCCTACAAGCCTTGCATGAAATGCAATTTACATCAATGTATCAACTTCAAGCAATTTCTAGAATGTTCCTAATTTCCACTTCACGATCACAGATTAGAAAATCAATCATAACATACAAAAGAAAGATTAACCTATGTTTGTGCACTGACATTTCACGAACCACTTCGTTTGAGTAAGTAAATGCAGATGCTTTGATGACTCTCACTGAATTCCAATAAATGTTGGACTGAGAGAACATTAAAATCTTTATATGACCCATTTAGTGATCCCTAGGTATCTCCGCACATTTGCCAGTAAAATTGCTGTAATAAAAGTTGCATGCTCATTCGGAGCATAGAAACATTTCATTTAAAGCAGGTCCATCAAAAATGTATTTTATCAAAACCACAAAATGCATCTGTCATGAAATAAATTACATCGCAGTGCTTTATGGGAATATATCAACCGTCATACATGAAAAGGACATTATGTACAATGTGTGCATCGAATTCGTAGAGGTTTTACTTTCATAACTTTTCTTTTTTCAGCCATAACAAGCCGCAAAATGAAATCTCTGCATGAAGTACAAATACAAAGGTTTTTCATTTTTGATGCACAATTGGAACACATACTCAGCAAGCAAGCAAAAAAAAAAGGTTTGCACAATTTGCGATCTATTCATTAAGTGGAGATTTGGTTGGAGAGCCGTGGTTTTTACTTTCTATCTTCATTATTTATTATGAAGGGCTGGAAATGTTTCTCCAGCAAAACCTTCTGTGCTGGCCCTGCGAAACGGTTCAATCGGATAGGAAACATATTGTATTTTTTTTTTTAAAACTAAGTTTAGCTTAAAGTTACTGCATTGTGCTGGTTGCTACAAAAACCATTGAAATGGTGTAATTGATGCATAAGGTATTGGTTACTCTATGTGTAAAATTGGAACATATTTGGCAAAAAAAAAAAAGTTGAAACTCATTCTATTATATATACCGTATATTATTTCTTTCAAAACATCGACAGCCAGTAAATACCACTTGAATCTAAATCGCTGCCATTTCCCAGTGTAGCTTTCCACCATGAGGATGGCAAATTTGGGTATAGAAATGACTCACTATGGTAATGTGCAGGGATATAACTTGGAAGGTAGAAAAGAGTAGAACTAGAAGTACACGGAGTGGCTCAGGGGGAGGATGGCTGGCAGCTTGGTTGGCAGCTAGGATGGAAATGGATTGGGAAATAATTCTAGGTAGGGGAGCTTCACAAAAAAAAAACTTTAAAAAAGGGAAAAAAAATCTTACCTGGCATGACACTTCGGAGTCTGTTTTTTGTTGACTGGTTCCTGTACTATAAAGACATATAGACAAGAGTGCTTCAAACAATCTCACAATCTGGATCGACCACCCTTTCTCAGTTTCAAGTCCAGCTGGAAGTGAACTGGTTAAACCATAGGGAGGACTAGTTAAAGTGAACTGAGGCTCTAGCTGGTCCATAAGCTCCTCAGATAAAGATGCTTTACTTTCTTTATCATTTCTGATATGAGAATCAAGAACAACCTTCCCTTTGACGCTGCTGTTCCAACAATCAGGACTGAGCACATTTTTATTCTTTGAGTCTTTCGTTGAAAGCTTTTGGATGATCATTATTACAAGTCTATGGCATAATTCAAAGCCACCCAGTTTGTGGAACTGCTTCTGGAAAAGTGAACTTGATAAGTATAACCGATGACACATAGACCAGATGTCAGCTGCTCTGTGAATATGCTCTGCAGAAGGCAAGACAAGGCTTTCGATTGGCAGCTTCGGTAAAATGTTGCTTAGAGGCTCACTTGCCGTGCTGTCATAACCAGAAGTATCTTCAGACTCATTTGCAGATTCAAGCTCGGTGTCTGCCTCCTTACTGACACAAAAAAAGGCCAAGCAGAGGAAAAGGTTTATTGTATTAATGTTCTGGTGTGCATCCTTTTTTTTCTTTGGACAAGCTTCTTTTAAACCTGCATAGAATTTGCTTAAACTTTGAGAAGCATCTGAACAAGCTTCTTGTGTCTGAAGAGCACTGGGTTCCTGCTTGGTTTCCTTTTTATCATTATCGACATCAGGAGTCAGATGGTCCATTTGTTGTTCTCCAAAACATACTATGAGTGTCTCGAATACTTTTAAACAGAGACACCTCACAGAGTCCAAGTAATTAAGTTCAGTCATTTGATTTAATCCATTTAAATTTAAGAATACTTCTCTAATTACCCTGTTTGGAGAAAAAATGTACCGCATGTTTAATATTGATATATTGATTCAATTGCAAATTAACACAGGTACCTTAGAATTAAGAGTTGTCTTATCTTGGCAGTTAAACCTAAATGTTCTACACATTTGTAAAAAAATAAATAAATAAATAAATAAATATATATATATATATATATATATATATATATATATATATAATCAAATAAACCAAAGTTAATTGATTTAACTTCAGTGAAAAAGAGTATACATTTCCTTAAAGGGCACCTGCGCCATTCTACAATTCCTTTAGAATAAATTTTTTTCATATTTGTGTTAAAACAGAAAAGACCTCTTATTTTATTTTTAGCAGAACGCTAGTTCTCAGGAAACACTGTAGCAAGTATAGGAAATGCATTTTAGTAAATAACAAATCGGTTAATATCATGTTGGTTTTATAAAACTAAATGTCAGAAGAGGAAATTCTATTCTATTACTCCAAACCAGCCCTGTAAGTTTAAACTACTACAAGTCAACAGGACAACGCTACAAGAGGTGCATTCTAAGAACTACAATTTGCAGGTGAACTAAAACTTTTAGCTAATAACATCACAGACTCACGGTATATCATGAATGGTCCAACCTTAGTGAGCGCCCCAGAACTGTTTTGTGATTACTGCTTATTGGCGCCATACCTGCTAATTACCTACAGTAAAAAGTGTTGGCACATATGCCAGGGCTTGACAAATTACCTGCACATGCAAGCCTGTGAAAAACTACAGGAACCAGGACCTGACCTGCTACACATTACACTTTGTCATGTGACCCCATTGAGTGCCCACCACCTGTAGTGCCTACTGTGTATAGAGCTTGCTGCAGGACACACAAACCAGGTTGTATAGGCAAGGCTGGCGCAAGACATAATGCCGCCTGGGGCGAAGTTTAAAATGCCACCCCCCCCATTATCTACCCTTCCTCTCCCTCCCTATTATCTACCCTATCCCCCCCCCTTTGTACTTACTTTTCAGCAGTCCTGCGGCGAGTCTCCCTGCTCGGTCTCGGGTCTCGGTGCCGGCTTGTAATGCTGAGCGCCGGAAGATGACGTCTTAGCTTAGCATTACAAGCCGGCACCGAGACCAAGCTAGAGGGCTCGCAGAGGAGAGAGAGGGGCGCCGAGCGGGTACTGACAACTCTTAAGCGAAAGCCACTCGGCGCCCTCTCTCTCTTCTGCTTTAAAAAAAAAAAAAAAGTGCCGCCCCTTCAAAAGTACCACCTGGAGCAATTGCCCCACTCTGCTTCATGGTAGGGCCAGCCCTGTGTATAGGTGCCTAGCCGCCGTAGCGGGGTTTCTCAAACCCTGGGATAAGCCATTTATGTAAGGAAGGAACCAGATGGAAAACTCACATGGAGGGATTTTGTGAAAAGGGACCTTGTTACAATGAGACAATACACTACTGCCAGTACATTATTAAAATGTTTTTATATGGAAAAATTACCAACCTGATCTTTAGCAGCTCAGGTAACGCCTGTAAATAAATCTTAAGTAGTTCTTCCGGGAAACAGTTTTTGTGGTAGCTGCATGCCTTGCTACATGATGTTGTTACTCCCAAATGCTGAGAATGATGCGCCATCTCTACCCCTCGTTGTAAGATTCCATTAAAGATAAGAGTGTACAATTTGCACTGAACAACTGCATTGCCTTTCTGCATTAAATTACATATATGGCTGGCAATTTGCAAGCTGAGTTGGGTGTCATTTCCAAAAACAATATCCTGATACGCTTCCAAAGCCTCCCATTTCCAAACCATGTCTTCCGATCCGCTACTTGGTAATATACCTTGAAATCTGTAGGAAGGGCTGCATGAACTTAATACCAAACTAGAATCTATAGCTCGACCCTGAATTGTCTCTTCTAATTCAGCCAGCTGGTCTTGATCCATAATGCAAATGTTACAGGTTGCTTGTTTCACATTAAGAGAGACTTCAGCTCCACCCAACTGATCTAAAATGAGATTTGTGAGGATAGCCATTATGTTTTGTTGAAAGCTTTTTAAAGCAGGTACTTTGAATGCATTAAGCAAAGGAGTAATAACTGACTTGGGATCCATACAACAGCAAATGCCAGTATTGCAAATACCAGAGAGAATATGTAGGTAGGTTGAAGTTAAGGAGACTTGTTGAAGTAAACGCAGACATTGGTGCACACACACAGCAATACAGCAGCTGCGTTCAGGAAAATGGACTTCATTTGAATTCTCTTCAAAAGGATTTTTGAAGATCTGGCTTTTAAACAGTGAAACTGGAAGTCCTGAAAGATCACGATGATGATGAATGAACTGTGAAAGTTCACATCTCCGATGCCTTTTTCTTGTACACATAGACTGGTGGAGCTGCTCAGATTTAACTTTTTTGATCACACTGATTATTTTTATTACACTGCTGATAAGTATTAACACATGATCAGTAGCTTCAGAAGAAATGCTTTCATCTCTTGAACAGATCCATTCCATTTGAAGTACCGTTCGTTCAAACAACTCAAATCCACTGTGCTGTATAAACTCATGCAATATCTCTATGGATTGGCTGAAATAAAAAGGATTTGGGGATGAAAACTGAAGGCACGACAGGATCATTTGCAAGACACCTCTGAGAAGCTCTGGTAAAAGAAGCGCTTGATGTCGACAGTTAGAGAAATTAAAGTCATCTTTAACTTCTTGTAGTGTTTTCTTTTGCCTGGGTGCAAAAGGGTCTATGTTTTTTTCTAAGTAAGACTTAATTTTTAAGGATGCTCTTAACAAATCAATAAGGTTCTTTCTCAGATTGTCAGGCATAACATCAGTACTTCCAATATCTACTGAAAGAAGATGTAAGACTGTACGTAACAGCATTCTTTGAAGAAGAGCTATAGGTTCCTCTGTCCAACCCGGTGAAAGGGCTTGCCGCTCAGGGGAACAACAGTCACCAAATCCTGAAAGAAACTCTGTTAATGTTGGAATGACACAGGCTGCCAATGAAGAATTATGGTTCAGCATTATATCAAACTTGCAAACCTTTTCTAGTAAAGACAACAAGACATGACAGAGGTCAAAAGGAGAGTTTTCCATATTTTGCACAATATGCAAGGCAGCTAGGTCGTTTAAAACCTCAGAGCAAGTTTCCTCTGAGGGGTTTATATTTTCCAACATATCAGAACGCATGCTATCTGGAGGCTTTCTGTATTCTCCTTTGTTTTGTGGCTGCTTCCTAGAATACATGGCTGCTGGTTGTGCAGTCTGTGACCGTCTCTGCTTAATCATAGCAGGCATCTTCTCTTCTGTGTTCGCCTCAGAGTCTGACGAAGACAACTGGGCTTTTCTTGCATCTTTTGCTGAATTCCGATGCTGAGTTTTGCACTGACTCTTTGTTTTGCGGTGTAGTAGGGTAGGTTTTATAGGCGACAGAAATTCTGACGGAGAAACTACTTCAGCTGCTATCTTTTCCTGAGATTTTTGATGACTTGATTTTGTCTCTTTGGGTGCAAGCAAGTCTGATGAAAGGGGAAGAAGTTCAAAATCTGAAGGGGGAAAAAAGTTTAAAATAAATAAGTTAAAAGTAAAATAAAAGCTCACATAAAAGGCAAGATAAATTATACCGTTAACATCAGTCACATACCATCAGTTTAACCTATTAGACACATATTATTGTTATAAGAAAGGTGTCAAGGTGAGTCTTAGGACGGGTGATGTCCTTAATGTTCCATGCGAGATCACATGGTCTGCGACAGTCTGGCCTTTCCTGACACCAGGAACCAGCATCTCTGGCTACTGGCTGCAGTGTAATGAAATATGGTTCATGTGCTAGTTCACCTACATATCTTCAATGCTCAAAATTCAGTTTGGTCATTTCAATTCGGGCAATACCTATCAGAAAAGTAGTGCCTCACAAGGGTCCTTGAACCACGGAGACCCCAACTGCAACAAACCATAAGCAAAACCTGTCAAGTGGGTATGACCCGATCTGCTTCAACAAGGCTACGGTACTTTATTAAATCTATTGCTCACTGAGACTGAATTACAGCGGTTCATTGATTTTCACAGAAGGGTCTTTAAGGAGCATGCTTGCTCAATCTAATCCAACCAGTCCTCCAAGAAATGAATATGAATATTACCTGAATATAATATCCTTGCGAGATAAGAAACAGAAGACGTTTACTGTACTTTATGCTAACCTATGTGATTTTTGGGACTGGGTAACCAACATAGTAGAAAAGGGATGGGCAGTAGATGCAGTATCATAGTAGACAATCAAACTCAATTCTTCCATAAGGTAAAGTGTTTGAATGCTAAAATAGAGTTAGCGGGCTTAGCGACTGGATGTTGTAAGTTAACTGTAGCTATTCAGAGGAAGGTCTTGTTAACTAGTAGGGTACCACAAGGATTTGTACCGGGACTAGCGCGTTTTCATATTTTATTAGTGATTTTACACAGGTCTTGAAGGTAACGTATACTACAAAAATATTTGGTGGAATTACTGAAAGGATTTAAGAATAATAAGAATGGTCAATTGTGGTATCTGCAGTTTGGTGTTGATAAATGCAAAATAATGATATTCAAAGGCAAAATCCAGTTTTACTGTGCTGTTGGCAGCAAGCGAGAAGAGGAATTTTGGAGTAATTATCTCTGGGGACATAAAGGTAGACAGGCAGTGGAAAATGCAAGCACGATTGTAAAGCATTAGAAGCAGAAAGAGGGAGTGGGTTACAGCAGTTTAAAGATCTCTGGTTGAAATCCCACCTACAGTACAGGAGAGACAATACATAAAAGGCATTCCGCATAGCACAAGATGGAAGTATATTTTAAAGCATGGAAAACCGTTGGGATACGAGGTAGACTTAAATGTAATGTCAGGAAGTTTTACTTTCCTGAGAGGGTAGCAGAACATTGGAACAGACTCCCAGCAGACTTCCACCACAAGGCTAAAAATAAGGGAATTTAAACATAAAATAGTTTGGCATAAGCCTAAAAAGGCACTATTGAGGACTGAATAAGGGTTTGAAGTCTTTAGGGAAACTAGAATGTCATCAAATGTTTCCATGTGGGGATCTCCGCCTCTGTTGGCTGATCACAGAGTGAGAAATATAAACCAAGTTTCCCCCTTTTCAAAAATGGGGAAAGAACCACAATATATGGGGGATGCCTTAGTGCAGTTTGTAACAAATGTAAAAACAATAAAAATAATATACAATTCTATATTTTAATATGAGTAATAATATAAAATATTAAAAAGGAAAAATGTGGAAAAAAACTGCCTCTAGAAATAATTTAAAAACCTAAGCACCCCACTGCCCAAAAGCATGAAAAAAGGGTACCATGTAAGTCAGCGTTTAGGACCTTGAAAATATTTGAAAAAAATGTGAGATATTACTGTAATCTGGCAATGTTGTTGAAATTATCTTGAACATGAGCTGCACAACTGTATGGCACAATGTTATACCTTCTGCTTTTATTTCATGTTTATTGCTACAAGTTGGAGTTTTGCTAAATTTATTCCAGTTCTTAAAACTGCAAATCCTGCATACATATAAATGGCAGTTTACTTATACACAAATTCATAAATCACAGAAATGTCATATTCTGAAATAATGGCTGATTACCACGTATCAGAAATATACACACAATTGTTTCGAAGTCTACAATACACCTTGTCCTTGTGGTGGTCGTTATCATGGGATTCAGTTAGGTTATATAACAAACACTGAGTTCACTTGGTTATGAGCTTGTGGTTGCCGTTACAAACAATAGACACATTCTCCCCAAAAAGCTTAAGAAAAAATGCAATGACACAAAGATAAGACACCAGACCATAGAGTCCAAAAACATTGATGGCATGTGAAATTCCCTGGAGCCAAATGTCTCGTTTAGGGTTTAGGTGGCTGAGGTTATTGTTACCAGGTCTCTGTCCACTTAATCGGTGTAACTACTAGCCCTGGTAAAATTGCAATTCAGCCCATGGGGAACAAAGTACAAGGGATTTCAACTACCACTTAACATAATATACACTACTTGAGGTAATATAATTAACATACTACTTGAGACTCATATCACCGTACCAGCTGCCTCTCTAATAATACATGTATTGGAAAACAAATTCCCATTGAGGGACTACTCTGCCTAAAATACTGTGCACAATAAAGAACACCTGGCTCCAAAACAGTAAACACATACATTATTCATGTAATATTTTTAAAACTATTAACATTTTTGCAGCAAAATTATTGTAAATTTTTAAAGAAAAAAAACAAAAACAAACAAAAAAAAAACAAAGCTGGCTAATCTTGAATGATGACGGACACATTCAGTAATATGACTCAACCAAAATAATAACATGTTTTAGAATCCTACCTACTACCACTGAGCTCTCATGCACTATTCATTTACAATATAAAAAGGGCAGAAGTATGTTTTATTGTTTTTTTTAAGATTGCTCACTTATGTCTTCCTTTTACGCTCTGTGTGTATGTATGTATATGTATATATGTATATATATATATATATATATATATACATACACACACATACATACATTATATATATATATATATATATATACACACACAAACAGACATACTTATTTGTGCTCATATACATATTTAAAGTGGAAATGAGACAAAAAATATTTAATACTGATGTATAAAATGAATTGTTTACCTCTTGCTTTTTCTTCCTGTACTGGAATCTTCCAAACTAGAGGTAGCAGAGACAGGAGTAAAGTAAGCAGTTCCTCTCTGCATGTTAAATCCTGTAAGAGAGAAAAGACATGAATATGTCTTATATCACTTCAATTGTACAGAAATACAGGAAACACATAGGGAAAAAAGTCCTACAAATAAGTGTTCAACCTAACTTTACTAGATGCACTGCTGTTGTTTTTAGGTTTCTTGCACTTAAAAAAAATATTTAAACGAAAAAAAAGAAAATGATTTATTGGACATGCAGATGCCACCCTCTTAACTTGTACCAATCAAAAGCCAGTATTGATATTTGACACATCTATGCAACTCTGACAATGATATATGTAAACCTTTCACATTTGTAGAATTCCACATTAAACCGTGACTTGAGCCAATGGAGAAAATTAAAAGTAAACATTTTATTACAGTTACAGGAAGAAAGACATTTACTTCTGTAATTGTATAGTGAAATTGGATTTCAGAGTCATTTTTTTTTTTTAAAATGTTTACTTATTTTGCCAAAAAAATGCATGCCTGTTTAATGCTTGCTTTATAAATGTTAACATTACAATAATAGTATTATAATATTGTGGGTGAACTATGGTTGTTTTTAGTGCAGTCGAAACATTTAATCTAAACTACCAACTACAGACAATTTTCTCCTGTGAGTAATGCCACATTGTCCCTTTATAATATATAAGGGGAAGTCCACCATATTTGTTTTCTGAAAGTGTCACATTTGTGTTGTCAAAAGGGTACCAAGCAATAGGTACTCTTTGTTACTGGTAGCAGCAGAGTAGGAAAACGTATGTAGCTTTTTGCGTGCGCGTCCCTTATTTCCTGTTTTACCAGCATCATTTACTTGCAGTAAATCCACTAGAGTTAAGTGTCACCTTTCCTCACTATACACGGGACACTAAGTGGTAGTAAGAACCCAAGCTGACTTACGGCATGATGCTGAAGGAATTTAGCTATTTTTGTGAAAATGCGTGGCTTATATAAAAGGACATTGCACGCCATATGTGGCATAAATAATTATGTAATTGCATTGTGTGCCGCATCACCAACAATGCAGTTGGTGCTTTGTTTTGATCTCAAGCTTTCAAGTCATGAGAACTAGCTTCAAACAGCAGAGCATCATGGGTAGCGGAGTACTCCATGAAGTATGTAAATAAATTATAGTCACAGTTTATAAGACTTTGTGTCTATTCACTAAAAGACAAGCTGTCAAGGAAATTTTCAGAAGAGTTGCAGTTTCAAATGTGCTACTTCACTGAAGGTTTAACAGAGTCAAGTTTCTCCAAGAAGAAGGGCTGAGCTTACACTTTGTTAACTATGCATTATTTAGAGCAAACAAAGCCCGGCCTGCAGAAGGTTACTGGGGTTGGACCTTCATAATCTATTGTAAAGCAATGAGCTGAAACCACAACTTTCGTGCAAGCTCTCCTGTCAACTCTCCCTTTAGTGGATAAATACTTTTTGTTATAAATAGTATCACAAACAAAGCATAGAACAAAGCATAATTTAAAAAAAAAGAGCAAGTTCCCCTTGGAAAGTTACTGCTCACTGGATTGGGATGAGTACAAATAACTGACCCTCACTGACTGCATGTGATGGAACATGAGAATTGTGACTCTTCAAGCTGCCTAATAATGCATTGTACCTTGGTGTACTAAGTTCGTACACAAAGTACACTGTGGGACAAATATATTAGCAATGTGTGCTGGAGGACAGGTAGACCCTATTTTCAACACACTGGAGAGGTGGAAGAGGGTATTAAAATAGTGGGAAAAGTAGGGATAACCAGGAGGGCTAAGGAGTAGGAAATAGGCATCAAGGCGAACACAAAACACAACATTTTTTATCACAGCAGGTTCATTTTAAAAGTGTGTCTTCAGCTTGAACTGCTTTTCTTATACACATTTAATTGTTATTTAATAACCAAAGAAGTAGAAACATTAGTTTTCACAAATTTTAAAACTTTATTTAACAAAGTATGCACCATATCCCTATGCCTCTACTTCATGTTTTATCATCAACCACAGTACTATGCCTCCAGGTACAAGCTAACCAATAAAACTAAAATTACTTGGTTAACAAGAAAAGGTGACACTTCCAGAATCTTACAATGGCTTAAGTCAAATTGTGATTTTTTTTTTTTGGAATCTAGTCCATGGAAAAAAAGAGCCGTTCACATTTTTTAAAAAAATCCTATGGAGGCTCTTTGGATTAAGATGGCTACTGTTTCTCCGGTAAACATTTACAACAAACAGAAGCACTGCTGAATCCATCACTTAGCACCACCCTCGTTATAACACGTAGATGCCAAGCACAAGTCCTGCTTCTTAAGAATGCAGCAGAAAGTAAATTGATATGCATCACCACTGTTATGCTCAGCACTTGAAGGACAGCTAATAAAAGACATATGCATTTAAACTTTATTAGGCAAAAAGAACGCTAAATCATTGCAGAATTATATGAAACTGAATGGAAAGTCAAATAAAAACCCACATGTAATGTGTAAAAGGGTTATATCAGATACACAATTTTACAGCAAAGTACAAGGGCACCAGTGATAAATTCCTGATGCGTTAATGTGAAGTTCAGAGAAGAAGTGTAAGAAGTTAAATGAAAACAGACATCTCGTTTGCATACATGAATCTAGAAACAAAAGATGTTTTACCATTCGTTGTATTTTATTTTTTAACAGGACATTTCTTACATTTCTGAATGTGTTCATGAAAAAGCTAGTAGTAGTTTTACTACCTTCAAAGCAAAACACCGTATGCACCATTGTACAATTATTATTTTTCCATTTAATTATTTTTATTCCATACTGCTTAGTCCAGGACTTGACAAATTCCCTGTACAGGTTGGAGCCATGATCTGCTGAGCTGCTATGGCAGGTCATGTGACCACAGCCTCCCGGCAGTGCATAGAAATGAGACGCTGGCTCCGAGTAAATGCTTGCTGCTTGATACACAAACTGGGTCTGCATTGTTCAGTTCACTAGACCCCTATATGCACTAAACTTAGTGCAGTTTCTTGTCTTTTCATCCCTTTGTCTGGAAGTTGGCACAACTCAGGTAGACATCATTCTTAAAACCTTTGTATGAAAAGCACCGTTGGCAGCACTAAAGGCCTAGTTTTAGTGCAGTTTCTTGTCTTTTCATCCCTTTGTCTGGAAGTTGGCACAACTCAGGTAGCCATCATTCTTAAAACCTTTGTATGAAAAGCACGGTTGGCGGCACTAAATGTCTAGAGTATATCTTCTTTCTAGTGTATCAGAAAATCAGATTTTTCTAAATAAATACAAATTTCAAATGTTTTTGTTTTAGGAGATGGGGAAAAATACAAAAGTCTAATTGTCTTCTATTTTCCCCCTTACATGACGCAGCACTTAACTGGTGAAATTTTGTAAATCATCTAGGGGGAACAACTAACACAAAATTATATACATATAAACATGATATATACAGTGATTTCTGGTATTATTACCTGGTCAACATTGGCATTCAGAGTTCTCAGCAGCCATAACCCCCGTCCATTAACTAAGTATTCACCAAGAACTGCCATGTTGCTTTCCTCCTCATCATCATCTTTTCCTTCTGGTCCTTGAGCACTTGCATTGCAGAGCTGGTTGACATCAGTCAAAAACTCTCGAGCTAAGGAGTTGCAGGAAATGCTCATGATGGAGCTAAAATAAGAACAAGTAGGGTTACGTTATTAGAAAGCAATAGAGGCAGTATGTTCTCTTTAATTATCTACTATCAGTATGAACAAGGGTAATAAGTGATGCCCTATTAAAGGCAAAATGGTTGAAACGATCATTTTTTTTTTTCAAAACCGTCGAGTACATTGTCTCCTACAATGATTAATCCAAAATACAACTATGATGCAATTTATTCTTTATAACACAGCATATTGCAATCAGACTATACCACATTAGTTCATATCATGCACTGGATTTTATAACAAATAAGCCACATTTTTCTTAAAGGTTTGGCTCAAAAAGAGTTCTCCCCATCACGGTCTCTGACATTCTAAATGTGACATTTTTATTCCTTCTTGCCTGACTCACTGATGTAAGCACTTCTGTTCATGCTGTTTCAAGTACAATATGAATCCCTTGTTCTTCAGTGCATCAATTGTATCCTCGCTGACTTAGTCACTTCCAATTATTTTATCGTGCTTGCGTACAATTGTTTAGGGACAATTCCAAAGCTATGGCAATGCGCTTGTACTTGGTGTGCTTCAATACAACCCATGGGGATTACATGAATAACCAGAGTATAAAGAGAAGTTGAAGTAGATTTTAAAGTATGCTTTTCTGGCTACAGAAATATTCAGTGGAAGGCCGGGGCATTACTGAAGGGAAAAGGGGTCAGAAAGGGTCTCCTTTCACTAACTAAAGTGAAAAGACCAGATATATGTGTGCAAGGTAAACGAGTGCCTGCTAACACTACACACTACCTCTAGTAGTCTGGTTCAAGGCATGCAAAATGGGTGTCTACGAAGCATATATAATGTACTGGTGAGAATGTGGCATTAATGTTGTTGGTAAGCATGCTGTGACATATTAATTTCCACCCATATTAGCGATGGCCCGGCTACATCCTGGACTTGGCCATGTGCACCTACTTCCACTTCTCTGCCAGACTATTAGGGCATAATTTGGATGCCTGTCAAACGGGCATGAATCTTGGGCTGCTTAGTGCAATATATTTGTATGTGGCACTTGCTCAGAGCTCTATAGGATTTATGCATGGTAACTGTTAAAAGTTTCATTGAAACCAATAGATTGTTTTACACTAACACGACTTGCTGTTAAAACTAATCATTGGAACCCACTATTTATTCAGAATGCAATAAAATAAACAACAGATTAAATAGACAGAAAAGACAGGTCTGTTACTGGGTCCTGCAGGCAGCATTGATAGTAGAATCTTTGTAGTGTTTCTAAACCTAACAGTACCATTTCTACAGCCCAGTTATTTGGGCACATATACCCCCCCCCCCGCCTTCCAATTTAAACAGAAAAATACAAACTCAATGAGGCTGAAAAAGCACATAAGCAGTATACCATCAAGTTCCCCATTTTTGTGAACAACAAATTGCTCTAAAACAGCTCTGTTATCATCATTTTCCTTTCATGCAGTAAACATTTGGTATGGTGCCACACGAAAAGCATTGTTTTGGAAACACAACATTGAGGAAGACTGTACTGTTTGTATGTTGAAACTTTTTTATGCTGTCAATGGATGTTGAAATCTGACCTCGATACCATCAAAATATAATTTATAAAAAATCTACAAATATGTTAAATCGCACAATTTCTTTCTTAAATTGCTGTCTTACTCATTATATTGTTTAGTTCATCCAACTTTTCATGACAGAAATTAAAAAGAACTAGTATTTAATTGGCAAAGAACAAGGATTTTATCATCAAAATAGAAGTCATCTGTAAGCACATGACCAAGAACAAATTACGAATGGGTAGCATATATTTTGCCATGGAAAGTGCGGCAGTGTAATCACATGACCATTTGTTACTCATAAGGGTGTCTTGCATGTGTCTTCTCCTGCCTGATGATATAAAATAGAAAGCGCATGGAATGATAAAAAAAAAATGAAAATGTAGTTTTGCTTACTAGGGAGCGGTATGGATTAACTATAACCAATTCCTTTTTCATCAGCTTCTCTATCTACCACCACAAGCTACAAACAATATTCAAGTGTGTAACTGTTATTATTATTCTAATAAAAATGTTAGAAGCGAGAAAATATATATATATATATATATATATATATATATATATATATATACTGTATATAGTAACGTCAATTTATATTGTTTTGTTTTATTTTCTGGAAGCTGTAATGTACAAATATAGCTTTTGTTTTCGAACTGCCTGTAACACTTGGCCAACCCTAGGGAATCTAAATAATCTGATCATATGTAATTGTCTTACATTACATGTAATGTTAGAGAGTTTTACTTTACTGAAAAGGTGGCGGACCAACAGCAACAATGTAGAAGTTGTACAGGTTAACACCCCATAGCATCTTGCCGCATTTCTTGTGCAAAGCCCACATGGAAGTGAATGATGTGTCCCAACAGCCATATGTCTCAGTCCCATATGAAATGGACAGTCAGAAACTGTGACCCCTCTGAATAGCAGCATGCCTTAATCTTTGTTGATCTATGCTTAATAAATTCTGTCCCTTTTACCAATAGATTTTACACTTCTATACACTAATTAAAGTGAAAAGGCTATTCTGAAGAGCAGTGGGCCCTGCCAACTGGCTTTCAAGTCAACCAGCAGCCATCTTCCCTCCTCTCAGTAGAAGTCTTGTGTGTTTAACTGTTAAATTCTTTGAAAAGAAAATGATAAAATGTAACATTTATTAACATACAACTAAAATAGAGATCAATACACATTAGTCCCATGAAAAAGACAATATGCCCCTCATTAACCTCCATCTGGACAAGGCATTGTTGTATCCCTGGTTGCAGAGCTACAGCTACAGACCCTATAACCTCAGGTGCAGTAATTGATCCCTGCATGGTTTTTCCAGTATGCTAGTCAGCATGCTGTCACTATTTACCAAGGTAGCAGGCATCTATATTAGGCTGTCACAGAGTCTTCTGCAGCATTGCTTTCCCTGTAAGAAGAAGCCTGCACGTTTAACCGTAAACATAAGGGTTAAAACCTAGGAGTCTTGTATGTACAGTTAAACACACAAGACTTCCACGGAGGGCACAGAGGTTTAGTCGGAATACTGATTGATAAGAGCTGTAGTCCCTTTTGTGCATAATATATATATATATATATATATATATAAATATTATATTATATGCTGCATATTTTCATATATACCAAATCAGCCATAACATTATGACCACCTACCTTATATTGCGTAGGTCCATCTTTTGCCATCAAAACAGCCCTGACCGGTCGAGGCATGGACTCCACTAGAACTCTTAAGATATGCTGTGGTATCTGGCACCAAGATGTTGGCAGAGGTGGGGGCTCGATATATGCATTCTGGTGTCATCCAGGTGATGTTTAAAAAAAAAAAAAAACGTGATTCCTCAGACCAGGTCACCTTCTGCCATTGCTCCGTGGTCCAGTTCTTATGCTCAATTGCCCATTGCAGATGCTTTGGGCAATGGACAGGGGGATCTGCATTGGCGCCCTGACTTGTCTGCTGCTACGCAGATCCATATGCAACAAATTGCGAGGCACTGTGTGTTCTGACACCTTTCTATCAGAAACATCATTACCTTTTTCAGCTATTTGAGCTACAGTAGGACACCTGTTGGATTTGACACCACTGGCCAGCCTTCACCCCCCACATGCCCATGGCCCTGTCGCTTCTTTGGACCACTTTCGATAGGTACTGACCACTGCAGACCAGGAACACCCCACAAGAACTGCAATCGTCTAGAAATGACAATTTGGCCCTTGGCAATATCGCTCAGATCCTTACACTTGCACATTTTTCCTGCTTCTAACACATACCATATTTCCTCGATTATAAGAAGACCCCACTAATCTGAATATTAATTTAGAAGAAAAAAAAAAAAAGCCTGAATATAATATGACCCTATAGAAAAAAAGTTTTACTAGTAAATATTAATTCATCTAAACTATTTTTTCATATCTAAAAAAAGCTATGATTGAGAAAAATATTTTTGTTTTCATTTCCTTTTATTTGCCAACCTGCCCCCCCAGTTATGCACATCTGCCCCCCAGATATGTCTTATACCCCCCTATATGCCACTCTGCTTCCAGAATGCCTTATACCCCTTATATGCCACTGTGCCCCATGATATGCCTTTTAACCCTCTATATGCCACTGTGCCCCATGATATGCCTTTTAACCCTCTATATGCCACTGTGCCCCATGATATGCTTTTTAACCCTCTATATGCCACTGTGCCCCATGATGGGGCAGACTGGCATATAGGGGGGTATAAGGCATTTCAGGAGGCAGAGTGACATATAGAGGGTTAAAAGGCATTTCAAGAGGCAGAGTGGCATATAGGAGTATAAGGCATTTCTGGAGGTAGAGTGGCATTAAGGGGGTTAAAAGGCATATCATGGGGCACTCTCCCTACAGAAAGGCCTTATGCCCCCCTTTTAACACTCCCCCCGACTTACCAGTGCTTCTGACTCCCTGGTGTCTAATTTTTTTGGGGTGGGGGGGTTATTTTAGGTTCATATCTGGGAATGCTCCTCTTTTGACTGGAACTCCCTGGTGTAAAGTTCTAGGTCAAAAAGGTTATTCTCTTAGGACAGGGGAGGGTTGTGTGACCATGCCCGTCCTCTGCCAACCTTCAGATTACTCCCTGGCCAGTTCCCACCCAGTGAGGTTTGCCAGTGCAGGGCTAGCTGGTGTAAGGTCTGAAACTACTTCCCAGCAGAGCGAGAACTCTGAGTAGCCTACCCTGGGGAGTTTCCAGGTGTGGTTATGTTATGCACAATAATAATCTATAATTTATCTATCTGAAAGATTCTAAGCTCCATAGTTACCAAGTATATTGGGAATACTAGAGTGTGGCAAGCCCTGCTCTGAAATATGAACTGCAAAGGTTGCGGACCACCTGTGACAGTGATGACATTTGTAATGTAGATCACGGAAGATAACCTACATAAAGAACATTTTCTGGAATATAACTGTTTTTTGCATAAGCCAGCGTTACTGCATTGCATGGTGTTTAAGAAAATTGAAATGTTTGGCATGACTCATCCCGCACAGCCTTTGCTGTGGTTTCCTCTACTGAAAAAAAGACTATTTTTCAATGTACAGCTTGAGACATCTGATGGGTGTAATCACAAAGGTGCTGTTCCACTTACACTTCTGAATTTACTATGTACAACTAAATATGCTACTGTACGTCCCAAACCATCCTGAAATAATTCTGTGATCTTGTGAAATAAAATAGGGGGCAACTGATATTTTGTTTAAAAGAACATGTAAGGCTTCTTCCAGCCACTGAACTGCATGAGGTGGCAGACAAGAGTGATCAGTAAATACAGAGAATAATCCTCTGTAACGTTCGTGAAAAACGGGAATGTGCAAATAAAGCAACCTCCATAAGCAAATAAGTAAATTCTGGCCAAATGCAAAAAAAGTTTACA
This sequence comes from Spea bombifrons, assembly GCF_027358695.1. Taxonomy (NCBI): domain Eukaryota; kingdom Metazoa; phylum Chordata; class Amphibia; order Anura; family Pelobatidae; genus Spea; species Spea bombifrons. The sequence goes on along the minus strand of NC_071089.1, from coordinate 52,250,566 downwards.
TAAAACTACCATTATATGTGTGTGTGTGTGTGTGTGTGTGTGTGTGTGTGTGTGTGTGTGTGTGTGTGTGTGTGTGTGTGTGTGTGTGTGTGTGTGTGTGTGTGTGTGTGTGTGTGTGTGTGTGTGTGTGTGCATAATACAAATATAGACAGATATATACATAATCTTAATCTATCAAAATTAAATTCTTACTAGAAAACCTGAAGAAGCGTTATGTGTTTGATTTATTAACAAGGAAAATTTGATTTAGTCATAACACATCAATGCATTTTACAGTACATTACAACTGAATGCAGCTGACTTAAAAGGTCATGATAATTATGAGGTTTTCTGTTAAACCCAATAGTGAGCGGTTTTGCTACACAGGAAATTTAACGTATTTGCCTGATTATAAGATGACCCCCCCAAAATTTGAATATTAAATTTAGGATAAAAAAGAAAAATCCTGAATATAAAACTACCCTATAGGAAAAAAGTTTTATTAGTAAATATTCACATGTAAACAATTTTTTTCATATTTAATAAAAACTATGATTGCATTTCTTGTTATTATTTCCTCTTATTTGCCAACATCCCCCCAGTTATGCACATCTGCCCCACAGCTTGCTACTCTGCCCCCCAGATATGCCTTATACCCCTATATGCCACTCTGCCCCCCGATATGTCTTATAACCCCTATAGACTGCCTAGTGGGGGTAGGTGGTGAACGTCTGCGTGATGCGTGCAGACAACCTCCGCTGCTACCTGGGAGTTCCGCCGGGGCTTCTATGACTGAGCACCGGAAGGTCACGTCATGCCGGTGATCCTTCATAGAACCCCCGGCAGAAGTGCCAGCAGACGCGGAGGTTGTCTGCGTGCATCGTGCAGACGTTCCCCGGCTGCCAGAGAGGAGGATCCAGGTCTCCTGCAGTGCTGCAATGTATCCTCCTCTCTGCCAGCCGGTGGAGGTCTGTGCGATGCACGTACACAACATCCGCTGCTTCTGACCTGTGCTTCCACTGGGGCTTCTATGGTCGAGCAGCAGAAAGGTCATGTCATGCCGGCATCCATCATAGAAGCTTCAGTAGAAGTGCGGGCGGCAGCAGCAGAGGTTGTCTGTGCACATCGCACAGATGTCCACTGGTTGCAAGCTGTGGATCTTAGTCTTGTAGTCAGACCTCTCTTTGATGTCTGATTATAAGACAACCTTGAATATAAGGCTAGGGGTATTTTTCTGGAAAAAAAAACCTTGTCCTATAAGTGAGCAAATATGGTATGTTAAAGCAGGGCTTGACAAATTTGTTGTGAATCTAGGCGCCAGGTAAAAAAGTTAGGAGACAGGATTTTTTTAAGCTAACAGTTGGTCAGGAGTGATCTGATCATCATCAGCCCACTTACTAAACTCACAGCATGTGACCTGGAAGCACCCTGGACTTTCAGGTCAGTGCTGTTTTCTTTTTTTTAATTATTTTTTTTAACCCTTTCAATGCTGATGTTCCATTGGAGCACAGCATTGACTGATATTTAGTCCCCACAAGCTTGTGGGGACAAATGTTAACCCCTGCAATGCCACGAATGTGTCATACACAACTGTGGCATTGAAGGGGTTAACGCTGCACTGTCGCTCTCAGGGAGCGATCAGGCAGCAGGGGGGTGTTGGGGCTGCTCTCCACACTCACGGGGAGACCAAAGAACCCTCTCCCCTGTCCCTGAAGCTGCCTCTGGCAGCTGGGACTCAAATTGCTGGTCTACAGACCAGCCATTGCAGGGGGAGTCTCTCTGATGACTGCTGTAGGCTTCCATGCCTACAGGAATCATCAAAGGGCTTGTGGGGGCTCGTTTTTGCTGTTGCTGGTCTGCCTGGGCTTCCAGGCAGACCACCAGCAGCAGAGCCCCGTACAAAACGGGAATAAACCCCTAATTGAAGGGGCATTGAAGGGGTTAACGCTGCACTGTCGCTCTCATGGAGCGATCAGGCAGCTGGGGGGTGTTGGGTCAGGTAACCACACTTGTGTGGGGACCCAATCAACACACAACCCCCTTCCCTGAAGCTGCCTGTGGCAGCTGAAAACGCGATTGCTGGTTTTGCAGCAACCGCGTTTTCAGCCTACAGGCTCACTCCGTGGGAGTGATCTCAGGCCCGGGGGCGGGCTCGGAGTGGCTGTGCTGTCTGCCCAGACTCCTGGGCAGACACCAGCAGCAGCGCCCCCGTGTGGTGACTCAGCCTCTTACATCCACAATTTTTTCTGGATGTAAGAGGCTGACAAAACCTAGGCGACCTGGCACCTGGGATTTGTCGAGCCCTGTGTTAAAGTCAGTTTTAAATGCTTCAAAAACTACAAAATGACAAAGAGGAATCAGTAGACAGTTAGTAAAATCTCACCTATACATTATTTTTATTACAAATCTAAAGGTTACATGTAAAACTTGCCTTAAAGTTTTCACCCTTTATCACTTGCACAGACAGATGTGATAGAAATAAACACTACAGAATATAGTTACTGGGTGCAAGCACAAATACACAGCCCTTTTTACTGCATGCAATAATGTACACAGCATTCCGTGACACAAGCAAGTGGATGGTGGTATAGCCCTACACGGGACTGTTTCCTTAATTCTCCACCTACCCGCTCCCGCTGAATTTCTGACCATTACAGTCCGCTCCCCCAACATGTGTGTTCCACTCCCGCAAACATTCTGTCACAGCTATTAGAGTTAAGAATTTAAACAAATTTTAGGGCTATGCAAAACGCTCAGAATAACAGACATAAAACATTGTGTTCCGTTACACAGACCATAAGATGAGGCAAGAACAGCCTCTGAAATTGAAGCAAAAAAATGCGGCAGCCTTGCGGGAGTGGATAGGATTACCGGGACCCGCAGGTATATTGTGTGACAGCCCGCTCCCATCCGCAACACACAGAATACCCCCCGCACCCGCAAGTTTTTTGACAGGTCCCCCGGGACCACAATAGAGATGCAGTCCTCTATATGGCGGATGCATAAAGGTCAGGATCTTTACACACCTCCCAGTGAAGGCTAACTTGTAACACAAATTATTGTATTGTTCTTGTCAATATTGAATACATCATTCAAACATTCACATTGTAGGTTGTATGTGAACCCCCTGGCTAATCGCTTCAACAAAAGCGAATTAGAGTCATCCGTTAACAAACCTGGAGTCCAATCAATGACATTAAAAAAAAACACTCAAACATTTTGAGTTTTTTATTCTCAAGAGACATCTCCTGATGTGAACCATGCCTCAACAAAAAAGAAATCTCAGAAGACCTACGATCAAGAATTGTTGATTTTGCATATTCATCAGTTCACAGTAAGACAAATTGTTAATAAATGGAGACAATTAAGTACTGTGGCTACTCTCCCTAGTGGGTGCCCACCAAGCTGACTTCAAAGTCACAACGCAGAATGTTCAATGAGGTAAAAAAAGGAAACAGCTAAATGTATAAAGAAATTGCTGGAACAGGTTAACATCACTGTTCATGAGTCTACCATAAGCAAAACATTGTAGAGCACCAGGGAGGAATCCACTGCTCTCCAAAAAATATTGCTGCGCACATGAGCATCTTGACACTCTGCAACGCTACTAGAAAAATTTATTTTTACGGTGTAAAAAGGGCACCGCATACTACATGAAAACATCATCCCTATGGTTAAGTACAGTGGATAGGCATCATGATTTGGGGCTGCTTTGCTGTCTCGGGCCTGGCATCATCTAAGGGACAATGAATTCCCAAGTGTATCAAGTTATCATACAGGATAATGCGAAGACAGCTGTCGGGCCAACTGAACCTCAGTAGAAGTTGGGCGATGCAGCAGGACAAAGATCTTAAATATCAAAATAAATCTACTGCAGAATGATTTTAAAAAAGAAAATCCACCTTTTGGAGTGGCCCAGTCAGAGCCCAGACCTTAACCCATAAGAGATGCTAAGGAATGACTTTGAGAGCCGTTCACAGCAGACACCCTAAGAATTCGGCTGATCTTAAGCAGTTCTGTAAGGGGAAATTGTCTCATGAACGTGGTGCAGGTCTGATCCACAGCCACTGTAAGCACTTGTTTGAGGTTATTGCTGCCAAAGGAGGTTAGACCAGTTATTAAATTCAAGGCTCCACTTACTTTTTCCACCAGAAATGTGAATGTTTAATGGGTGTGTGCCATAAAGACATAAAAGAAACATAAAATTGCTACTATATACACATACACACACATTATTTTATTCATAAAGCAGTTAACACAGTAGAAATGACAGACTAAGACAAAGAGATACATTAGGTAAATGTTACTTAACCATCAGCGTCGAGTCTGCCCACACCAGAGGCACTTACCGCGGAAGTTCTTCTGCCCAGAATACAACTACCAAGGGAGAAGCTCTCGGTAGGAGCAAACCAGGCCTTAGAAGACCCCAACAGCAAGGATGCCTTGGTACAAGCAAGTAAGTATCGATACTGAGTAGATATAGCAAGGTTCGCGTGACAGCTCAGGACAGGATACACAACTAGTAACTCAGCAAAGCAGTTAAAACAAACAGGATAGTCAGGATAGCCGGGTCGGTACATGTGGCAGGCAGTCATACAAGCCAAGGGTCCTTACACGAGTCGGGTAGCCAGACAGGCCAAACTGGTACACATATAAATCAGGGAAAAGAAAAAATGTCGGTGCGCTAAGCTAGTCACAGGCTCAAATAATACAAATGTGTAATACGAGGCCTACCAAACAGGTGTAAGCATGCTGCAAGAAACAGTGTATTGGCTGTACAATGTATACAAGAAACAAAAACTGTCTGCGCTTCTTACCCTAATAAAGTTGGCAACAAATATATAAACATAATATAAATGAGAGGTTTTGGTTATATGAATTGGCCAAAGCATAATTAAGCTCACCCGCCACGTCAAGGCACACTCTCAATAGGGTGAGAACCTACTCTCACCTCCTACATAGTGGGCACACAATGCAGTTTATACTGCTACAGAAGCGCAGACAGTTTTTGTTTCTTGTATACATTGTACAGCCAATACACTGTTTCTTGCAGCATGCTTACACCTGTTTGGTAGGCCTCGTATTACACATTTGTATTATTTGAGCCTGTGACTAGCTTAGCGCACCGACATTTTTTCTTTTCCCTGTTTGCACATATTTGAGGTTGTTGGCTCCTCATCAGTCTGGTTGCAGCTTGCTGTCCAGGGGTTAATAGGGAGGAGGTTTAATTGCACCTCCCCCAACACATTAATAAGGTTTTGGTAGCAGTATAAACTGCATTGTGTGCCCACTATGTAGGAGGTGAGAGTAGGTTCTCACCCTATTGAGAGTGTGCCTTGACGTGGCGGGTGAGCTTAATTATGCTTTGGCCAATTCATATAACCAAAACCTCTCATTTATATTATGTTTATATATTTGTTGCCAACTTTATTAGGGTAAGAAGCGCAGACAGTTTTTGTTTCTTGTACACATATAAATCAGGCAGAAATACAAAGATCACCAGGCAAAAGAATAGTCAGGCAGGCAAAGGGTCAATAATACGGAGATCAGGAACACAGGCATCAATACGCAGCATAGGACCACAACAGTGCGGCAGAGAAGAGCACTTCTGGGTTTTTAAAGCTCTAGCTCCACCCCTTAAACCTACATCACAGCCGCAACTCCATCCGCACAGCATAGCCGCGCTCCCCACGTGTTCCTGCTGTCAGAGCCTCCAACGGGCAAGTATATGTTGCGGGACCACCAGACAGATCCTCCTGTCTCTGGTGTCACCAGGGACACCCGACCGCCGTCAATGGGGACATGCGGCAAGGCCCCCCGATACCAGAAATCAGTGCCGGGACCTGGGGCTGTGACATTACTCACTTCTCAAGGGCCACAGGCTGAAACTTCACAGGCTTGTCAAGATACTTCTTATGTAATTTCTTTAGCAGCACTAGAACATTCAGATCTTTTGAAGGAACCCATGACCTCTCTTCTGGACTACAACCTTTCCAGCGGAAATATAGACTGAATTTCATATTCCACATTGGAATCGACCATCCCAGATCTAGGTTAAGGGGTATATTTGGCGAATCTGTTGCATATAAAGAAATATGAACGATTCAAGGTATTCTAAGGGAGGAGGGAAAAAGAAGTTCATATGTGACAATCAGAGCTGTCCGGTTGTACCCTAGGCCTGTCCCTGTGCACTACTGGGTAAAGGGATATAGAGGCTGTCTCTGCTAGGCACAGTCCTCAGTTGTGATGTTGGCCCTTCTAGCTAGCACATTCAGCAGCATTATACCAGACTTCTAGATTAGATATAGATTTGTATAGCCCTAGCAGCAAAGTAGAATATCCTCAAATGACTATAACCCGCTTCCAAAAAAACATCCAAATGATATCTACCTTGATTTTTAAATGTTCTATACTAGTTAAGGAATGTTTAGCAACGTCGTAAGTAAGTTAATCATCCCCTGTCTGTTGTTTACATGGAGAAAAATCAAGTCTCTAAAAGTATGATTTAGCGGTAGTTCAAAAGCCAGCACCAAAATATGATTGTTTTCATGGATTTTATGTTTCCTGGGTATGCAGGGCTTTTGTCTTGCTGTCTGAAGTTTGAAGGTCACCTATCATTAGGTTTCCTTTTAATGAATTATGGCTGTGGTTATTAAATCTATGCTCCCTGCCTCCGGGTTACTACCCCTAGCTTAAGGAAAACAACTTTCTGCACTGCCCAGAAAAATACCGGTAATGCGTTTCTTAAAAAAGCGGAGTACTTTATTTTGATTCCAGAAGTGGCCGATTAAAAATTTGAAAGCTCTGTGGTGAAACCAAAATTATTGGGCATGTTAAAGAAGTATTTTTTGTCTTTAAATTATGACTAGCTCTTATGAAATTGGCTAAATATGTCTTCCAAAAAAGTAACCTTGCCCTAAAGTAAATTACAGGTTATGCACCAACATTACAATTTCAAATGCTTTACAAGCTGTAGTCCATCCAAATATCCACCTTTTTTGAAAATGACTTTGTGACTTTTTTGTTGTTTTGTGTGTATTACAGCAAATAAAATACTTTGGATATAGAACATGACGTTGTATCAAACACTCTTTATTTCAATAAAATAAATATAAAAATATGAACATTTTCCATCATATCAACTACTTAGAAAAAATATACACTATGCATACAACAAATGAGGGCAAGAAAAAACCTCCCTAAGTGTTTGCAAGGAACCCTCAAATCCCAAAAAGCAAATATAAATATAACAGAACACTCTACAACAATGTAGTGGGACGGATAGGACTGGACGTCTCCTCGGAGACACGGGTAGACACATGGGGAACAGCAAGATGGAAAAGGCAATATAATATGACACTATATAATAAAATTAAAAAGTATTACAATTTATTAAGGAAACACACTCACAAACGGAAGTCATGTGCACTGAGAACCAGCTGAAGTGCACCCAACAACTTGTGTTGTAAACAAAGGGTTACCAGCTCCTTGCCATCGAATGAAGTGCTTCTGCGTAGAGATAAAGTGCTAGAGTCCTTCCTTCACCATTCAGATTTAGGCAGGTATTGGAGTTGAGATATCAGCGTGTCTCCACTGGCAAACCACGTTACAAATCAATCAGCATACTGGTAAAAAAATATCAATGCAAATAGTGTCGCCCTGGCTCTGAGCGTTTCATTAGATCCACTGACTTCCTCTGGAGCTGGGCATATGACACTCTGTGTGTTTCCTTAATAAATTGTAATACTTATTTTAAACTTATTTTAATCTTCATATAAAGTGTTATATTATATTGCCTTCTCCATCTTTCTGTTCCCCATATGTCCACCCGTGTCTCCGAGAAGTCCAGCCCAATCCAGTCCTTTCCACTACATTGTTGTAGAGTATTTGGTTATTATATTTATAACAACTACTTATGCTTGTTTTTTTTTTGTTTTGTTTTCTAATAAAAAGATTTAGAATAAGGTCATCTACTTTTTCTGAAAAAATACTGATCCTAGCACATCGGGGGTAATGTGCTTAATTTGATTACCTATAAGCACAAGTAAAGTATTTGCTCGTTTATAACAAATTTGTTATGACATGCTTGAAATTTTCAATTTTAACTTTTTGCTATACGCCACAGGCAACATTAGCCTAGATAATTAGATTCCAAGAGCGTGAATCTACAAATGTCTGAATCACATGGAATCATGTGTTGTCACATGGAAAGGAATATAACCTTTTGAGCTGTGGTGCCTAGCAACTGATGTCACGGTGCAATGCTGCCAGAATTTAGCAATGACTCAACATCGACTGCATTTTTCCCTTTTGCATTTACATTAATTTATAGTACATGTCCGTTGAAAGAAGGCCAAAATATCTGATCTCCGTTTTGAATTCTGCAACAATTTAAAGAGTAAAAACATCTCATAATAGAGATTACATAATAATTAAAGCATTGTTTTTTTAATGTAGAAACGTTATTTTTCAATTAAAGATCTTCTCACACCCTTTGTTCCTGCCCTTTTTCAATAAGAAATAAAATGTAGAGAGCCACAGCTCCTATCACCTGAGAACATTATCATTCTAGTCTGAGACTACTAGTGGCATGGTGTAAAAAAAACGTGTATTTGCATATGCTGTGACAGCTTGACCATTGCTCGTCATTGAACCAATGTAATTGGGAGGCAGATGCCAAGTCACCAAGCCGTGATATACACTGAAACTCTCCTCAAACTACCACATGTCAGATTCAAGAGCACTACTACGACACCCCAATAACATAATGAGTATTGCAACCAGCCTGTTAATGACCTCTTTAGTGTACATACCTCTGTCCCATCATCAAAGCATCCAATGGCATGCTTCTACTCTCTAGAACACTCCATTGGCTTCTACAGTGATTTTTCAATCTGTCCACCAGAATTAAGTTTATATACAACTCCCCAAAAATATGCACTTCTAAAAAAATCTCACGTAAGATTTATATTTTCAAAAAGACACGATTGAGGAAACAGAGATTTATTCACTAAAGTGGGAGTGTGAGTTTCACTAAAGTAGTTAGATCTTAAAATATCAAAAGAAATCCACTTGGGGGCGCTCATATAAGACAAAAGGAAAGAAGAGAGACCATAATGGTGTAGACAATTTCAACCAGTATTTCAACCGGTTTCAACCAACCGATAAAATTTTTTATCAGATCTATTTTATTTATTTAATTATTGAAGTTGGGCTAGTTGGGCTAGTGAGGATGTGCAATACTCCATGTGAGTGCAATTGTTATATTATCTATTTTTTATCAGATTGATATAATTAAAAAAATAAACAAGTCTCCAAGAGGGTCTCTCGAGTCAATGGAGCTCAGCTTTCTAATCAAAATATGATGAGTAAAAGAAAGTATATATATATATATAAATAAAAAAAAGAAAGTTTATTTTTTATGAGCAGGTGCTAAAATTAGTACTGTATCTTCTCAAAAATTCTGGTGATTAAGAGTTAAAATACTAGCATTTTAAATACCCATGGGATGCCTACTTTAAAAAATGTATAGTTTGATGGGGTAAATTTAATTGGTCAGGTTTAAAGATGTCCCAATAGGACATGAGCACTGACTGACCGCATGTCAAAATGAAAAAAAAAACAAAAAAAAGGACCTTCCAAATGTGGCCTTTTAGCCCCTAAACAACCAGCCTACCCTATGCATGGGTAGTATCACTGTACTCAGGAGATATTGCTGAGCATGTCCCGGGTATCTGGCTCTGACATATACCAGGAGCTATAAATTCATACAAAAAAACAATGCGTTTGTAAAATTGTGCGGGACTGGGGGGTGGTCTTGCAGCTGACCATCGATCTCATTTTCTACTTTAGCTATTCCAGTTTTCCTTTTGCAATTGATACATCTTTGTATTTTATAACCAATGCTGCTGAGTCACTTGATTTATAAGCTTTATAAATATAAATATCATCTTCTTTCTTGTATCCTGGCAGGCAGATTTTGTTATCCATTGAAATTCATGTGATAGAGAAATATAACCCAAAATGCAACACTGAGTAAAAAATGGACCTTAGAGAGTCAGGTTTGGTTACCCTTCAAACAAACTGCAGCAGTTAGAATCATCTATTGTCCGCTGCACTATCCCTTTAATAATTTAAAGCTAATACTAATATAGTTGGACATCATTTGATTACCATTACACCTACAATATTCTGTTTCCCATAAGTACATACCCTGAGCCAGTGAGCCGTTTACCTCAACTTCATGTGCCTTTGTTTACACAACTAAGGTATATTTGCTTTATAAATGTGTTTATACTGCTGATTTTCTCTTCTGCTTTTCCTGTTCCACTTACCAAATGTATATATGATATATAACCACACATACGTATATACAGTAACAAAAAATGTTAGTATTTAAGCATTTAAGAGATATTGGTCTATAAATGTAAATCACATTGTTCAGAATTATTCCTAACAATTTCAAAACAGTGTCCCAATTTTGTGATTTGGGGAAAAGGAAAAAAGGAAGTCAACAAGTTTAAACACTTATATTAAATTTTGCTTCACCTCATTTTGTAAAATGCAGCTAATAACAATAATGAATGTCTATTTTTTTCTCAATGGTGTACTAGGGCAAGCATAGGCGTCCACCATGTGACGTCCAAACATGCATTAGATCTTGCCTGGTTAGAGATGGGAAGGTCTCGAAAAACACCGGAAAAATACGTTTTTTTCCCTAAGCCATTTTTTCGTGTTTGAAACAAAATGGAGTGTGGAATATTTTTTTACAATGATAAATAGTATGTTTATGACACAGCATTCAAACTATATAACATGAAGACCTTTATGAAAGACGCAATGTGTCCACATCCGACTTTCACAAATAATACCAGTTACTTAACTTTTCTATTTGCAATTGGTGCAAATCTGATTGTGTCCAATTCATCTAGAAGGATTAAAGGAGATCTTATTTTTAGTTTTGATGGTTTCTTCAATGCATTTGAGGGGGAAGAGGGGGGTTACCTGTTCTCATATATAGTTGAAATGTTCTTAACATATTCCAGGGGCGTCCAACCTGTGGCCCTCGAGCTGCTGCAGGACTACATCTCCCATCCTCTTCAGCCAGCTCCTTAGAGATGTAGTCCTGCAGCAGCTGGAGGGCCACAGGTTGGACGCCCCTGACATATACAGACCTGGTTTTTCCATTTGCAACAAAAATACATTTTTAAAAAGCAAATTTTGGTTATTTACTGAATAAGCTGTACTTTTATTTCAGGCATGATACTTTTATATACACTGCGTTTCCGGGGGGAAAAATAGTTTTTTTTCCTGTTTTTTTTTTTCCCCATGGCTTCAAAATTTCCAGATATTTTACAACTCTATGCCTGGTGTACAACATCCGAGTCATACTTGAAATGTTATAGATCTGAAAAATTAGTTGTGTGGGTGAACTTCTACACAGTTGTTGCAACTGTAACGTAGGTCAGTAATCATGGCTATTATAAAATATACATGTTAAAAATAAGCCAAAATGCTTTTATGTTAAATATTTATTAGAGAATGCTGATTACCTAGAAACTTCCCATGGTAGGCTAGGATACCTCTTCTGGGGGGGGGAGCTTAGTGATGGAGCAGGACTACCTGCACCCAAGGGCAGGCAGTCTTAAGTGGAAAGGGAGTAGGAGGGGAAGCGGGTGGGAGTTGGCACGAGCAAACGCAAATCTCCTGTCTGGAGAAAAAAGGAAACTGACCCAGAGAACCAGCGTGTTACTTAAACAATGAAGAAAAGTGGGTTTTAGTTTGTTTCAATAAACATCCTTTATGTGCCAACATGTGGGCTGCCATTGTATGCAGTCAGATATTTTCAATGACCATTGCTGCAAATACTGAGCTGATTCTTTATGTTAACGAGGTCCCCGTTTATATTTCCTTTACTTCATTAATCAGAAGGTCTTTCTGGGTGAGTAAAATGGAGGCATTATATTGTTTACCACAAGGCAGTATGATACGGAGTCCAAGGGTATGAACATTTTTAAAAAAATCTACTTGTCCAAGGGAATAAAATGGTAGCCCAATCTATTTGTCCTGATACAAAAAATAATCACCTCATGATTTTCTCCTCACATCCACTAGAACGCGGAAGATCTGCTCATCGGACTACTTGCTCCTCCAAGCTCTGGTGCACGCAGCCAGAAACAAACAGGGTTCTGTGAGGGCTTGGACATTGCTCCGGATATGAAATGACATCATATCCGACGCGGCCACAACACAACTGCAGCTCGGCGGGAGACCTGGACCCTAGCCCTGCTGCTTTAAAAACCAAAACAAAAAACACGGTATGAATTGCGCATCCCTGGGAGTCTATTATTTTGTCTAGTAGATTGAGCTACAACACTGCCAGAACACATACAAATAGCTTAAAAAAAAACAAAAAACTGCCGATGTATGTGAAAACTAGAATTGTTTTAAAACAGAAAACAGATATATTAGAAATAAAAGGGGAATTCCTACTAAATATATAGCTAGTATCCAATAAAAAACTGTTTTCAAAACTATTAGGCAATTTTCTTTTTGTTTGCATTTTCAGACAGGTGATTGCAATGCCCGTAGGTAAAGTACGTTTATTAGAACAAAATGAAATGAAACCAAGTTTTTGTAAATACTAACCTACATTACTGTATTTTATGCTCAATTAGACTTTTTCCCCATGGAACTTCCGCTGCAACTACAGTGAATGTGTAAGGGTCTGGAGAATACAGCTTTGTGTGTACATAATTTCAACAAATCATCTGATTGCTGGAGAAAAGATCATGAGATTAGAATACAACTTTTCATTATTTTCTCACAGGGTAGGACAGGGTCCTTCTACATACGCATCTACTCAGCATAAAAAATATAGGCTTTGTAGCTCTCCCAAATCCCACTGGTTTGAGAACCAGTTAGGGATATATGACATGCAACAGGTACCTAAATGTCTGAAAGTACATAGTGAGAAAAGCTTTTCTGCCAATTGTGCTCGTTAAATTACTAAAACCTAAAATATCATACAGAGAAGAGTTCTTTGAGAACATGATATGGAAAAATACAAAGCACCAAACTGTAAACAAAGCCGAAAAGCAACCTTATGGCATGGCAATAATTAATGTGGTTTCCTTCTGCTGCCAAAAGTACAGCTAGTCAACGTGAAATTAAAAATCTTATCTGGATCAGAGACATACTTTTCTCTGTTGAATTAAGCCTTTAAACCGGGGATACAAACTGTAACACTATAATAACTGTTGTGAAACATGAATCTCACCATCTGCAAATTAAATACATAGATAAATACACATGACCTCCCTACAGGAGATTAATTAATGGAAACCATAGCCATCTGGATTTATCTCATCAGCCTAATTAAAAAAAAAAACTTTCATGGGAGAAGAAAAGTGAATACCTTTAGATAATACCTCGGGAGGTTGATAATATAATTAAAGATAGAGAGAATCCTCAGGTATAACAGGGACATTGCCGGATTTTGCTACTATTAATTGTTCAGGGTTTCCAAACATAAAACGGTATACTTATATTTTTAACATATGTATTATTCAAAACTTTTAATTAGAAATGTTATATTATATATATATATATATATATATATATATATAAATAAATGGGTGAAGCCGTATTAGCCCAGTAGACACAATATCAAAAAGAAACCCAGAGTATTGCAGAGTATGCGGTGATAGTCCAATAAAAAAAGGTATCACCGCATACTCTGCAATATGTTGTTTTGACATTGTATGTATATATACATATATATATATATATACACACATATACATATACATATATATATATATACATATATATACATATACATATACATATACACATACATACATACATCATACACACAAGTACACCTGGGTATATAATCCAGGGCTACTCCTTTCAAAACCACATCCACCCTTTTAAACGATGGAGGAATGGGAACTAACTTTGAAGAAATTAGCCAAGAAACCTAGGAACAGTGAGATTGAGTAACGTAACTGTTTTGAAAATAGAAATAACATAGTTATAATAACTAGTTGCTTTTTAAATCTACCCATGTTAACATTCTCAGCATAGCTGAACCTTAGTCAAGCCAAAAGCAGGATGAAGTACACATTTCCAATGTAAGTACCCTATAACTGAATTGGGAAACAGTCAAAAACAGTGATGAAGAGGTTAATATTGCATTATTGTTATCAAATACCAATTAAATGTACAAATCAGAAAGAATGTTAGACACCAGTTCTATTTGTTGCACAGGAAATAACACCATTAATAGTGTAAACTTTCACTAGTATTTTGGTCACAACCACATGCCGAAAAAGAAATGAAACATAAAGTTAAGCAAAAAACGACGAACACAGTTACGCGAAATCTTGTTACCTACAACATATTTTCCAATAAATATGCATGGCCTTCCGATAATCTTTTCTTGCTTATTGGCTAATAATACAAGCTCCTATTTTAATTTTAGATATATTTCAACAATTTAATATACCGTTCACTATTGTTTTAATTACAATAAGTTGCATAAATGATGAATCCCATCAACCGTATTATAAGTGACATTCATGATCAACTGACAGGGGAACTGTATATTATTAGGAGGACCAGAGGAAACATAAACCTCAAAAGGTAGTGGCAAAGAGATCAGGTTCCCCCATTAAAGCAATGAAAAGTTAATAATGTCCATCAACAAGTGGCAACAATCAAAAAGGGAAAGTTTACAAGCACAATATAAACAACAACATTTATGAGAGTGCTGGGGCTATTTAATAAGCTGTCAACAATCATTATTGTTACAGGTGGTGTTTTATTTGATTATGTAAAACAAAGCAAACTACCTATAGAAAAATATATTATTATTTTTATTGATTTTGGCAGAATACCTGCATGGAAAATTATTATTATAGCACATTTCTATAAGTTACATAACATGACTAGTAAAATTATACTAAATCTCATTACCCTTTAAAATATTTTTTTTAAAAAAATAAATCTTTATTTAAACAAAGGTAGGAAATGCAGCAAATGAATTGCATGCAACAAATTACAGTGGCACAAAAGGGTTTGCATAACACCTTAAGTAGCATCATCAGTCTACGTATCAGTCAGCACTGGCAACTCAGCACAATAAATACGTGAAAAAGAGAAGTAGGTAGGAAGACAAATAAAAAAAAAAAATTATGAATTAACTGAAGGTAATGCAAATGCAACTTACAGCCTGTCGGACAATGAGATTTAATACATAGGTGATTCAGTGAAAGCTGGACCCAGCCTGTCAAGCAGCTCCCTCATCTCAGTGTGTAACACATTACTTCCTCAGGCCCGTCATGGCTACAGTAACACCGAGCACCCAATGCGCATGCGGTTCAGCTGGAGCGACAGAAAGCCCTGCAAATCGGGATCCGAGCGATGATGTAATCTGAGGGCATAGAGAAGGTGTGTCTTCCATCTTTGGTTAGGGCACGGGAGGGCGGCTATAGCTGAGCGGACTGTGACATCAATTATGAGTAACAGTTTTATCAGTGCTTCGTTCCTCACGACCTGTTCGGTATATATCAGTGGCGCGTAATATTTAAGGGCTGATATAACCACGCTTTACCAAATGCCATCAGGGACATCCACTAGACTACATTCAAATGTCCATTGTCCAGCGCTATAATATGAATATGATGGCGCTATATAAATCAATGAATGATAATAATAAAATGTGTTTTTATGGTCAGATGGTGGCTGCTCCTGGCAGGATTATTAAAGGGCAATAGAATAAGATGTGTGTCTTAAACAGCTAGTAACAGTAGTTATAGAAACACATTACTTTTGATCATAGGAATAGCTGAGATTTGGGGATTTCTTTACTAAATACCCAGGATTAAAGTGGACCTCCAAAAACAAATGCTTGGGTAATGGGATTCACCTTTAGAACAACTTTTGATTTCTGGGAACAATGAATCATCATCCTCCCTTTCTTAATGAAAGCATCATGACTGACCAAAGCAGGAAAATACTTAGTTACACCATCCCTTGATTGGTTTATATATATACTCGATTATAAGACGACCCTAATTATAAGACAACCCCTCAAATTTTGGATCTTATTGAAAAGAAAAAAAGAAAATGCCTGAATATAAGACTACCCTAATTAGGAAAAATTCAAAACCGCTGTTTTGGTCATATCTTATTGGATGTGTAGAGTGTTTTTTTTTTTTTCTTGCTCACCAGTCAGTGGCTCAGATAGGAATAGCACATCTATAAGAACAACATGTCCCATGATTCTCAGTCATGATTAAGACACCCTGGGAATCATGGGAAATGTAGTTCACGAAGATGTGCCCCTAATTGAACCAGCTATGCAAATCATTCCTACCTGACAGCCTGTGCTCCTCTTCATAAATTGTGAAGAGGAGCACAGACTGTCAGGTAGGACCGATTTGCATAGAATTATAGGCAGGGATATGGAACATAATTTTCAAATCGAAGCAGGTGCAACCCACGTGACCCGCGCAACAGTAGTGTTGTGAGCTTCCGGCAGATGCTGTGATCCAGCCACATCTGAGGATGCTGAAGCGGGGGATAGTGTTTTTGTCGTGGAGATGGCGGCGGATGCTGGGATTCGGATGCATCATAGGGGATGATCTGAGGCCTGATTACAGGACGACCTTGATTATAATACGAGGTCGATTTTTCAGAAGTTAAAACGACAAAGCACACTTTAACACATACTGATATGAAGGAGGAGAGGGCCATGTGAGCTTACAGTGAATTTGGTGTTTGCGGGAAGAAGTGAGACAGTAGTCAATGACTTTGATGATGATGAATTGATTGAAGTGAGGGCCATATGAAGATATCTGTTGATCTTGCAGGTGGCTTATTTAGGATGCTATTGGAATGTAAGGAGGAAAGGTTGTATGTTTCTTGAGAAAGGTGGGTTTTTAGAGAGTGTTTGAAATAAGCATACAAGGGTAGGGAATTTCAGAGAAGTGGTACAGCGTGGGAAGAAGTAATAACGATAAAAGTCATGGAAGGAATGAAGCGGGTGGTTAGGAGTGTATTTGGATACGAGAGTAAACATATACATTCACTGGCCACTTTATTAGGTACACCTGTTCAATTGCTTGTTAACACAAATAGCTAATCAGCCAATCACATGGCAGCAACAGCATTTAGGCATGTAGATGTAGTCAAGACAAAATGCTGAAGTTCAAACCGAGCATCAGAATTTGGAAGAAAGGGGATTTAAGTGAACGTGGCATGGTTGTTGGCGGCAGACAGGCTGGTGTGAGTATTTCAGAAACTGCTGATCTGGGATCTTCACACACAACCATCACAGAAAATATCCATGGAGCGGCAGTTGTATGGACAAAAATGCCTTGTGGATGTCAAATGCGGAATGGTGGGAAAGGAAAATTAGTTTGGCAGCAGTGTTCAGGATTGATTAGAGTAGTGAAATGCTGGAGAGATGGAGACCAGTTAGTAGGGAGTACAATCAGAGCCGTAGCTAGCTCCTTTTGTGCCCGAGCAGATGTTATTTTATTTACACTGCCCTTAGTTCCCTTACACACACCTGCCCATACATGCTGCCTTTACACAAGCCTGCCCATTAACACGCATATACGCACACTGCCCTTACAAACGCCTGCCCATACATGCTGCCTTTACCCACGCCTGCCCATTAACACACATATACATATACACTGCCCTTATACACGACTGCCCTCACACACTGCCTTTACACATACCTGCCCATAAACACACATACGCTGCCTTTACACAGACACCTGCTCATTAACACACATATACACATACACTGCCCTGTATGGGCAGGACTGCCCATACATGCTGCGTTTACAACCACCTGCCCATTAACACGCATAAACACATACACTGCCCTTACACACACCTGCCCATAAACACACATATACACATACGCTGCCCTTGCCTTTACACACACATATGACCATACACACAAATACCTACAGTGTTCTTACACAAACCTGCCCATACACACACAAGCTTACAAACACACACACACATATCTACATCTATACTGCCCTTCCACCCCTTTCTCCCCATCTCTTACCGTTCTCCTCCTCCATCCTATCATGGGAGCACAAGGTCTGTCATTAGCGCTCCCTAATCACTATGCACCGGCTATTGTACCAGAGCATGGGGGGTACGACGTCATGTCCCGGCATAATTTGCCAGTGCAGTGATTAGGGGGCATAGATGCTGGAAGTGCCAGACTTCACACTCCCTAACATTGGGCCATTCAGAGGGGGATTGTGATCTCCCCAACCAGCCCTGGTCATCGGACACCTCCTACTCAGACCAGCGCTCATGGTGACTGGGTTCGCATTGCCCACAGGGACGTCCGATGAGCAGGGCTGGTTGCTGAGATCACAATCTTGCAGCTGCCTCAGCACTCCCCTGAAGACTGACCCAGGGTAGAAGGCCTTGGGGGGCAGCAATATGATTCACCATGGGGCCCCTAGAACGCGGAGCCCATGGGCAACTGCTCAGTGTGCCCCCCTTTAGGTACGCTACTGGTGAGATCCGTGATCTCCCCAACTAGTCCTGCAGGCTGCAGCTGCTGATCGGGTGGCTGTGTGCCCCCTCGCAGCTGCGCCCAAGGCGAGTGCCTCTCTCGCCTCACCCTTCCTACGGCCCTGAGCGCAATAATCCAGATGAGATATCACAGGGGAATTAAATAGTATTTTGGTTGTTTCTTGTGTGAGAAAAGGATGAATAGCAGCGGCAGGTGGCATCAAGGCAATGGACTTGGTCTGTTGGGTGGATAGTGTTAATGGAGGAATAACGATTAACTCAGTTTTTGTGATGTTATTCTTCTGGTAATGGGAATCCAAATTAGGGTCTCATCCACATATTGGTAGTACAGGAAGCCAAAGGAAGATATCACTTCTCCAAGTGAGGAGATATGGATGGAGAAGACTAGAGACCCTAGAATTGAGCCCTGAGGAACACCGACAGATAGCAGTAAAGGAGAGGAACAAGTTCCAGCGACAGAGACACTAATGGTATACTCAGAGAGGTATGATTTGAGCCAGGAGATAGCCATGTCATGGATGCCATAAACATAGGTGTTTGCAGTAGAAGGGATTGGTGGATGGTGTCAAAATCTGCAGAGAGGTCCAAGAGTATAAGCATTGAGAAGTAAACTTTTTTTTACTGGCTTGTTAGTAATTTTAGTGAGGGCTTTCTCAGTGGAATGCTGTGGACAGAAACACGATTTTAGAGACTTAAGCAGAGAGTTATCTCCAAACTCTAGCCAGCCTTTTCTCCTCAACCTTGATGTTCAAAGAAGCATACAGTGAATCTTTTTAATAACCATAACCTGCATTCTGAAAGACAGTCTTTTCCTACATCTTTAAGATTTCTAGGTCACTGACCTCTTTATATTATGTAACACTGCAATAAAAGCATCCTTACTGTCTCATTCCACACAAACTTGATAATAGACTGTAAGCTTGCAAGAGAAGACACCTGTTCTCCTTCTCACCAGACTAGTATGTCTAAAAAACTGTGTTCGTGTTATTGGTAATGTACTATATTGTACGTTTAAAATCTTAGTTAATTTTGTATTCTCTCCTACTCTAATATTACTATGACAGTATGCTCTATAAATAAGATGTAGCAAAAATAAAATAAAAAGTAGAAATAATGTATTTACAGGTAGAAATAAATTGTTGAATAAAAGCCTAGCTTCCATTGGAGCCCATTGGAGTGTATACAGGAGCAGTCAGTCCAATCTGGATTTACAGACCCCCTATACAAGTAGAAGAGTTAGATAAAATACTCATGGAGGAAATAGCTAATATGACATTTAAGGAGGAAGTTATAATCATGGTTCATTTTAATCATCCTGATGTGAACTGGAAAACCAAATCAGCTGGTTGTGTCAGATCACAGATATTCTAAACTTCCAACTGGAATTATCTTTAAAACAAGTAGTTGCTAAGCCAACTTGTAAGGAGGCCATATTACCGTAGTTGCTCAATTATAAGATGACCCTGATTATAATAAGACCCTCCAAAATTTGAATATTAATTTAGAAAAAAAAGCCTGAATATGTCTACCCTATACGAAAAAGGATTTATTAGTAAATATTAATTCATATAAACTATTTTTTCATATTTAATAAAAACTATGATTGAGAAAAATGCATTTTTTTGTTTTTATTTCCTTTTATTTGCCAACCTGCCCCCAGTTATGCACATCTGCCCCACGGCTTGCTACTCTGCCCCCCAGATATTCCAATTGGGTTGACTGGGCCATTACAACACCTTGATTCTTTTCTTTTTCAGCCATTATGTTGTAGATTTGCTTGTGTGCTTGGGATCATGGCATACAAGAAGGGTCCCGCTGACTGCCATGAGGAGACGCAGTAACCTGCCACGTGAGTGAATTGAGGCCTATTCAGTCTGAGATGAGTCTCAGCATTGGACGGTCTGACCTTGGAGTGAATTTGCTGGGATGTCCATTCCTGGGGAGATTGGGAACTGTCTTGAATGTGTTCCCCTTTTGAATAATCTTTCTCACTGTAGAATGATGAAATTATTTGGAAATGGCCATATAAGCCTTCCCAGATTGATGGGCAGCAACAATTGCTTCTCTAAGATCATTGCTGATGTCTTTCCTCCTTGGAAAAAAAACACACACCTGAATGCTCCAGACCAGCAAACTGCTAAAACTTCAGCTTTTATAAAGGGGATCACACTAGTTGATCATCAATTAATCAAGGGCATTTGTCTGTCTGTTACTTAGCACCTTATTTCCTATGGAAGCAGTAAGGGTCTACTTCATTTTTCACACATGGCTTCTCCATTTTGGCTTTACTTTTTAAAAAATAAATCATGATATGGGGGGGGTTCTTCCTAACTGGCCGCTGCCTGTATTGTAATGTCACCTGGAAGGGGTGCACCTGCCTCGTCATCTTGGGATGTCTTAACAATGTAGGTATATTTTTTCTGAAAACTCATTGGCATTCTGGAATTGAGATGTATGGCTCCATGGTATCTACCTCTAACAGGCAGTATACTGAGAACCAATGTTTGTGGGGCACAGCATGTAAATAAAAACATGATTGCAAAGGATGCTATTGTACCTCTTTCACCAAGTGCATACAAGAGAATACAATCCTTATCCTTGGGGAATGTTTAGTTTTGTGCATTATAAGGCTAGGGAAGCAGAGCTTTTGTTACAAAAGGAATTTTAATTTCATATACCGTTTATAGATCATAACCATAAATGGTTTTGTGGATTAACCCGGATTAAAGTGGTCACTGAAAAACAAAATTAGGGATAATGCCTATCCCTTTTACTATTCCTGCTTTTGAAAACCTCACAAAATCAACTCTGGGGGTCATACCAAAAACACCTGTCTTTACCAAAAAGGCAGGTTACAATATAATGGCATTATTAGGAACCTTAATCCTTTGGTAAAACGTTCCATTTGGGATACACCTTGTGCCCAGAGTGTGGGCATGGCAAAAAAGCAGGTATTTAATAAGCTTTTTGTCTTCCAGTGAATCTGGACTACTTTTGCCTGTTTGTGCATCATTGAAAAATTAATATTTATGGTTCTTCTGCAACTTTTTTTTTGGGGGGGTGTTATATGGGGGCATAAGGCTTTTCTGGAGGCAGAGTGCCCCATGATAAGCCTTTCAACCCCCTGGCCACTCTGCCTCCAGAAATGCCTTATACCCCCTATATGACACTCTGCATCCCTGATATGCCTTATGCCCTCCTATATGCCACTCTGCCTCCAGAAATGCCTTATACCTCTATATGCCACTCTGCCTCCAGAAATGCCTTTTACCCCCTATATGCAACTCTGCCTTCAGAAATGCCTTATACCCCTATATGCCAGGGGTCTTAAAAGGGGTGGGACAAAGAGCTGAGGCACGGCCATTGGGCGGCACAGTGCGTGCACGCCAGCCCCTTTAATTTCATTAGACGCCGGCGGCTGGAAGAGGCTGTCAATCAGCGGCTGTTTTGAATGTTGGACCGGCCGACCCACCGAGAAATTTCCAGGTATCCCGGTGGGCCAGTCCTGCCCTGGCCTCACCCTTCCTCTGCCCCTGCAAAACAGGACAGAGGAAGGGATAGAGACTCAAAATCGGGACTGTCCCGCCTAAATCGGGATAGTTGGGGGGCATTGTTACCCAACAGTGTGCAAGCACCAGCCAGGAAGTGTGAGGTATGATAGAGTGAAGTGTCGCAGTAATTTATAAATAAATTCTGTAGTCAATTTAATCAAAAAATTTCCCTCTGTCTCAGAAGTATGAGGTAGGGATGTGGGGATGTTATCTGACACTAACAGTGAGTCCACAATATAAGTTTAAAATCACCACTGCTATAGGTGGAGCATTTTAAAAATTGAGTTGCAAACCCTCACCTGCTTCTAACCTGTATCGCCCATGCAAATTGCCATTACTTTAAAAAAAAACATCTTTTTATAGTGTATCATTTTTAGGGTTTGCAACCTCCTGTGGCAAGAAACCATATGATATAAGCGTATTGTCAAACATAATTAAAATGCACTTGTGGCAATATAGACATAACCGAGACAAAGGCTTGCACGCAAAGACCAGAGGTATGTCACTTTTATTGTTTTATTGAAACCAGACCTGGCAACTAATTTCCTACACTGACTCAAAATTCTAGGTTGTATTCATACTTCAATTAACAAAGGGGAACAGTCAAAATGGTTGCCTAATGGGTACCTTAGAAAAAACATGATTATTGCCTCCATGGAAAAACAAAATGGACAGTTTTATAAAAATATTGTAATGAGGGCAGAGTAGTTAATAACATAATTTAGAAAATAATTTAAATTGTTGTAATCAATATTAAAGGTGGTAGTGAATTACACATGTTAACTACATAATAATCCTTATTAGAGTATGAACTGTAAAACATTGTTAGTCTGATTGCAGTAAATAACATGACCACTTGGGTTAATGTGTACATAGGATACCGTAGACTGTATTAAGTAACAAATACAAGACAGATATCAGACAGATGTATGAGTACTTATATAAGGGAAAAATGCATTCTATTTAACCATAACCCACATCTTAGTAACGGTACTTAGAATATTATTTACCTATAACTTACCATGCTTATAACTTTGTAGATTCTGCCCCCTTGTGGTATCAAAACCAGAAATCCTTGAAACTGTATTTTGCAGAGGCAGTTTACAGCCTAGGGTATGGTCAATGTAATAGCATAGGCCAAAGCTGTCCATGAAGTGCAGGGGACTCCCAGGTCTTAGGCAGATCATTTAAATTCAATGCTTTTTTGTTAAAATTAGCACTTTTTATTGTTATAATATACTAGCATATGCAGCTGTCATAAAATGACATGCATTTGTCTCCTCTTTTTTTTCTAACTATCATCAGGGTATGCATGTCTGTCTGCCTAGGTATGCATGTCAATGTCTGTCTGCCTAGGTATGCATGTCAATGTCTGTCTGCCTGGCTATGCATGTAATTGTATGTCTGTCTCCCTGAGTATGCAAAAGTATGTCGGGGTACGCAAAGGTATGCCTGGGTATGTATGTGTCTGTGTGTCTGCCTGGGCATTTTAGTGTGTGTCTGCTTGGGTATCTCAATGTGTGTCTGGGTATGTACGTTAGTGTGTGTCTGGGTATGTATTTGTGTTTCTCCCAGGGTATGTATGTATGTCTGGATATGTTAGTGTGTGCCTGCCTGAGTATTTTAATGTGTGTTAAAAGGCTACACTTTTTGTGAAAATAAGAGAAGACTGGAGGTCTGTAAGGCAAAATTAAGATATGTGCAGCTACCAGCACATACTGTATACGCTATTGATTCTTCCTTAACAGTTTTTCAAAACCTCATGTTGCCAAGCTGCACAGATCTCCATTGCACTACACCACCAGCAAATATGATGGAGTTGGTGGAGGGAGCCCATTGCTTAACCCTGGCACCACTATGACTAAGTATAGCTTTGCCTTTGTGATATCTCTAGTGGGCAAAAATTAGATGAAAAGTCACATAAGCTTATATGAGACGAAAAACAGTACAAAAAATGTCAATACACTGAATGTTTCATAGACCTGAAAATTATAGGCAAAATTTGCAAAACAGTACGGAAATAAAGTTGTTAGGGACAATTATTTTATGCAAACAGAAGGTTGAGGTGAATTACCTACAAAACGAGTAGAATTTTACCAAATGCACTAGTCTATACCTTATCTGTGAAATTGAAAAAGCCTCTTGATTTCCTCATAACTTTCCACCTACATTTCCATCTTAGTCTAAATTGGCCAGCCTTGTACATTTTCTTGCTTGAATAAACCTCCATTAACTCTTTACCCTGCAGAAATGCTGGTTATGGCTCGATGCAATAAACTGGCTAAATGAAATGTAATGTGTATAATGCTTCCCTGAGGTGTACATTTTTTTTTATTTGGGAAACTGCTTGCACATTAAAACGATCATTCATGTTTTATCCTGTATGTCACCTTTGATTTAACCTCATGACAGAAGCAACATGTTATGATGGTAGAATGATCATGCTCATATAATACCCCTTCATACCTCCAGTCATGATGTCTAATATAGATCAAAATGAAAATAAATTGCTCGAATTTTTTGTATGAAAATGTATGCCATCTGTCACCCATGATAAATACATGAGCCTTATCATGTTCCATTTGGTTAATTTCTTTCTTATATGGAATGGAATATAGTATGCTTTAAAATCGCTTAGAAATATGCAAAACTTTAGGGAAACACTACAGTTAACTGTTTAAAATGTTTTTCTTTTAGAAATGGATGATTGTATTTCCCAGAAAACAAATCCACTATGACCATTGTCAGCGCAGAATCTTGAAACTATCTTCTCTTATTTTCACAAAAAGTGTAGCCTTTTGCTATAGACCTCTGATCTTAGCCCAGTGGCGATCCAGAGACTGATCTTGGGAGGGGCACTCACACTAATACACTCACACAGACACTAATTCTAACACACACAGACATTAATACTAATGCACACAAACCTACCTTGACACTCTCACGAATATACCCACCCAAACATTTTGGAGTGTTGAAATTTGTGAGGTCAGGCACTCCTGTTGGGTCGCAATCGGCATACCAATGTATCCCAAAAGTGTTCAATGGGATCTAGGTGAGGACCCTACACAGCCCACTCAAGCTCTCCCACACCTAAATCATCAAACCATGTCTTCATGGACCTTGCTTTGTGAACAGGGGCACAATCATGCTAGAACAGAAAAGGGTCTTCCCCAAATTTGTGCCACAAAGTTGAAGGCATACAATTGTCTAAAATGTCTTTGTATGATATATATTTAATTTTAACCCTTCACTGGAACTAAGGGGCTTAGCCCAAAACCTGCAAAACATCCCCAAATCATTATGCCCCCACCAAACTTTACATTAGGCACTATGTATTCTGGTATGTAGCCTTGTCATGGCATCTGCCAAACCCAGATTTGTCAATCAGACCTCTAGATAGTGAGGTGTGATCATCATATCATAGAACATATTTCCACTGTCCACTGGCGGTGTGTTTTACACCAGCCTAAGCTTGGCCATGGTAACCCATTTCATGAAGCTCACAATGCACAGTGCTTTAGCTGATGTTGCTTCCACTGGCAGTCTCACTCTATAGTGAGCGATGCTACATAAGGCAGGCGATTTTTACGCGCCACAGACTTCAGCACCCAACCGGCCCGCTCTGTGAGTGCAAGGCAGAAACTGAGGATCTGACTAATGGCAATGGTGACATCCTATGTGACATGCCTTGTTTGAAGTCACTGAGCACTTCAGTATGGCCCATTCTACTGCTATGTCTATGGAGGTGGCAAGCCTCCATGTGCTTGATTTTATACACCTGTTAGCAATAAGTCTTAATGCAACAAATAAACTTGTTAGGAGGGGTGTACACATACTTTTGGTCAAGTAGTATATGTGTATATATATATATATAAACACTATACGAGACACCTAACCATTACACCAAAAACCAGAAACAACATGTTAGTAACAAGCCAGAAATCAAATAATAAAATAAACAATTCAGAAGATATTAAAGCACATTGCTCAATCTGTACCGATGCAGTCTCCAACATGTGCAAATGTGTGACACTAAGTGTCAATATGAATCTACACATTCAAATTTTACCAGATAACAAAAAGGACAGGTAATTTAGTTCCACACAAGTGGAACTTTCATTAGTGCATCTGAGAAGTTCATCAAACCAACCAATGGATCAGCTCAATAAAAATAATTGCAGGTATTCTGGAACACAATCTGCACAGTGGTTGTACATGGTGCTTCTTGAATTTCAACTGCAGCCTCATGTAAAGTATTAGTTCTATTAATCGAATGCTTGTTCACATTCAGGGTCAGATTTTCAATTAGCTAATGCAGACATTTGCCTGTAGAGCAATGGAAGCTTGGCCAGCTACCAGACACTAAATTACAGAACATACATTTAAAACAGATTATTTTTCTTGTAGACTTTCACATTTTTCAACTTCATATTGAGGGCCAATCAAACAGATGACTTAGACAGATGACTGGGGCACCACCACTAGGTGAGGATAGGTAGATCTGGGTATCATTAGCACACTGGTGGTATTGAAAGCCAAAGGATGAGATTAGTTTTTCAAGTTAGCTAATGTAAAGAGAGAACAGAATGGGTCCTAAAATTGAGTCTTGGGGGGCCCTGACTGAGAGGTCAAGGGGAGGGGAAGTGTTACTGGAGACAGAGACACTGTGAACCAGGATAGAGCAGTGTCACGGATACCAAGATTGTTAAGAGTTTGAAAGAGAAGAGGGTGGCCCATGGTGTCAGAAGCTGCAGAAAGGTCAAGTAGGATTAGCACGTGGCCTTCTGCGCGATGGACGCAGACAACCCCCGCTGCTAACCGCACCTCCTCCCGGCTGCAGCGGAAGTTGTCTACGCGAATCGCGTAGAGCTCTACACGCTGCCCGGACTACGCACCAGGGACTCAGAAACACCGGTAAGTTTGGAGGAGGGAGGGGGAGGGAGTGTTAAATGGGGGCATAAGGCATTTCTGGAGGCAGAGTGCTCCATGAAATGCCTTTTAACCCCCTTAATGCCACTCTGCCTCGAGAAATGCATTATAAGATGACCCTGATTATAAGACAACCCCCAAAATCTGAATATTAATTTAGGAAAAAAAGAAAAAGCCTGAATATAAGACGATCCTATAGGAAAAAAGTTTTACCAGTAAATGTTAATTCATGTAAACTATGTAAACAATTTTTTTAATAAAAGCTATGATTGAGAAAAAAATATTTTGTTTTTAATTCCTTTTATTTTCCAACCTGCCCCCCAGTTATGCACATCTGCTTGTCACTTTGCCCCATAAATGCCTTAAACCCCCTATATGCCACTGTGCCCCATGATATGCCTTTTAACCCTCTAAATGCCACTGTGCCCCATGATATCCCTTTTAACCCTCTATATGCCACTGTGCCCCATGATATGCCTTTTGACCCCCTATGTGCCACTCTGCCTCCAGAAATGCCTTATACCCCTATATGCCACTCTGGCATTTAGGGGGTTAAAAGGCATATTATGGGGCAGAGTGGCATATAGGGAGGTATAAGGCATTTCAGGAGGCAGAGTGGCGAATAGAGGGTTAAAATGCATTTCTGGAGGCAGAGTGGCATTAAGGGGGTTAAAAGGCATAGAGCACACTGCCTACAGAAATGCCTTATGCCCCCATTTAACACCCCCCCCAAAAAAAAACTTACCGGTGTTTCTGACCCGGTGTGTTGTCCGGGCAGCGTGTAGACGTCTACGCAATTCCCCGATGAGGGGAACTCTGATCTCTGCCTTATAAGTCTACACGCTGCCCTAGCTACACACCGGGGACTCAGAAGCACCGGTAAGTTGGTGGTGGGGAGAGGGAGACAGGAGGATCCATGTCCCCTGCAGCGTTGCGGGGGATCTGGATCTTAGTCTCATAGTCAGACCTATTTGAGGTCTGATTATAAGATGACCCCAATTATAAGACAAGGGGTATTTTTCAGAGCATTTGCCTACACGAGTTACTTTACAAATTGTAATGTAACCCAAATTGACTCTATGTTCTCCTCACCAACTTGTGTTAAATTAGATTTTATGTTTTTTTCACATATAGGGCCACCCTCCCCCTTTCTTGCCGTTTTAGTCTTTTCTATATAAAGAGTACCCCAGTATTGATATGTCCCAGTCGTTTTTCTCATTATACCATGTTTCAGTATCAGCCATTATATCAACATTCTCAGTTGCCACTACTGTTACAAGTTCATGGATCTTATTCCTTAAACTGCAAGGATTTGTAGACATGACCTTTAGCTTGTCATTTAACACTAAAGCTGCATCCCCCCACCCATTTCTAGCTTAAAATCTCCTCCAAACGTCTAGCCATTCTCTCCCCAAGCACATTAGACCCTCTTACATTTAGGTGCAATCCATCATGACTCATACCCCAAAGCAAAATCAGCCCAGTGCTCTAAAAACCCAATGTCCTCCTTCTTACACCGGGGAGACAGCAAACCATTCGTTTTCTGCGATCAGAGCTACAGATTACCCTGTCTCTTTTCCTAATTATAGGATTCTCCTACCATCACAATCTGCCTGGGATTCTCTTCCTTCCGGATCCCCTGCACACTGGATGAGATGCTCTCCCAGCTGTCAGAGAGAACAGCTTTTCCGGAAAGCTCACCTCTGAGTCTGCCTCCCCAACATGCTCACTTAAATGGGCAAATTTCTTGAGATGGAGAAACTATGGGCTGGCTTCCCTCTTCACTCCCCCATTGCAACTACGTCTTACTGTCACTCAGCTCTGTGCCTGACTCCCTTCTGACTGATCTCCTCCCTCATTGCTAGGGGCCCCATCTAAACTCTGGTCAATGAGCAAGAGACTCCTTTCAAGATTGTCAATCTCTCTCAGTGTTTCAATGTGCCTCTTCAGAGCACCAACCTCAGCTTCCAGAGAGACCAATTGTTCACACTTGCCACAGCGATATGGACCCAGGAACTGCTGTTCCAAGCATGCATACATCTGGCATGATGTGCACTGAGTGAGATCTCCAAGCTTGCTCATACTTTAAGGAGGGACGTGAGCACTTACAGAATTTAAACAATATCTGGCTTACCTTGGTTTCTCTTTACAACTCTTGTGTTGCACTAACTGCTGCGGTGCACAAACTGGCCACTTACAGAAAGCAAGTCACTTGGAGAAACGCAAGCATGATCCATGGAGGGCATTTTCAAGATGTGATTTATAGTAGCATGCTTGAAGGAGGATAGGACAGATTCAGTAGAGAGTGTGAGGTTGAAGATATGAGCTACAGTAAGGGCCAAGGTAAATGTGAGAGAATGGGTAAAGTGAAAAGGGATTGGATCAAGGGGAAATGTGGTTGGACAAGAGGAACAAAGAAGAAGATGGACCCCATCTTCTGTGACAGGAGAAAATTGGTTAAATGTACAAAAAAAATGAGTTCAGCGAATAGAAGGGTGATGAGTAAAAGGGAGGGGAAAGGCAGGTGGGGGACAGTGCTGATATTTCATATAGGAGAGTTTCAATTTTATTATTGAAGCATTTATTAATTAAATCATTAAACTGCATATGATGGCTGGTGTGTCCCTTTAAAAAGAACTCTGTATGTAGCTCTTGAAAAATATTGGTTATTTTTGGAGCACATCTGTCTCTTTCTCTGCCATTTATCCATTCACAGGAACGACGTATTAAGAAGATTACAGTTATTCACTCATTCATCATGCCTGTGTGTTAAGGAGATTATTCCAGTATTCCTTGCATTCTCATAAACATTGAGTAATTTTGCATTCTGACACTTACCTGTCACTTTCCATTTAATCAAAACACTCCTCGCCCTATTATGTAATAACTGGTAGGAAAGATTATTATTTTGCTGTTAAAACACTGCTGAGCATTTCTAATGTAATTCCTGTGACTTATATATCATGATACCTTTCACACATGGTGCCCAATTTAATAGACAGAGGCTTCTCACTCTTAGAAACCACTTTACATCCAACATCACAAGCACAACTATTACGAGGAAAGACCTTAGACAATTGCTCTGTAAACCATATCATTTTGGGATTATTCTCTCAATGTAGGATATTTTTATTGTTGCAAAAATAGTAAACCTGTGTTTCACAAAATCCCAAATTAAGCTCAGGGAACTCCTGATTATTAGCATAGAAACTGCTAAATGCAGAGACCAGATACCCAATGCTCATTGAGTTTTAGAAAAGAAAAGGAAATAAAAAATACCACAGAGACACAGAAATAATAAAGCCAAAATGGAGCATTATTAGATCTTACTGTCCCCCTACCCTATGGCTAAACATACATACATTTACAAAATACATTCATACAAGGCCAGAAAATATGGATAAAAAAGGCATATCATTGTGTTCATGGATATATGTATACAATTCAACAGCTGTGTCAGTAAATTTTGAAGGGTGAATTCCAGAAGAGAAAAACTACTATATTGTCCACTTTACCACCACATGAGCACAGGTCACGCAATCACAGCCACTGTTGAGTGTTAGGACTGTTTTTACCTATATTGAAGTAAGCATAGGTTGTGTCACTATCTCTACCTGGAGAAAATTTACAAAATTCGCTCTACATACTGATTCTTATGTGCCATTAGAAGGTGATTAGTTATTGCCATTATCTAGCATTAGGCAGTAGGAAAGCTCTTCATAGCAGTGCATGTAATAGTCATTGTAGACTCACTGGCCACTTCATTAGGTACACCTTGCTAGTACCGGGTTAACTCCCCTTTTGCCTTCAGAACTGCCTTCATTCTTCGTGGCATACTTTCTACAAGGTGCTGGAAACATTCCTCAGAGATTTTGGTCAATATGGACATGATGGCAACACGTATTTGCTGCAGATTTGTCAGATGATGTGAATCTCTCGTTCCACCACATCCTAAAGGTGCTCTATTGGATTGAGATCTGGTGACTGTGGAGGCCATTGAAGTACAGTTAACTCATTGTCATGTTCAAGAAACCAGTATGAGATGATGTGAGCTTTATGACATGGTGCATTATCCAACTGGAAGTAGCCATCAGAAGATGTGTGCACTGTGGTCGTAAAGGGATCGACATGGTCAGCAACAATACTCGGGTAGGCTGTTGTGTTTAAACTATGCTCAATTGGCACTGAGGGGCCCAAAGTGTTCCAAGAAAATGTCCCCCACACCATTAGAGCACCACCAGCCTGAATCGTTGATACACCACTCTACTGCATCTATAACACACACTCAACAACCTCACCTACTGCTTTTAATTATGCTGGCATCATGGTTTTGGACTCATCCCCAGAATCTTCAGAATATTTGAGGATCTAAACACACTGCCGTACACTCTGCATTTCAAATACGAAAGACTCAAGCTTACCACAGGCTATCCATATGACTCATGTGCCTCTGTGGGCCCTCCACAATAGGTCCCTGCCGTGTGCCCACACAGATTAACCCTGTGACTTTTGAACTATCATTGCCGTCTTCCTTAAAAATGTGTTACTCAAGCCTTTATTATGTAACCTATTTACTAAATCTGTTCCTATCCCTGTACTTGTGGGGGCTAAGATAAATAATTAATATGAGGTTCCCTGGGGTGTGTTAAAATACCTGGTCCACTTAGGTACACACTTGGATTCTGATCCTTGATGTTCATGCTTCTTATTTGGTTCTTGAGAAGGGGGTACCGCCATGACATATCTGTGATACAAACACTGTGTGGCTGCATTTTTGGCTCTCCGTCTGGCTGCTAGTCCTGTGTCCTGCTGTGGTAGTCTACACTGCTGTCCGGTCCCTGGTTGCCAGCCAAATCTGCTCAGGGGTTCCATTCCTGACAGCAGTGTCACAACAGTCTTAGATTTAGGATATCTTTCTGCCTATCCCGAGCATTTTTATTTCCCTTCACTGTATTAGACTCTAATATTTCTGAAGGGAGCATTGCTTTATTCACCCTGGTATACAATAAGCTTAAACTATAATAATACACAAGGTGGTGAAGGCCCAGACCCATCCAGGCAGCTATTGTCCTATTTTATTGCTGAACACAAATAAAATCTAATTTTGGTTAGTATCTGATAAATGATTCTCTATTACACCCCAAAGTAAAAATATGTGTTTTATTGTTATATGATGCATCTCCTTTCATGAACAATAACAAAAATAGTAAAGGTGTAATTATCAGCTCTAACTAACATTTAAACAAACTGAATAATGGAATAAAATCCATAATGTATCTAAGGGTTCTGCTTATGTTTATATTTAGCACATGCAAGATTTATGAGGTTGGGCAAATATATTAACCTAAAATATATCACATTTGATTTGTGACCTGATTAAAATGGGGATTATGAGGTTATCTTCAAATGATTAAATCTAAGGATTATGGAACTTCTCATGTTCTTATAAAAGACTGGTCTTTTTGCTGCTTTCCGCGCCATAATAGTTTCATGCACAAACATGGTGATGAAGTATATTTACTTTGGCAATTTTTCATCGTTTTAAAAGAGATTTATTGTAACATAAATTATTAAAAAAAAACAGGCAAGAAATTTCTGGTTAAACAAAGCATACCTCCCAACATTTCAAAATGTGAAAGGGACACTTTTTTTTTTAATAGCTCTCACGGAACTCACCAATACAAGCAATTGCACTTTACAGTGTTGCGCTTGCATTGCCATGCTCTACTTTTGTCAGCACAGTCATGCATATTAAAAATAACCAACACATTGAATTGAATTCGCATGAGGCTCAGTCAGACATACTACTTCCATGATGCTGGCTGAGCATCATGGGAAGTGCAGTTAACAGTAGATAAAGCTGTAGATGTTAGATGTGAATTACAATTCCTATGATGCTCAGCCAGCCAGGTGTCCACCATGACTAGGCATCGTGGGATCCAAAACTAACACCTGACACATCATCGGCTGTTAACTACAGTTCACATGAGGCTCAGTCAGACATACTGCTTCCATGATGCTGGCTGAGCTACAATTCCCATGATTCTAAGCCAGCCAGGCATCCACCATAATGCTGGCTGAGTATCATTGAGATTTTTTTTAAATTAAAAAAGGTTAATGTTAGCCTCCCTCCTAGGACCCTTACACACTGCCTTTACATACACCTGCCCATAAACACACATATACACATACACTGCCTTTAGACACACCTGCCCATAAACACACATGTGCACTGCCCTTACACACACACATATACACTTACACCGCCCTTACACACACACATATATACTGCCCTTACACACATATACTGCTCTTACACACACACATATACACGTGCACTGCCCTTACACACACACATATACACGTACACTGCCATCACACACACATATACACATACACTGCCCTTAAACACAACACACATATACACGTACACTGCCCTTACACACACACATATATACATACCCTGCCCTTACACACACCTGCCTTTACACACACATATACACATACACTGCCCTTACACACCAGCTTACAAATACCTATACTGCTCCTACACACAACTGCCCATACACACACAAGATTACACATACATACACATACACTGCCCTTACACCCCTTTCTCCCCATCTCTTACCTCTTCCTCCATCCTTCTTCCTTCATCCTGTGGTGGGAGCGCAAAGTCTGTCACTCCAGACCTCACTTTACTGCTCCCTCTTCACTACGCACCGGCTATTGATGCAGACTGCAGCGTGTAGTGATTAGGGAGCAGTAAAGCGACGTCTGGACTCTGAAGTGACATACCTCACGCTCCCTAATGTTGAGCCTACTAGAGAGAGATTGTGATCTCCCAACTAGTCCTGCAGCTGCTGATCGGGCGGCTGTGCGCCCCCTCGCAGCTGCACCTGAGGTGAGTACTGCTCTCTCGCCTCACCCTTCCTCCACCCCTGCAAAGGGGGACAGAGGTAGGGAGAGGCAGGACAGAGTCCCAAAATCAGGACTGCCCCTCCCAAATTGGGACAGTTGGGGGGCATGACAAAGTAAAAAAAAAAGTAGAAAATGCAGGTAAGGTGCTTGGTTATGTAGATAGAGACATTAGTAGTAGAAAGAGGGAGATGGTTATGGGCTTGACGGGTCTTTGGGATTGTCAATCTGTATTGTCCTACATATGTGCTGTTTTCTTATTTATAAAATGTGTAAAACTATTTATAATAAACAGTATAATCACTAGAATAATACATGAATATAACTTTTAGATAAATGATAATGTGTTATTAACACATTCAATAGCCATTCTACCAAACCATAGGACAGCATTGTAATATAAATTACTGAACCAACCATCTAATCAATAGAGGTTTGAGTCTGTGTTATAGCAAAGCAATAATATCAAATCACATAAAGTGATTCTGGTGCAAAGTGTTAAAAGTGATATTAGTGCAAGAACCAATGAAATCCTCCTGCTGATTGGAAAACGACATAGGTTGCTACGTTGAATAGCCGACTTCTCAAACTTCGCAGAAGAATTACTTTTTATACATATTATATATGATCAATTAGTGTAGCTCTGTACAATTCAGCTGAACAAAAACATCAGTACACTGGAAATTGTACTATATTGAGAATTAACAGCATTTATAAAATGAAACTGTACACTAATGACAGAATTTGTAGGTGTTATAATGAAGGGCTAGTGCAGTAAACTTGCACATTGCACTCTCTCTCTGGTTCTTCCTGTTGGGAAGATTGAAATAAAAATAATAAAAGCAAATTACAAACATGCACAATTGAAGGCGAGATGCTAATCATTATTATTACTTTGAATGTATCAAGAAGTTCTGCATAGCTGTACAACTTAAAAATCCTTAAAGGAACTTAATTAAGGATCTGTACACAAACGCTTGTTTCATTCTAAGATATATGTATAGTGAAAAGTTACATTAACCATTTCAGGATTATCGTAGGCTTTTTGCACTACAGGACAATAGTGCTGTTTAGTGTACCCCCAAAAGGTCTAAATTTTTGGAGAAGTAGGGCTTTATTTTGAAATCATAATTATATATAAACCATAATTTAGTATAAAAGAAATAAAAAAAAAGTTGGAGAAAACTATACATAGCCAGTAGAGACTTATTTTTAAGTGGTAAAAATGGTGAGGTAAAGAGGAGGACAGATTAAGCGAAAGAGAGGTAAGAGAAAGGGGAGAGAGAAAGGACAAGGAGATATCAAGAGAAATGGAAAGGAGATAAAGAAATAGAAAAGAAAGGGAAGATATATAGTGGATGATAATGAGAAGGGGGATCAAAAGAAAATGTGGTGAAATAAAAAAAAAAGGCGAGAGCGAGGCGGTAAAGGGGACAATGAGAAAGGGGAGAGATAATGAGATGGTCAGAAATTATGAATTGAGACAGTGTGTGTTTGCATTTTGAAAATGTATCTTGAGGCAAATATGTCTAAGGTCAAGTGGGTGGATGCAAAGGCAAGCATAAGACCGGGTGTTTATGTGTAGGGGCAAGAGTAACTATGTGTGTATAAGGTGTGTACGAGCAGCTATGTGTGTTTATGGGCAGGCATTTCAGAGCAAAAGCTCTGAAAAATAGCCCTCGTCTTATAATCGAGGTTGTCTTCTAATCAGAACGCAAATAGAGGTCTGACTATGAGACTAAGATCCAGATTCCCAGCAACGCTCCAGAGGACCTGGATCCTCCTGTCTGGTAACCTCAGCTGCTCCCGACACTTCTACCGGGCATCTATCACCGAGTGCCGGCGAAAGCATGGGCAGCAGCGGGGGTTGTATATGCACGTACCTATTTTTTTTATATTGTTATTCTTCTTCACATGTGAACTCAGTGCTGGAGGCATAGAATCAGACATACAAATCCTGTATTTGCAGATATACAATAATAATGTATGGAAGCAGGTATAGATCAACTGGAAATCACATAAAAACTCAGCAATAAATGTATATATAAAACCCCCTAAATTACCGGCATAGATGACAGGCATCCACACTGCCCACATAGAACCTGAACAGCACCCATAGGACTTTTGTCCCCAAACAGCCCAGCATGAGTTAATTTTGTCTCCTGTGCCATCTTTGTCCCATAAACACCGTGCCTGTGTCATCTTGGTCCCCAAAGCTCAAACATCCTGCTTGTGCCATCTTTGTGCAACAAATCAATTATATATCTATGATACACACAAACACTTTTACAGTCACTCACTAATTCACACTTTCATTCACATAATTAATTTACACAATCATTTATTCTCTCACTCATTCACACAAATAATTTACGTATTCTCACAGTCATTATCTCCCTCATTCAGACAATTCATCCACACATTCATTCATTCTCTCACTCATTCACACAATTCATCCACACATTCATTCTTTCATTGTCACTCAATGTATCCACACATTAATGCATTAATTCTCTCACTCATTCTCATTGTTTATTTATTTCAATATACTTACTAGCCTCTTTCTCACTATCTATCCCCCCCCCTCGCTTTTCACCATCTACCCTCTCCCCCTTTGTAGTTAAAAGGTTTTGGACTTACCATCCAGAAGTACTGCGGTGGGAGTGCGATGCCTTCATACTAGCTCCTAACTGGTCGCCTTTCTAACTATGCTATACTATGCTGTGCTGTGCTGGCCCAGACTGACCAGCCTAAACTCTCACTAACTAGACCTCCCAGCCTGACCCAGCTAACACAAGCCCTGGAAAACCTCCAGGCAACATTCAAAACGTCCAGGCAGGTATTGGCTCAGAAATAGTCTTCCTTAGGACCTCCCCTTGCCTAGGGAACTTTCTCTTCCAACAACAGTCTCTCTGATCATCGGGCTCAAGGGGGATTTAACCCCTTAAGGACAATGGGCGGTCCCTAAACCCATTGAAAACAATGCATCTTCAGCCCGTACATGTACGGGCTTTGTCATTAAGGGGTTAATGCCCAGCACCTGTGCCTGCTGCAGGCCCCATAGGAATCCCGAACCAGATCCTGCAGACCTCTAGCCTCTTGTAAAAGCCAGCACAGATTTTCCACTGGAAGGAGGGGTGGTGCATTGGCCCACCCTAGTCTCCATTTGCTTCACCCTGCTCTCCAATTGCTCCACCCGAGAGACCCACATGCATTACTTGTATATCACCTGTGTCCAAATACCAAACAAATCATCTCCCTGGGCTTTACAGCATCACAAGGGTAAAGGGCAAGGAGCTGTGGGTGAAACAAACTTAAATAAGTATAATTTGATGTGGGAGGGAATTAGTGATATGAGCAAAAGGGAAATAATCAGTTTGAAATTGTAAAGGTGCTGTAAGGACTTACCTGCCTCTCCGGTCCTGCGACGCTTCCTCCTCGGCTGGCTTTCCGGGCAGCGAGTACCACCGCTACCCGGTCGGCGTCTTCACCGCGTGGTTGGCAAACAGGTAGCACAAAACATAATATTACACGTTACATCTGTAACGTGTTCTTATAACCTCGGGTGACCTCCTTAATGCAGGACACACCTCCACCTGTCCCTATTTAAACCTGGACTTCCTCTTCTGGGTCACCCTTGGTTGGTATATTCTGTGGTTTTCCTGTGCGACTTGCTGTGACTATTTCTTCGTTTGACCCGGCTTGCTGACTTTGCTCCTGTTTTCTGATTTGGCTCCTGTTCTCTGATTGTTGGTATTGACTCGGCTTGTTTGACTACTCTTCTGGATTTGATTCGGCTTCCTGCTTTACCGGTTACCAGACCTAATTCTCGGTTCCAGCTCTCCTGGCTACTCCTGGTTCCTGTTTGCCTGGCTCACTCCGCCATCCGGGGTCCTCCTCATCCAATAGTTACAGGTGCATGGTGTGATTGCAGGTTATGTGTTATAGAAAAAGGGGAACATCATGACGGCTACTGAAATTTGAGCTAAGCTGTTATAGGAATACTGAAATGACATCCCAATACTGAAATGAACATCCCAAAACTGGATGCATATTAAATCTGATGTAAAAAAATAACATTGATAACATGTAAGAAAGAATGAAGCACTAATAAAAGACCAGATGTATCAGGAATATATATAACAGTGTGAACTGGGCAAACCAACTATCAATCTAAGCTTTCTATTACTGATTACATAGAATTACAATGACAAAAAAAATATTGAAAAAATCAGTCCTCTTTTTCCTATATTTTGTGCTACTAGTAGCATGTTAAGTTACTTTTCTAGATAAAGTTTTCTGTTGTAAATTAATTTGCCCGCTTTCTGCGATTCTCTAACCTGTGTTCCCTCCTTGGCTTAATGCAAACATTATCCACAAGGTGGCATACCACAGCATATTGTGTTAACTGATTTTCTAAAAATTGCATTGTGCAGAAACATCTGTTAATCCAGAACCATTGATTGTACCACCAATTAAAAATTAAGCAATTAGCAGTACAACCCCCAGTATCACTAATACCATAGTGTAAGCAATAGGCTTGGATCCAATTACACACACTTATTTCTGGGGCATGGTTATATTTAGTTGTGTTTCTGTATTTGTATGTATTTTTTGTATTTCTGTTCTTTAAACATACAATTTTGAGAATCTGGTATTGCGGCGTACCATGAAAAGAAAAGGGAGGGGCAATAGCATAGGAAAGTCACAGGGAGATGATCTGGATGATTAAGGCTCTTACTATGGCAGCCAAATTGCTGGGATTTCAAGGCAGTATTGTTCATACATAGGGTATGGTTTGGTTGTGGCATGCACTCTCTATCCATAATTTTCTAGCAGTGAACATAAATGGAAGTTGGCACAGTGCAAGTAGAGACGTTCAGTACAGAGAGATAAACCAAAAGCATAGTTAGATGGTACACAATCAGGGTTAGGCAGCTCAGATTCATCGCTAGCAAAACAAGTGACATTCTCTACATGTAAAGTACCACTTTGGTTAGGTTTAAATAGAGTACTTAATAGGAGGCAGGTGGAGGTAATCAGCTGCGGCAGGTGGAAGTACCTTATGTGCAGACAGGTTGAACGAGGATCATGCTTACAGATCTTAGATGATAATGATGATGCATTAGTGGCATCTGTTTTGTTTGCTGATCAATGCAACTCACACTATTCATAGTATAGACACAGGTTAACTGGACCTAATTGTAATTTCTATGCACTTAATAGTCAAAAAAAGGCAGCTCTAAATAAACTTTTATGCCCTCCTCTCTCAGTGCCCGTGCCTGTAACCCTATCATAAAATTTAACACCTGGATATCAACCTACTTCATCTCGCTCAAGATGCTGTTCCAAGCCTCTATTCGGCTATCTACTGTTGCTGTCTTGATTGATTTCCCACTAATTTAACACAGTCTAGAGCTTCTACCCCTCGGACTCTCCTAAGCCTGTCTGAGATTTGCAGTGCTGTCCCAGTGATCCCCCTGTGCTGTGTCTGTTTTTCTGTCTGTTTCTTACTAGCTACCGTCTCCAAATTCTGCCTAGCTTTCTGAGGAGATTTGTCTCACTTCTTTTAAGAATATAGTCGTCATCCTGTGTGCACTGCCCCTACCTCATTGTGTGCCTGATTAAATGCATATTAATAACCTTTTTATGAAACATTTTCACTTTTTAGTTAATACGCTGCATAGTTGTGTTTTCATATATATAGTTTATAGGGCTAAATACACATTTAATCTCCAAATCGTATGTCTAAACAGTTTTTTTGTTTTCAGATGCCAGTCAACTACATACAGATATAATGCGGATAAAATAGAGGTGACACATTCCAATGTAAAGTGAAAGATATTCAAAACAGCTTAAATAAAGCAAAGCTAAATATAGGGTATGAATTGCAGTTTTCCAGGCAGTGTTGTGTGACAGCTCATATTTAATCATGATTTAGAAAAGACATTTTCTGGTAAGAGGTCCGATGCATGAGAAAAATAATTATATGGAACGCAACGTTTCAGTTTTCTACCTTATATTAATTTTCACATTGGTAGTGATGAAAAATTGAATCAACGAATCAACACAATGGAAATAATTATTAAATATCTGACTTTAAATATAAAAAAAAAATATTAAATCATAAACAAAGGATTAAGGCCAGGAGGGTGTGTTAAACTAATCTAATTTATTTCTTATTATGTAACACAAATAAAAGAGCAAGGTTGGTTAAAAGTTATACTTGAGCTATTGCTCTGTTCATTAAAGTGTACGTACAAATTTCACGTGGCAAATTGTCACGAGTTGGACTAAATGTCCAACTTGCATAATTATTACTGCTAATTCATATTTACAGTTATACTCATGCTGTATCAACTCATCTGTAGCACAGGCTACTTGATACAAATTCAAAATAACTAGGAATTATTGACCTTAGAGATGCATGCATGTTGGAGGAGGTGAGGTAAAATGCAACCCTCCCACCATTTAGGCTAGACATATAGCATGTGTGTGTGAATGTGTTGATGATGGATGATCGCCCAAAGAGGGTATGTAAGATGAAGCATGCTAAGCAGCACTGACCCTAGTCAATACCCAGTGTGTGGCTGTGAGGCAAATAGGAGTTTTTGGCAATCTAAAAGGGAGTAACTATTTTCCTTACCTCCGTGTTCTTCTTTTTAACTTAGTGACTTGGAACCTGTCTG
The DNA here is from genome assembly GCF_027358695.1 of Spea bombifrons. Taxonomy (NCBI): domain Eukaryota; kingdom Metazoa; phylum Chordata; class Amphibia; order Anura; family Pelobatidae; genus Spea; species Spea bombifrons. The sequence goes on along the minus strand of NC_071089.1, from coordinate 52,209,915 downwards.
AGATATTTTTTGGGGATTTCATTCAACAGTCAAATACCATTTGTTATATTTATAAAAATGTAACAAGTGGTGTGTGGGCAGTAAGAAGAAAGACTCCAGGGAAGATAAGTATGTGTATGTGATAAAGTATGTTATAGAGTGAGCATGCTTTAGTGTGTGTGTGATAGAGTGATTGTGTGTCAGATAGAGTGAATGTGTGTATTAGTGTCTGTTAGGAGGGAGGAAGGGGCCACTCGCCTGCTTGTACTCCTGTGCCTCTGGGGACACTACATCATCTTTGTCAGATACAATAGTCACTTCTAAGCCTCTCCATTACAACTGATGTGTACCTCACAAGGTAGTGGACATTCTCTAGAATTAATGTATTAAGTTGCAACATGTTAGTACTTCAGCAGCATGGTATTTTCTACTGTGGTTTGTAGATTCTAGGGATGATAATTCTGGCTGTTGGATGGACAACAGGACAGCAGTTTGCTACATAAACCCCAGGAAAGGTACCAGGCCCAAGCTGCTTTTTTGGGAGGCTTTTGCACGCTGTCATTGGAGCCTCAATGAAGACATCTTCCAGCCGAATATTTAGTGGGAGGACAAAACAAGATTGCAGACAGTGTTTGTAATGTTTTCTTTTATTTGATTGCTCAAAGGGAAGATTTTAATTGCAGCTTGTCTGGGTCAGAGTAGACCTGTTTGCCCCTATTTCAAAAATGTGATCTCAGGGTGCCAGGAGAATAGATCCCTTTTCCTTCTCATGGTTTAATCCTTATAACCCCTACGCTTTTCCCCTGCCTCCCAGGCAAAGTGATTTTACATCTTGACCACTTACTGCAGAGAGAGTGAAAGAAAAAGAGAGATAGCTTTAATAATTGTTTTGGTAATATCTATAATGCGAATTAAAAATGCCTGTTGAGTATGACTCATACTGCACTCATTTAAATTCTCACAAAACCGATCTGTAGATAGGGAAAGTGCTTTTGCCCAACATACATCCTTAACCGGAGGAATTCATTCACGGTGTATACGTAAAGGATATACTAATTTGTGTTGTGGTTATTTGTCATACCATTTTTCAGTGCCTTTTTTATTAGTCGATTTTGCGTTTCTGTACAGCCTTTATAAAACAGAGTTACAAATAACAATAACAGCAAAAGGAATAAAAGACTTATCCTGTGCATTAACAAAAAGTATACGACTTTGGCATTAGATTTATATAAACCAGTATGGCTAAGCTGTTGTAATCAATTATTGAATATAAAAAGAGCAACATACACGCATGTCTGAATGTTTATAAAAAGGGGAATTGGTTTTGACTGTTGCAAAAAAAAAAGTATTACCTCTCCAAGGATACACATAGTGAAGCTCCAGTGGGTATTCTTCTGCTATCATTCGACGCCCATGCCAGAAGTGCGTTTCTAAGCAGACTTGAAATACTGAAATCCCAATAGATTAAGACAGATGGAGTTTTCCCATGACTTTTTATGCAGCAGACTGTCAATATGGCTGTGCCCTCATTGTTGTTGTTCTACAAAATATGTTGTAACATATAACTAGATTTCATTTGCAAGAATAGTTAAAGTGAACTTGACATATATTTCACTTGCAACTGAAGCCTATATTTATTAGGGAGTTTTGACTGTAAGATGTGTGAACTCCCAGCTTATTTCTTGTCTTTAAATGGATCCCACACCGGTGATATATTTGTCTCCTTAATTGTGGGTCCATGCCCCTCCACATGGCAAGGATGGAGAGAGGGGGAGAGTCAAGCAGTTTTTTAACCGCCCCACCAAACCTTTAATAGGGAAGCATTGTCACGCTGCTCAGGCCAGCCGAAGCAAGGTCTTTGTACAGCGTGAACTTACCTGTTGGCCGTTTTCTGCTGAGCTCCATCAGGTACCAGAGAGGCCTGTGATGCAAAGCTAGGCCCCAAATTTAAAAATCTAGAACTGCTAAACAGAGGCTTCCTAGTGTGGTCCTGTATTACCTGCTGTGTTCCCGACAATTATACTTTTACTGCTGGCTTGTCCGTCCATTCTCTGCCTGGTGATTTGGTACCTTACTGACCTGATCTCTGTACCATGCATGGCATGTCTGACTACCTGCTTAGTTTACAGTCCCTGTCCTCTTATCTTGAGGCTTAACACCTTGCTATGTGTTTTAGGACGAAGAGTTTAGCAAAGCTCTCTCCGCTGAAGGCCAGATGCTGGGGGCTCATGAAGCTCTGTTCAATAGCATGGAGGACAAGATTGAGCGGCTTACTCGTGCTATGGAAGTATTGATATCAAGATCAAATCCTGGTTCCAGTGCATCTCAAGGTACTTCTGCTCCAGCTGAATCCACTTCTCTAAGAGATCTGCATCTGTTCCTCTTTCATTTTCTCTTTCTGTAAGAGGATGGCGTGATTGGCCACAAATGTGGCGGGAGCGGGCGGGATTGGCCACAAATGTGGTGGGAGCGGGCGGGAGTGGAACACCCACATTGCGGGAGCGGGCAAAAAATCAGCAGGAGCGAGATTAAAAAAGCCGTCCCGCGCAGGGCTCTACTCACTAATCCCGCTACTCAGGGCTTCCTAGTGCTCAATGCGGCAGGGACATTCTCTGTACACACATTTGGTGGCCTAAAATCCAATCTGATTTTACAGAATATTTAGCAGCCTTTGTTCCGTGTGCCACAAGTAAAGCCTCCCATTCCCGAGTGGCAGGACTTCTTTAACCTCTCTCTGTCCCTACTTGTCCTCTAACCCATCTAACCATGGATTTTATTGTAGACGTCCCCTCCTCCTAGGGTAACACCATCATCTTTGCCATTGTAGATTGTTTTTCTGAAATGGCTCATTTTATTCCTCTACCCAACCACCCTCTGCTGCTGAATTGATTCATGTTCTTTAAAATAAATAAATAGTCTTCATGGTCTTCTTTTTTCAAATAGAATCTGATCGAGGGGTTTAATTTACAGCTCTTTCTGCAGAACTTTTTGCTTTGCAATGGGAATCTCCTTGGCCTTTTCATTTGCTTATCATCCTCAAACTGATGGGATCACAGAGAGGACTAATGAGTCTCTAGAAGTCTAGAAGCCAGTTTCTCTGGCTGTTTCTGGGATGGATTACCAGAATGACTGGGTATAACTCCTTGAGCAGAATTTGCCAGGAATAACACCTCCCATGAAGCCTCCTAAATCTTTTGTAATTATGTATACCAACCTCTTCTTTGCCTCCCTCGTTCAACGAAACCCCAGTTCTTGCAGTGTACCTTTAGGTTACCCAGTATTAAGCACTCTGGGATAAGGTTCAGCAGGCTATTTACCAAAAACATCAAACGCAAAAGTTCCTTCTATAAAGCTTACGCCTTCATTGGATCAATCCTGTGGCATATGAATGACTACTTTCCTTCCTCCCTTCATATACCCCATGTCTTTCATGTTTTAGTGCTCAAAACCCTTTACTTGCACCTGCACCATGGTGCATTATCCTGCTTGAAGTAGCCATTAGAAGATGGGTACGCTGTGGTCATAAAGGGATGGACATGGCCAGCAACAATACTCCGATAGGCTGTTGCGTTTAAACAATGCTCAATTGGTACTAAAGGGCCCAAAGTGTGCCAAGAAAATGTCCCCCACACCATTATGTCACAGCTGGAATTGAGACTCAACAGACCAGGCAACGTTCTTCCAGTCTTCCATTGTTCAATTTTGGTGAACCTGTGCGAATTGTAGACTTAGTTTCCTGTTCTTAGCTGACAAGAGCAGCACCTGGTTTGGTCTTCTGCCGCTGTAGCCCATCTGCTTTAAGGCGTGATATGTTGTGCATTCAGAGGTGGTATTCTGCATACCTTGGTTGTAACGAGTGGTTATTTGAGTTACTATTGCCTTTCTGTCATCTTGAACCAGTTTGCCCATTCTCCTTTGACCTCTGACATCAACAAGGCATTCAAAATCATATTGAAACAGTATGCTTGATGGATCATAATGCTATTATAAGTGAAAGGAAAGGGAGAGAAGAGCTGAGAAATTCAAGAGAGTGGATACTAAATGATGCCCTGTTGCACAAGACAGAAAATCTGGCCCATATTAAGCAATTGACAACATACTACTTTGAAGAAAACAAGGAAGGTATAGCAAGTTGGAGATGGTGCGCATATAAAGTGGTTGTTCCGGGCTACCTGATAAAAATGGGTGCAAGGGACAATAAAAACAGGGGAAAGGATTTAACTTATCTATATATATATAGCCTAGTATAACGGAGAAAGAGCTAATAAAGATTCACCCACTATTAAAAAATCAAATAAAATTGCAGCAGTGAAAAAAACAAATAAATCAACACAATTATGAAAGAATTAATAAAAACTCAGAAAGATGAGCCAAAACTGGTGCTTAAAGAATAACCGTATAGATAAAATGCTTACCAATAGAATATAAAAAAAAACAGAATTGAGAAAATAATAGATCAGGATCAAAAAGCTAGGGCCCCTGATTTAATATTTACTATAGTTTGTTATATGACATACAGAATGAGGTTAGACCTGACCAACTAAATACTTTTTTTGACGATATGGTTGTCCCACAAATAACGGAAGAACAAAATATTAATAAAAAAAACTATTGGGAAGAACAAGAAGTGTACAGGGCTATAGCGGATTTAAAAAAACAAAAGGCAACAGGTCCAGATGGCTTTGGAGGTCTTTTTCTTTTAAAACAATAAAGAAAGAAATAGTACCATGTTTAACCGAGATGTTTAATGAGATGAGCGCACAAGCTAAATGCCTGGAAGAATTTTTAAAAACTAACATCTTACCCCTACTGAAGGCAAATAAAGATCCATCCTTAGTTACAAACTATCGACGATATCACTGATAGATACAAATGCAAAGATTTTTGCGTCCATCTTGGCAGGCAGGTTGAATGGAGTCATAGGTGATATCATTACCAATGATCAAATATCAGAAGAATTATCGACTTACTAGATCTGGCTAAGTAGGATTGTAAATCCCTCATGACAATCGCAGTCGATGCTAAAAAAGCTTTTGACCGGTAAACTGGCAATTTATCAAAATTGCTGGATGTTTTGGGTTTTGGAGGTTTTTTTTTCTCCAGGCAAATAAATCATTACATAGTAACATCAAAACTAACAAAAAAGAGACTGTAAAAATCTCCATTTATTCAAAAGTCCCAAAACTATAATCCCCAAACTAAGTTCCCTAAGGTCTTAACAACATTAACGAAATTCCACAATTCCCTGTCTCTCCATTAGAATCACAGGGCAGCATCCCAATTAGACTGCTCAGTGTGAACAGAGCTTGATTTCCAATAATATTTACAAAATATCCTTTTCCCAAACTTAGGAGAACCCTAACCGAAATAAATAAAATATCAATTGTTTAACCCCTTAACGTCCATTGACAGGCCTGGCACGTCACTTAAAAACGGTCAGGTGATGACCAATGATGTGCCTCATAAATGTCAATGGTGTAACGGGGCATTCAATAACACTGAACACTCACCCCAGGATGCGCTGTGACCGTTCCGTTTCCGTTGATCACTTTCTAAGCTTGTTTAAGTCTCATGACGTGTCAGGCACGTCATATGTCGTTAAGTGACCGTTTTGCATGACGTGCCTGACCCGGCAATGGACGTTAAGGGGTTAAGGGAAATCCTGAGGGTCTCTTCCTTACTAGCTCACCTCCTTCGCCAACAACTGATACACTAGAACTTCACTCTGAATGTACATAAGGTCAATGAGGTTCCAGAGGAGGTTATCTGACAGCAGTGTTATATTAATCTATATACTCCAAAATATTCTAATTTTCCAGAAAAACGTATGTTTCTTGTTCGTTACGGGTAGGTTTTACTCCAGCTATGATCATCAGGGGTGAGATTTTTCTTAAATGAAGTAAACCTGAATTCCTGATTTAACCATCATGAAATCATTATAAAGTAAACCAGCTGCTAAGACAATTTGTCAAAACATACGTACTGACTGATTTATATAATCACTATAGACATTTTAGCTATGGAAATAAAATCTAACAGCAAAATTAGATGGTATCCCTTGGCTCAGGGCTAACATAAAATCACCATGTATGCTGATGACATATTGTTGACACTGACAGACCCTTGGACTCCTTGGACTTCTTATATTCGGCCGTGTCTTATGATAAATTAAATGTGCAAAAATCCGTAATTCTGCCTATCAATATTGGGCAAGAAATAAAAAGATAATTTAAAGACTAAGTTTTTGTGGACAACTAGTGAAATCACATACCTAGGTATAAAAACATTGGCAAATGTAGAACAAATTATAGCCGTAACCTTTATGGCTTTATTAAAAGAAACAAACCAATTAAAGAGTTGGAAGGATATGCCTTAAATAAGGCCTTAAACAGTGAGCATAATACACTGTATTTGCAGCATGCTCACACCTGTTTGGTAGGCCTTATTTGACACATTTGTATTATTTGAGCCTAGAACTAGCTTAGCACACCAACATTTTTCTTTTTCCCTAAAAAGAAAGGAAATCTTCACCTATTTAAGAGTGAAGCATTCCCTGGACTAATTTCTTTAGAGATGAAATCCCCAGGTCACTGTGTCTATACAAGGGATTTTTGGGGGCCAAAAGACTCCACAACTAATGAGTTATTAAACTTTAATGTAAATGACAGAGTAGACGGGTTAAATGGGCTAGGCTATTGGATATTGAAATTACCCATAAGGAGTTGAAAATTTCAATCAAACAATACAGAGGTATAATCCACTGTGTAAACATCATAGAGAACCAGTTCAAAATTGCTAATTTAGGGTACTTGGAACCAGCCACACTTGCAAAATTCTCCCCTAAATATATGAACATGTACTAGAAATGTAATAAACAGATAGGGCAGTATATGCATATCTGGTGGGAATGCAAGGACGTTAAGGTGTTTTGGAACATGGTGTCTGACATGCTACAAGCACTGGGTGGATTACATTTGGAGCAGCGACCGGAGATTGCCCTGCTTCATCTGAAGTGGCCTAGGCTGTCTAGAAGTATAGCTTTACATTGTTCCAGCTAAATTGCTGACAGCAAAGAATTGGAAAAACACAGGACCTATTAAATGGAGTCATTAGAAGAATCAAATTGTGTTCCAGTGCAAAATGAAATCAGGTCTAGGCTGGTTGAATTCTAGAGCCTGGGGTAACTTGCAAATGATAAATGAATGGATAGATTGGTTAGAATAAGCCAACAGGTTTCTAGTATATAACAGCAGGGTTTAAATCTACACAGACTGGGGCTCCTCTAGGCATTGGCTCTACCTCCCGATACACGGCAACATATATGTAATTTTTTACGTTTTTTTGTATTTGATATGTGTTCCTAATTTACCAATAAGGATGATTTTATATGATATATGTTTGTTATTGGATAGTGGAAAATAAATTGAATCACTAAATATTTATTAAAAAAGCCAATTCCGATAGGATATACAAAACCATTGGAACGTCAACCTATTGTTACAAGAACTAGCAAAGTGGGGGTGGAGGGGGAAGTGAAAAAGCCAGCGGAAAACCAGGGCTGCTCAGAGCTCCGAACCGGAGAGGAACCCCACCCTCCCTTGGGAACTGCTTGTAGGTTAGATATGTATTGCTACATATCTAACCTACAAGGTCTATAAACTCAGAGGCGAAACTCCAACCAGTAGTACTAAGCGGAGATGTATTTCATTTGATGATAGAGAGCATTATTTGTGGTGGATTCGTTCAACCCTCTGTACAAATTATCTAACTGCAGTTGCTGCTGGCTTTCTCCAATGTAATACAATCAGAGACTTAGCTACATTTATCATGTGTACTTATAAAGAATGTGTAGAGACAGTGAGGGGTCTGTCTGTGTTGGAGTCATTGATGTTATATAGGTTTTTCTAATTAACTTTATGGACAAGACTTGTTTTATAGACATCCACATTAGAACTTCTACTATTTGGGATTGTTGGGAAAGTATTGCATTTTTAGACCATATTTTGCTTGTTAAAAGTTTACATAATTCCCTTTTCCTTCTGCTCTAATGTTACTATAATATGTATCTTTATTGCATTGAAGGTAATTATTTGGTCTAAAAAAGACTATAGGTTATCTGAATTTTCATATAATTTGCAGTACAGGGTTTAGACATTAGACTCAAATTGAGACTTCTATGCGGCAATAACTGAGATAATTAAGGTCATTAATTTAGGTGAACAAAAGTGTGTTACACAATCTTGCAGAGCTATAAATGCAAATCTTTAATAAAAGGTTTAGTAGAGCTCTCTGAAAGCTTATTTCCCATGAATGCTTAACAAGACAGTTCTTGTTTTTTATTCTTGGAAATTTAAGAACATATATTATCATAATTGGGTCTCAAATAATATAATTGGCACAATACATATATCATCCATAGACAAAAGGCAATTCTTCCATTATAGAAGGGCAAGTCATGTTACAGTAGATTGGAGGATGATATAAAACATGCAGTATAAGTTATACTATGAAATTCTGATTACATGAGTCATGTTTTAGTTCTGATATTGAGATTATGACCCATAATAAGAAAATGTAGATTATCTAGTCTAGACTCATACAATTCAAACATTACAAAGACTAATATACAAAGCCATTTAAAAAATCCTCCTATCAAGACCTACCATGACAAAGACTAACCAATTTGCAGGAGATGGTCTAAGAGGGGCCTATTTTAGGGCCAGGAGCATACCTAGAGTCTTTGGCATATGGGGGGATCCTGTATGTGGCACCCCACCACACTTAAAAATGTAAAGACACCCACAAAAAAATGTAATGTTTAAATTAACTTATAAATAAAATAACTAAGTTTAAATATATAACATTTACTGAACATATATGGTACAGCATAACTCCTATCACTATACACTGAGCCAGACTTTGACAGTGGTACAGCATAACTGCTACCATTATTTACTGAGCCAGACATCGACAGTGGTACAGCATAACACCTATCACTATATACTGAGCCAGGCATTGATGGTGGTACAACATAACTGCTATCATCCGATGCCTGCCTGGTGGTGGGCTGCCCCCTGCCCCACCCCCAGGTACACTATTGCTTAGGGTATTCACTTTCCACCTTTGGTGAGTCCATGGGCTTACAAATGTACAAGGAAACATGCCAGAAGCATGATTTGGAGTAGGGCACAGTCTGGAATTAGTGGGTATAAAGCAAACAGGAAAATCAGTAGGGATGGGAAAAATAGCAGGGTGGTAGTCTAGGCATATCAGGATGACTGGTTAAAAGGGTAGTTTGGAAAGGCATCAGATGTTAGGCAGCACTAGCTTCTCTGTAGCACACTAGGCTTACAGCAATTCATCAGATTGATGGAACAGGATAAAAACAAATTAAAGTAAGAGTACTTTTTCATACTAGTGATGCTATTAAAAAATAAGTCCCTGGAGCTTCCCGGTGCTGTGCAGAGTGTATTGATTCAAAGTTGTCATGGGCAACTTTAAATCCATCCACTATTTGTATTTACTTGTCAAGAGTGTGTAAATGTATGCTCTCAATACCTAGTCACTTAACCAAGCTGGGGTTTGCCTGGTAAATTAATGATCATGTCTTCTCTCTGAAATAATGTTTAATGAGGAAAATAATGTGTATCACAGCTTCCTATGTGATGGGCCTAGGGAAGGAGATGTCCTAGATGTATATTATACTCATACATGAAAAGTAGGGTTTCTGGAATTAATGCTTTTTTTTTTTTAAATGTTGTTTTATGCAGTGTTGAAAGTAAGGAACCACTCCCCTCTGCTTCTTATAACTAGTATTGCTATGTTCCAGTCATGATTGTCATTAGACCAAGACTTTGTTACAGTCACCAAATCCAAATTATCCATTGCCATTATTGAAATTAGTTTGGGGAATTTAGTCCCTAAACTACTATGTGTTCAGATACCATGGTTAATGTTTTAACGTTTTTCCTTTTGATGTGAGTCATCCTGGCTGTATAAAAACGCACATTGTACAACATTTCATCAGCCAATATCTGACTAACACAGAACTCATGGTCACATTTACTCTTTGTCCATATCCAATTATTTCACTGCTTTGGGAACAGAACAAGGCCAAAATGCTGTATCACAAAATGATTTCTGCATTACAACAACCATGACCCAAGTATTGTCAATTGGGTTCCATCTCCTTTTTAGTATTGCTTTATTCCTTCATATTATTTTATATCCCTCACAGCAATAAAGACAGTAGATAATACTGTTAGACTGTAATACTGTAATAATTTTTAAATATGTAGGCCACTTTATTAACCCCTTAAGGACCAGGCAGTTTTTTTTATTTTTTGTACCCTTTGTGACCAAGGCTGTTTGAACACTTTTGTGGTGCTCATGTTTAGCTGTAACGTTCTCCTCTCCCATTTAGTGTACCCACACAAGTTATATATTGTTTTTTTCAGGACAAGATGGATTTTCTTCAGATACAATTTTGTTTATCATATCATCTGATTTCCTATAAAAATAATAATAAAATATGATGAAAATATGAGAAACAGTTTTTCTCACTTTTATTTGAAAGATATCTTACCCATCTAAAAAAACTGCTAAATAGATTCTACTATTTCTCCTGAGTTTAGAAATACCCTATGTTTTTATGTTTTTTTTTCCTGTAAATTATTGGGCAATAAGTACAAGTAGCGTTTTGCTATTTCAAAACCATTTTTTCCATATCTGGTCATTCTGCCCCATGTGCTATTTTGGGTATCTTTGAAACCGGCCAATGCAATGTACCCCATCAAACCATATATTTAAAAGAAATATTACACACCCCAAGGCTGGTATGTTACCCTTTTCCATGAACTAATTCTACTACCTCCTCTTGTCAAACTTAAAAATATGAGAAAACTAATGGTTAAAAGGTTCTTTAATAAAAAAGAGAAAGGAGAACAAATAGGGACCACACAAAACGACCAAACACATAATGGATTTCTTCACACATCCTTAAAACCCAAGTCTAGATTCTTCCCACAAAATGAGAAGAGCGAACACATCGAAGTATTCACTGATCTGATACTTAAGGTTTTTGAAAAATTACAACTTAAAAGTAAAACATTTAAGTAAAGCAGAGCAAAAATCAATAAAGGATCTTAAAAAGAAATATAAATTGGTAGTGAAATCAGCTGATAAGAGAGGTGCTACGGTTATTTTAAGCCGTTCATATTATTTGAAAGAAGCTTTAAGGATTTTAGGAGATACTGAGACATATAAAATATTAAAGACAAACCCTACAAAAGAATACAGTATGTTATTACATAGAAGACTACAGGAAGGCATGACCCAGGGAATATTGACAAAACACGAATACAAATATCTGAAGGAAGAACATCCTAAGATCCTTGTATTCTATTTCCTACCGAAAATACATACAAATAGAACGGAACCACCTGGTAGACCTATTATTAGCGGGATAGGATCTTTAACGTGGAATACATCGGAATATGTTGATTTTTTTTCTACAAAAATATGTCCCAAAAATTCCATCTTTTATTAAAGATACCACGCATCTACTAAACATTCTAGATACAATAGAATGGTCAGACGTTTGGTTGTGGGCAACGGTGGATGTGTCTTCACTATACACAGTTATTAGACAAGGGGTTAGATGCTATTAATCAGATACTTACACAGATACTTACACAGGACATAGATATTACTGATATACAGAAAGATATATATAATTAAGTACTTAAATAAAGTATAATTATTTTTGGTTCGAGAATAACTTTTATTTACAATTATGCGGTACAACTATGGGGACCAGGTTTTCCCCTAGCTACACAAATATCTTTGTAGCAAAATGGGAACAGGAATACATCTGGCAAAATAATCCCTATGGGGCGGACCTGGTCCTATGGAAACGTTTCATAGATGATGTATCATATGGAAAGATAGTCTAGAGAATGTACACTCATTTATAAAATACATTAACAACAATCAATACAATCTAAATTTTACTTCTAACATGCAGGAACAGGTTATAGAGTTTTTGGATGTAAAGTTGTTTACAGAAAAACTACATAAAACCTAATGTCTAATATAACTACATGTCTATATAAACTACACCAGTTGTCAGCTCCCCTCTTGATTAAATAATATTCCAAAGGGGCAGAAGATGAGGATAAAGAAAAATTGTACACGAGAAGAAGATTTTCACACACAAGCATCTGAAATAAAAAAGAAATGTATAGAAAAGAAATATCCGGTGAATTTGTTAGAAGAGAGTTTAGTGAAAGTAGAAAAAATGAATAGGTCCGAGTTATTAAAAGAAAAATCGGGAAACCAAAGGAAGGAAATTAAAAAAAATTTACGAAATATAACACTATATAATATATATATAAAATATAACACTATAAAATATAACACTAAGGCATACCAGATTAAAAGAATTATGCAAAAACATTGACACCTCTTAAAAAGTGATGCAATTCTGGGTTATATACAAAAAAACTGACACGTTAAAAAAATATTTTTTTCCCCTAGTGTTCTCCCAATAGTAAAACAAGAACAGAGTATTAGTTCTTTTTTAGGCACCAAGCCAACCGTTTTTTCCCAAAAACATCTACCAAAAACAACAACCAGCTTTCCATGTACCAAAACTGGAAAAATATACGAGATTAAAAAAATGTATTCATTGCAATACCAAATGTAATATATCTAATACAATGTCACTGTGGACTACAATATGTGGGTAGAACCATTAGACCTTTAAAAGAGAGGATTTTAGAATCTGTAGCCTTCTCACCTCTCATATACTTGGGATATATTGCATAAGAACACCTGGTCTAAATGTATTATCACAAGAAAGTATTCCATCTGTTATTTGATATTGGTTTTAATATCAGTATATAAGGATATTTTCTTTAATATTTTCTTTTCTATCCCCTCCCTCCCCTTTCTTTTTATCGGGGTGATAGTACCCTTGAAAATGAAAATGTATGGTATTACATTTCACAGAAGAAAGAATTTACTGCAAATACCTACTGAAGAAGCCTCGGTATGGTTTTTCTTCTTCCTTTTTGTCTTATATGAACGCCCCCAAGTGGATTTGTTTTTGGTACTGTTCAGCATTTGGAGAGTGTTGTTGTTGGGCGGCAGCTGTGAGAGCTGTGAGAAAGAGGAAGTCTATATACATTCTTTTGCACTTGAAATTGTTCACATTTACACTTTTTATTATTTAGTTTTTTGGTTTAACTGGGATTCTCTAACACACTATATTTATCTAACACACATATATATATACCGTATTTGCTCGATTATAAGACGAGGTTTTTTTCAGAGCAAATGCTCTGAAAAATACCCCTCGTCTTCTAATCGGGGTCGTCTTATAATCAGACCTCAAATAGAGGTCTGACTATGAGACTAAGATCCAGATCCCCAGCACCGCTGCAGGGGACCTGGATCCTTCTGTCTCCCTCCCATTTAACACTCCCCCACCCCACACACACTTACCGGTGCTTCCAATTTCCTGCTGTATACCGGAGCAGCGGGTTGACGTCCACGCGATCCGCGTAGACAACTTACGCTGCAGCCGGAAGGAGGTGTGGATAGCAGACCTTCCCCGGCGCTCAGAGATCAGAGTTCCCCGCACCGGTGCCGCGGTATACAGCAGGAAATTGGAAGCACCGGTAAGTGTGTGTGGGGTGGGGTGGGGGGGGGAGTGTTAAATGGGGGGGAGACAGAAGGAAGACTGCTGCCCCGGTATACAGCAGGAAATTGGAAGCACCGGTAAGTGTGTATGGGGTGGGGGGGTGTTAAATGGGGGGGAGACAGAAGGAAGACTGCTGCCCCGGTATACAGCAGGAAATTGGAAGCACCGGTAAGTGTGTGTGTGTGTGGGGGAGTTGTTAAATGGGGGCATAGGGCATTTCTGGAGGCAGAGTGCTCTATGAAATGCCTTTTAACCCCCTTAACGCCACTCTGCCTCCTGAAATGCCTTATACCTCCCTATATGCCACTCTGCCCCATAATATGCCTTTTAACCCCCTAAATGCCAGAGTGGCATATAGGGGTATAAGGCATTTCTGGAGGCAGAGTGGCACATCGGGGGTTAAAAGGCATATCATGGGGCACAGTGGCATATAGAGGGTTAAAAGGCATATCATGGGCCACAGTGCCATATTGGAGTGGCAAGCCTGGGGGCAGATGTGCGTAACTGGGGGGCAGGTTGGAAAATACAAGGAAATAAAAACCAAAAAATATTTTTCTCAATCATAGCTCTTATTAAAAATGTAATAGTTTAGATGAATTAACATTTACTGGTAAAACTTTTTTCCTATAGGGTCGTCTTATATTCAGGCTTTTTCTTTTTTTCCTAAATTAATATTCAGATTTGGCGGATCGTCTCATAATCAAGCAAATACGGTATATCCCTTTTTCTTTAGGTATGGGTGTACAGCTCCTGGTATATGTCACTGCCAAACAACACCCCAAATGTATTCAGCAACATCTCCCGAGTACAGTGATACCCCCCATGCATGGGGTTGTCAGGTTGTTAGGGAGGTAAAATGCCACATTTTGGGAAATGCACATTTTTTATCTTGGAACTTTGACATCTGGTCCTGCTGCACCCATGTCCTAAGTGATCCATCTTTAAAACCGGCTAATTCAATTTACTCCATCAAACTATATATTTTTCGAAAACTAAACACCCCAAGTTATTTCAAATGTTGGTATTTTAACCCATTCCATGTATTCTACCATGGATTCTACCACCAGCCTTTGCCAGAGTTTGTGGTAGTAATTTTTTTTCACACAAATTGTACTTCAGGTATTTTTGCAATAAAAATCTAGAGCCGCAAGTTTGTACTACTAACTCTTACCAGTAATGCCTACTGCTTTATCCAAGCCCTCTTGTAGGACATCCAGGTTGTGGGGCCAAGGAACGATGACGTAATTTTACTGCATCTTTGTTCCAAACATCCACAGCCAATCCAGACACTGTAGGCCCTCCTTTGCCACCTCAGGAGCCAACTCTCAACTGCCCCAACAGCAACTGTGACAACCTGCAATCAGCCTGAGCTTCAATTTCTTACTAAGCTTCTCTTCCGTCATGTGAAATATAAATCAGTCGATTTCAAGTTCCTCTTTAGCAAGCTAGCAGCCTATTCTTAATTGGGATACGGAAACCCTCCCAAAATCTCTTCTTCAATAAGTAAGCCACGGTACTATCTATTCTCACTGGACTCATTCCCTTTACCAGTGGGCCCCTTATCCGCTTTACTCTTCTTGAAACATAGTGAGAGAGGGTGAGAGCCCACGCAACAAGAAAACTCATGCTTAAACCTGCATGACACACTACTTTTGCAAGACCCTTTGTTGTGTTGCCAACAGTAGCCGTTTTTCTGTGTTGCTGATGAATCTGAACTGCTGGCACAAGAGTGAAAGAGATGACCAGCTCCTTTTACTGGTGCTGAGATCCTCTATGATAGAGTTATGTCTTTATGAACCCATATATAGAAGGGCTGAGAACAGTTCTCTGGGGCGTTCACGATGCTTGCATCCAATTATGATATATATGAGGGATTACACAGCCCTGTTTTTCCTCCCCAATCTTCTTTTCATTGTCCTCTTTAATGGAAAGTGTCCAAATGAAATCGCTCAAGGGGTAATAACAGCAAAAACAATTCTTCATACTACCCCTTATAAATGTTTTCTTTCATCTTTTTGATTTAAATGGGCTTTATAGAGAAAAAACATACACTTCACCCCATGGCATATCTGACAACTGTTCTTGATCACTCTCCTTTTTCTTAGCCAGCTCATCAGCAGACCCAGACGTCTGGCCTGATATAGCTGCCCACTCCCCAGAAACTGCCCCTGCTACTGTCTGGTTGGATGCTTCAAAAGAATATGCCCCAAGCAGCTGCAATAAGAACAGATTGTAAAGATGAAGGAAAATCTCTGCAGAAAAATTCTAAAACAAAGCCCCAACTCCTCAAGATCCCTTCTGTTAAACTCCCAGTCTGAGGAGGTGCAATTATCTTATGGCTGTACATCCTGTGTGGGACCAGTATCCGCAATACACTTGCCAAGCTGGGCCTCTGGACTGTGCTGAGCTTGTTCCTCGGTGCTGCCCATGCGCATCATGTCCCCACCTTAACCCTGCCCGTCATGTAGAAATCCTCATCAGTGTCCTTTATTTGCCCCATTCATCAACAGGGGCCAAACACGTTAAATATCCTGCTGAGAGCATTCACTGAAGCCCCTGACTGACAGAATGACCCCTTGTCATTTGTTGGGTATTGATTCAATTCAAAATTTACAGACGCATAAGCCCACATCCTTTTCCCTTGAAATACTATGTTATTCTTTTGAACATATGTCTTTTTTAAACCTCACTTGCTGACGTCTTTTCCTCACCCTTTTCTGTCTTTGTTTCCTTTCTTCTTGCTTGTTTGCATTTGTCATCCTCTTTCTACCTTCTGCCCCCCACATACTTATGTTACAGGCCTCAGTAGAAGTATGGTTAAGGATTTAACTATGCAGAACTAGTATTTTCTGTTACATAAGATGTTTTTTTATGTTATAAGATTAAGAATGTTTTGGTTATTCTGTAAAAATGATCAACAGCTTGGCCTTGGTGGTAATTTTCCTCTCCAGATTTTTAGTTAGTACCATTTTTTGAGTTAGCGAAACGCAGGTCTAGTTATTATACCTTATATATATGGAGATCTTTGTTTATAATGTGCATATAAGTTTTAATAGGCATTCTATGTTACACTCTGCTTAATTGTGGATTTATGTAATTTTTGTGATCTTTAATAAATAAGTAACCACTATATTGAATTCTCAGTCCTTTCTTAGAATTGTTCTCACGATTTCATTTATTGAATGTGAGACCTATCCATATGTATAAAATTAAGATTTGGTAACTTATCACTTAGGGTGGAGAATAACCTCTTCTTAAGACATTACATGGGAGGAAAGGTGTGAACCCATCACACATATACACACACACATATAATACACATAGGTAAAGGCTGTTTACAGCCTGTACTTGTGGGAAGGTCTTAGGGGATATTTATACCTCCTTCACCATCCCCCTTAGGACATTACATTTGCGTTCTTCCCACCCGCACCCATCCTCAGTTCACTCTCTCTGTGGTTCCCTCAGTTTCTATATTCTCTTTTTCCTATGCCTCTTCCTTCTCATTTCTGTTAGGTAGGCCCTGTTCCTACCTACCTAGGAACAGGGCCTAGGCACCTATACAGGCCCACTGGGTGTTTCGCACATGTTTTACACCTATTAAGACCCACTGGGAGTTTTGTGCATGTTTTACCCCTACCACAAATATACATGTACTACTACCGATACATATATATACAGTACATATACATACACATGCATATACACACATAGTAATAACTAGATCCTCTACTTCCCTTCTGTATGTTTCTTGTGGCCTGTAGCTCTGACACTAAGCGCGATCCGATCGTGCAATATGTGGTTGTTTCTCCTGCCTCCCTGATGCACGCAAGAATATCCCTGATGCATGTGTTCTCTCAAAGTCTCCCTACGTTCTCTGCTGGCTTCTTCTATATCACTGCTGCTTTTTCCACAGCTCTGCTTCTTCTCTTGCCTCACTTTGTTCTTTTTTCTCAGTCTGTATCTTTTTTCTCAGTAGCATCAGCTCTGTTAACCAGGGCTCCTGGAGTGTTTCCTCAAAAAGGTGGAGTCTCCATCTCTCCCTTTATTGGAGAAACACCGCTGTAGTATACGCAGGGCCGGATTAAGAGCATCATGGGCCTGGTGCTGAGAATTTGGGTGCCTCTTTTTATGGAAATAAATAAATTACATCAGCATTCACGTGTACTGGATAAAGATGTGCTAGGCAGATAATATAGGATAGAATCTTATGTGATGGGATTGGGAGGACATCCATACACTAAAAAAAGTCATCATACACGGGACGCCTGAAGCCACAATTAAGTGCAGATCCTTTTCAATAAAATATGCAAATTAAAATTTAGTAAGTAACACAAAACCTTTACTTTTCCTCTCACTGCTTTCTGGGCCAAGAAAGTGTTGTCCTGTGATGTGACTACAAATTCAGGAGGGTGTTTTATCTCTGGATAAGCAAAAATTAAATAGTTACATTTATTCCTACAGTAAGTAAAGAGCCAGGAAACATGACCAAACACACACACACCAGGACAAGCTCTGCTACACCGACACACAAACACACACACCAGGACCGACTGTACTACACCGACACCCAAACACTCACACACACCAAGACAGGCTCTGCTACACCAACACCCAAAAAAACACACCAGGACAGGCACTGCCACACCGACACCCAAACACACACACCAGGACAGGCTCTGCCACACCGACACCCAAAAAAACACACCAGGACAGGCTCTGCCACACCAACACCCAAACACACACACCAGGACAGGCTCTGCCACACCGACACCCAAACACACACACACCAGGACAGGCTCTGCCACACCAACACCGAAATACACATACCAGGACAGGCTCTACCACATTGACCCCCATAGACACATACCAGGACAGGCTCTGCCCACCGACACCCAAACACACACACCAGGACAGGCTGTGCCACAATGACACCCAAACATACACACCCCGGGACAGGCTCTGCCATACTGACACCAAGACACATACACTAGGACAGACTCTGCCACAATAACACCTAAACACACACCAGGACAGGCTCTGCCACACCGACACCCAAACACACACACCAGGACAGGCGTTGCTACAACAACACCCAAACACACACACCAGAACAGGCTCTGCCACACCGACACCCAAACACACACACCAGGACAGGCTCTGCCACCCACATCCGGACAGGCTAAGCTAAAACAATAAAAAAATATATTTTCAACACAGCCAGCACTATGTATACTAATGCCCCCAGCCTGCCACTCTATTCAATATTGATTTATGAGATGAGATGGCCCCAGTTGTCCCCCTTGTGTATTGATGCCACCAGCCCCTACGTATGTTTGTGACCTCCAGCCAGCCCCACAATGTGTAGCCACCCAGCAACCACCCCCTAGTCTTGATTTATATAATGCCACAGCCTGTCCCTCTTGTGTATTGTTCCCACTACCACCTTAAACCACCCAGCACCCCCTTTAGTGTCATGTCATCATCATTTTGGTTACTTTACTTTTTTCCGGACTTTCCCGCCTGCTCTTTGCTCTCCTCCACAGGACCGACTGCTACACAAGGAACTCTGTTGAACTCTGTGTGAGTCCGCCCCCACGTCGCGTCCCTAAGTGGCGGGACGAAGAGCCTCATATATTAGGCGGCATGGCGTCTACAAGCCAGACACTTTAGGTGGCCGTCGGAGGTGGTCGTGGGGCCGGATCGGCCATTTTGAATCATGTAGCGCCGATGTTCAACCGCCCCCGGACCGGCCGGCCCACTGGAAAGTCTCTTGGTTTCCCGGTGGGCCTGGCCTATTTTCAGGTAGGGGCCTGGAGCTGCAGCTCCATCAGCCCCTATGTTAATCCGGCCCTGGACATACGGATGCTACAGGGGCCCAAAATAAATTCTGTACCTAGGTGCCAGCAACCCCTAAGTGGAACTCTCTGGCTTCATGTATAAAGTAGCAGGAAAATGCAAATGAGAGAGTAAACATGGGTAAGCAATTCACACTGTAATAGGAAGAAAGAGATTGAAGGAGAAAAACTTCTTCCAGTGGCCCAGTAATGACAACAATAACTGTACAGAACATATTGGCTCCCTTAATAGTGGTTTTACAGGTTATTAAGACAGTGTTATTAATTTGCATAATTACAGAGGAAATTGCAGCTACATGCTTGGTAAAACAAACATTTTCAATGGTATATGCTTTGTGACTTTGCTTCCCAGCGGTAGTTAAGGCATGTATTAATGTTCCTCCACCAAAAGCCTTCTTGTTTGTTGTTTTTTTTTAGTCACGCTAGTATAAATTACATGACTTTATTTACATTTTCACACTTCATTTCCCAATGCCATTGGGTTTATGCTATACATAATATATATTTTATACTAACCTTTTTTTAAATTACAAACATAATATATATATATATATATATATATATATATATATATATATATATATATATATATATATTGAATTGATTTTAACACATGGGGAAGTGTTCTATGTTTTTCATGAAACCATAAACTGAGAGTTTCATTCCCAGTCTTAGTCACAGTTAATGTATGCAGCATGTAAAGTGCTGCCCTGATGTATGTTGCATCTATAAACCAATAGAAGGGAACCACTTATGCAGACATGGAATACTTAATGCTCCAGGGCAGCACTTTACAGGTGCTTATTAGCAACATGTAAAATGAATATGTGTCCTAGAAAAAAATGTCAGCTCTTCTGTAAGCTTGTGTAAATACAGGGACCAGGATCCAGAACCACATGACACTCATCTAACTGTAAGTATGAAATTACCGTATTTGCTCGATTATAAGTCGACCCTGATTATAAGATGACCCCCCAAAATCTGAATATTAACTTAGGAAAAAAAGAAAAAGCCTGAATATAAGACGATCCCAAAGGAAAAAAGTTTTACCAGTAAATGTTAATTCATGTAAACTATTTTTTTAATAAAAGCTATGATTGAGAAAAATATTTTTTTTGTTTTTATTTCCTTGTATTTTCCAACCTGCCCCCCAGTTACGCACATCTGCCCCCAGGCTTGCCACACCAATATGGCACTGTGGCCCATGATATGCCTTTTAACCCTCTATATGCCACTGTGCCCCATGGTATGCCTTTTGACCCCCTATGTGCCACAATGCCTCCAGAGATGCCTTATACCCATATATCCCATTCTGGCATTTAGGGGGTTAAAATGCATATTATGGGGCAGAGTGGCATATAGGGAGGTATAAGGCATTCCAGGAGGCAGAGTGGCATTAAGGGAGTTAAAAGGCATTGTATAGAGCACTCTGCCTCCAGAAATGCCTTATACCCCTATATGCCACTCTGGCATTTAGGGGGTTAAAAGGCATATTATGGGGCACAGTGGCATATAGGGAGGTATAAGGCATTTCAGGAGGCAGAGTGCTCTATTAAATGCCCCCTTAAAGCCACTCCAGAAATGCCCTATGCCCCCATTTAACACACACACACACCCTATACCCCCATTTAACTAACACACACACACTCTCCCCCCCCCCTCTCTCCCCCCCTTCCCCCTCTCTCCCCTCTCAGCCCTCTCTTACCGGTGGTTCCAGCCGGGGCAGCGGGTTGACGTCGCCTTCAGCTGCAGCCGGAAGGAGGTGGAGTTGGCAGCGGGGGTTTGTATGCGTCCGTCGCGTATACTTTCCCCGGCTGTCAGAGATCAGAGTTCCCCGCACCGGTGCGGGGAACTCTAATCTCTGACAGTCGGGGAAGGTCTACGCGACGGACGCAGACAACCCCCGCTGCTAGCCACACCTCCTTCCGGCTGCAGCGGACGTTGTCTACGCGGATCGCGTAGACGTCAACCCGCTGCCCCGGCAATACAGCAGGAAGCACCGGTAAGTGTGTGTATGATGGGGGGGGGTGAGACAGGAGGATCCAGGTCCCCTGCAGCGGTGCGGTGGATCTGGATCTTAGTCTCCTAATCAGACCTCTATTTGAGGTCTGATTAGAAGACGACCCCGATTAGAAGACGAGGGGTATTTTTCAGAGCATTTGCTCTGAAAAAAACCTCGTCTTATAATCGAGCAAATACGGTAATATTTGGGCTGCTGAAAGTTAGGGGAGGTGGGGGTTAATTTAGGGGCAGTTATGGTTAATGGGGTGTTTAGGGTTAATTTAGGGGCAGCTGTGGTTAATGGGGTGTTTAGGGTTAATTTAGGGGCAGTTGTGGTTAATGGGATGTTTAGGGTTAATTTGGGGCAGTTGTGGTTAATGGTGTGTTTAGGGTTAATTTAGGGGCAGTTGTTGATGGGGTCTCTAGGGTTAATTTAGGGGATGCTGTGGTTGATGGGGTCTTTAGGGTTAATTTAGGGGATGCTGTGGTTAATGGGGTGTTTAGGGTTAATTTAGGGGCAGTTGTGGTTAATGGGGTGTTTATGGTTAATTTAGGGGCAGTTGTGGTTGATGTGGTGTTTAGGGTTAATTTAGGGTAGTTGTGGTTGATGGGGTATTTAGGGTTAATTTAGGGGTAGTTATGGTTAGTGTTTAGGGTTAATTTAATGATGAGGACTGAGGGTTCATTTACTTAATTTAATAAAGTTAACTTAATGTGCAGTTAGAGGTAAAGGGGGGCAAACTAAGGGGAATCTAAATCCTGGGGGCAGTGAAGAGTAACCCAGTACTTATTTATAAAAGTATGGTGTCAGTGTGATGCGAACGGGCCTGTAACTCTATGAGGGGACTATGAGATATCTGGGGGTATAAGGCATATCTTGGGAGGACGGAGTGATATATCTGGGGGTATAAGGCATATAGGGTATATAAGGCATATGTGGGGAGGGCACTGTGGCATGTCTGGGGAGGAAGAAGTGGTGTATCAGGGTGTATAAGGCATATCTGGGGCCACAGTGGCATATCTGGAGGTAGAGTGGAGTGGCATATCTGGGGAGGGCAGCGTGGCATGTCTGGGAGGCAGCATGGCATGTCTGGGGAGAATAGAGTGGCATATCAGGGACCACAGTGGCATATGTGGGGGTAGAGTGGAGTGGCATGTCTGGGAGGCAGCGTGGCATGTCTGGGAGGCAGCGTGGCAAGCCTGGGCTCAAATGTGCATAATTTGGGGGGGGGGGCTGGTTGGGAAATAGACAAGAAATGCATTTTATCAAAGTTGTATTTAACATCATTTGTTTATTAAATTATTTTAAATAAATGGAAAATTTACTTTCATTTTTTTATCCGATTAATCGAAAAAATAATCGATAATAATGTTTGTTTCTGAGTATGTATGTGAATGTGTTTTTGTATGAGCAAGTATGTGTAAGTGTATAAGCAGGTATGTATAAGTGTGTGTGAGCAGGTATGGGTGTGTGAGCATGGATGTGTACGTGTGTAAGACCATGGATGTATATATACGCGTGTTATTGAGTGCATGTGTGTTGGCGTGTTTGTGTAAGTCTGTGGAAATCTGTAAAAAATTTACCCTAGATCAGTGGCAGGTTGGAATGCTCAATATTCCCAGCATTAGGGGGTTAATTGCTGGAAGTCAGCAGGTGGATCCAATTAACCTGCACTGAGGTGTTTGACATACATTTTCTGAGATATATTTTTATATATTTCATTGTATATTTTCTGAAACAAAGCATGTATGCCTGGTACATGTGGAATGTGTGGTAGATCTGTGATCTATGTTGGAAAGTTGGGTGTCTGTGGCTGAGGGTAGTGTCAGTGCCAAGATATTAATAAATAAATTCATAATTAATACATCATAATGTGGGCAGATTACAACTTGTTTGTATGTAGTACTGACTAGTAACTGACAGCAGTACTGACTAGTAACTGACTAAAACAATGGTTTACATTTTAGTTTTTGTTCTGAATTGCATTGTTTATCCAGTTTTATTGTAAAAACTAATTTTAAACAAAATAAATAGTTTTCAACATATAACAATATTTCTAAATCATTTTATTGTTTGTTTTGTCACAATTTATGTTTATTTCATTTCACCAGTTAATGATAATGGTTTTATTGAGTCATTTGATATGTGGTATTCTCAAGAAGTTGTCTCTTGATTACTGGGTCCCATTTGTGACTCTCAAAATGCCTCCTTATATTAACCATCATCACTGAAATGCATGACCTACTTACTAAATCTGAACCATTAATTCAGTGTTGAATGCTTTTTAGTAAACTGTTGAAGCAAACTGAAATTTTCAATATTTGTCTCTAATCTGCATCTACCAAACAAAAGCGTAAAAGAAAGAAGGCATCAGAAGGGCTTAAATTGCTATCACACTGAGCAGACACAGGGTATATTTTTATATTTGTCCTACAATTTTTACTTGACCAATTTCACGCACAATTACTTGAATTAAGCTAGGCAACAATATAGTCTATACACTATCGAAGCCATACAGTGCAAAATACCAAAATACTAGACTTGTGTATTCAGATTAAAGCAAACATTGTTTTAAACAAAATTTGACAATTTTGAGCATTCGTACGACGCTCCGATAACGAGGAGGGTCCCCAACAAAACAAAAGAAAACAGCAAGTTCTCAGAAATGTTGTGCTGACGCCATTTTAAGTTGCCAGTAGGAGTTACAGACTGGTGAGAGTTGGAGTTTGAGAGTCAGTGAGGCTCTACCATACTGCAAGTGTCAATAGTCTAGTGTGACATAAATACCAACAATAACTGATACCAGGAGACCTGTACAATAAAACAACATTTTCCATACATTTAACACATGCAAACAACCTGAAACAAACCCATTTTCAAAACAAGCGTACACCAACTATGTATACGACCTCCACAGTCTTTTTTTATGTAATTCATTTATTGATTATGTCTTTTGTTTTAATTTAAAAAGTAATTTAGGCAAAAGCTCTAGTTTATGGACAATACAAAAGAAGAGAACATTAATAAGTATTAGTGACAAATTAAGCATTGGACTGTGCATGCATGCAGTGTTTTAGTTCTTGAAATACTGTTAAACTGGGTTTAAGTTGCACATTTATGCTACCAGCAAAATCTCTAGTTTGTGGACAAAACAAAACAATACATAATTTATAAAGATTGGTGAAAAAATAAGGATTAGACTATGCATGTGCACAGTGTATTTGCAGTGTCAATGCCTGCCCAGGCCACATGCCTTTCTACTACTGCTGTGCTCCTCCTCTATCTTCTTCCCATTTATTGGGGGAAATTCAGTCCAAATTCAGGACCAAATTGCTGAATTCCCTGTCTGACACTGCCTGCCCAGCTCACATGTCTTATTACTACTGCTTCTCTTCTATCCCCTTCCTTGCCCTGGGGTGATCAATTCTTCTTTTTTACTTATATTGGGTAAAGTTGGTCTGCCTTGAGCCCTACCTCTGCTGCTGTGTCATTCCTTACTGTAGTTCTTGTTCTTTCTTCTAATATTGGTGCAGGGGATTCAGTCTTCTTGGATGTCTCTGTCTGCCCATGCCTGCCCTGCCTTTGCAGCTGGTGTCCTGTACTGTGGGGCTGGATATGAGTATATGCCAGTCTACCCATTGCCCTACTACTCCTGCTGCTGCTTTATCACCTTACTCTGAGGGATCAATTCATCAAAATGGTCCACTTTTTTGAGAAATTCACTCCTATAGCAAGCTGCTGGATGTGTGTATCCATGGGTGCAGTGCTGATGGCACTGTGGTGGTGGTCCTGCAATGCAAAATAAAGTCTGGATCTCTTCCTGCTGCTGCTGTAAGTTAAGGTAAGTCCAGAAGATGGCAGTAACCTCCTCTTTTGGAAATGCCCTCTGAATTTTATTTCCGAATCAAAGAAGCCTCCAAATTTCATCCAAACGTAATAGTTGGAAAATTAAATTTGTTGTCCCAAAACATACTCGGCGAAAGCAAAATGAAAATTTTGTCTGAATCAATTTTTCTTGCCAGGTACAAGTCAAAATTGGCATAAAACATTTAACAATGTTAATAATTATCCTCTTAATCCATTTAAAAGGCCTAAAAGGTATAAATTATCTCTCTGGTTTTCTGCCCAAATAAGTCCAGTAAATAAAATATATTTATGGCAGGTATTTATGCCATTTGTTTCATATATTACTACTTTCATTGATGTATATATTGAGTATATTAAGTCTACAAAATTGTAGAACTTTTTGTGTATTTACCATTTGTACCATTTACTTTACACCAAAAATCACTCTAAATCTCTCTTTGTCACCAGCTGACCAAGGTAAATAAATGCATGAATATGTGCCAAGAAAAGATAAACTAACAGTTTTGTAATTTTTTTACTCAAATTAGCATAAATTTATTTTAGAAGATGAGTAATCTGGAAAACTATGAGCACTGGCAAAATAAGGATTCCCATGTTTTTTTATTTTTGAAGATCGCTGGATAGGGCTGCCTTTCCACATGGCGAAAGTTTCAGTTGGCCGTAGGGTAGCTTCGACTGCTCTCTCTCTCACTCACTCACTAACATACCTGTGAACTTCTGGGCTCCGGCTACCCAGAACCTTCCCTTGCGGGAGCCCAGAAGTTCCCAGGTATGTTAGTGAGTGCTGTGGGGCTGGATATGACTATATGCCAGAGTCTACCCATTGCCCTGCTACTCCTGTCCCATGTCATCGGTGGGAGTTCCCGCTGACGTCGATGGGCGCTCCCGCTGACTGCAGCGGGAAACACCCCCATTTAAAGAGGGAAATGGGCGGGGAGTGGGGCGTGTCAAGATCCCGACCCCGCTCCCGAAGACCCGGAGAGTTCCCAGGTATGCTCGCTAACTGTCACAGAGATATGGATGGGAATAATGCCTTATTTTCTACAATGCAGATTCATTATATGAACAAGCAGATGTAAAATAAGACTTAGAATGGAATTTTTCAATCTCTTTTTATTGCAAGAAAAAGGAAAAGTTGCAGCAATCTGTACAGCATATTCAGTCAATACATCAATACAAGATAACATCAGTTGGGACATCTTATACATTTTTTACAAGTATATAAGCCTCTTACAATTAAAAGAAAACCAAACGTAAAACTAACGAGTCCCAGGTTGATGTGGGCTTCTTTAACCACTTGGTTGGGCAAATACAATCAAGTCATAAAGAAAACCATATAAATAAGCAAACCCCTTCTCTCAATCTCTTTAATCCCAAAAGAAATTCAGAAATTCACTACAGCATACTTTTAGCGATAACCTAGTTTAATAAATTAACATTCTATTTACAGCCATATCATTGCAATTGATACTTAAAGTAATGTCTTATACAATGTTTTTTGTCATGTATAATGACTGAAACCTTTTCTTCTGAAACTAATATTCTTTTTTGTTGAAAACGATATCGAAAAGCAAATTTTAAATGTAAATATTCTCATTTTATTCTACAAGATGTGCACAAATGATTAATTATACAGGCCCCAGCAAAATGTTTCTCTGAAATTTAAAAGACTACAAAAGATTTACAACTAATTTAAACATGTGTCATATCTATGGGTCTTTTAGCATTTGAAGCAAAAAACTGTATAATCTTTTGTATGTTGTAACTATACTTTTACTCGCTTTAGAGTCATAGCAACTTCAATAAACCCTTAAAAGACTAACTATTTCACTCCTGTTCTACTCAATTGAAGTTTTAACTATCCACTTCAGGGCTTATTCCGTAAGCCCTATGGATTTATTTTTTTTAGTTTAGTAACAAGGCACCAAGAATGTGATGTTCCTATTTAGTTTGAAGAAATCTTTGTTCAGAATTAAATGTTTAATAAGAATTTTGATCAAAGTCAGCAAAGGATACATGTTGAAAATTGTAGGGGAAAATGCATTAAAAAAGTAATTTCTTCTGACAGGACAAGATACCTAGGTATATCTACTAAAATATTTTACCAAGGAAGTAACAATGCAAACCATTCAATGGCTGCATCTAAAATTGCAATTGATGAAGAAGTCAAAGCAAAAAAAGACAGTGGTGCATCTGTTACTGTGGTCCAGCTATTACATGAAATAAATGCTGGCTCTCTGATAAAAATGTACGTGATGTACATACCTGGGTGCTGTCCAGAACTCCCTCTCACCATTCCCCAGTTTGATGATGAAACATAGTAACCCATAGTAACATAGTATGATGGTGTTCTGAAGGGTATGTCCCCTTCAGCATACCAAGACATTTTGGACAATGCTATCTTTTCAACTTTGTGGGAACTTTTTGGGGAATGCCTTTTAATATTCCAGCGTGACTGTGCTCCAGTGTCCATAAAGACATGGTTGGATGAGTTTGATGTTGAAGAACTTGACTGTCCCACACAGAGCCCAAAAGTACACAATAGGGTACCAATACATGGGTCAGTCATTAACAATGCAAAGGGGGGCATCAATACACAAGGGAGGGGGGCTGGCTGGGGACACAAATCCACATGGGGCAATACACAAGGGGCATAATGTACAAAGGGGGCTGGCTGGGGGCACAAATCCACATGGGGCAATAAAAGGGTGTGGGGGGAAATACATTAAAACCAAAGGGGGGGCTGGCTGGGGCATCAATACACAAGGGGTATTGTACTGTTATTGTTAAGTTATTGTACTGGCTGCCTGAGCATGATAGGAGTGTGATTGCTAACAATTGCTAGCAGCTAACATCAATTACTCATATCATGCCCAGGCAGCCAGTACAATAACTTTATATATTTTTTCAAATTTCAGGCCCCAAAATTAACGTGCGTCTTATACATGGGGAAATACGGTATTTAGAATGCAATGTCATAAAAACCCTCTTAGTTTAATGATCAGGTGTCCCAATACCTTTGTCCATTTGAGCTAAACCTTTTTTTTTTATTATATTACTTACGAAAGTCCTATTTTGCACATACAGAGACACTCCTGATCCTAACTGTTACCATAATTAAAATATCTATTTAGGATGATGCCATTAAGAGTCTCAAGAAACTTGTTTTACGTTATATGTGGGAGACATAAAACACTAGAATCTCTGCATAGAATTAATGTAGAAGATTATTGAAATGAGGGATGTCTTTTCCAGACTTGTATTATCTTTGTGATAATATTTTCTCATTATTTATGGAAATTTTATATTTGAAAGATCTTTTAGATCAATTTTAGAATATTATCATTTACACAAATGCAAGAACTTAACAATCTTTCCTTAAAAGAAAAATTGTCATACATAAGAATTACAAATGCTTAAAGATTTATTGAAGTACTAAATTATGATATTAGATCCAAGCTGTAGACTGTAAACAAAAACTTATCTCTAGAATCAGTAAAGTTCATTGTAAAATGGGCAAAGTGGATTGACAAAACATTCTCTTCTGAATCTTGGTTAAAATTCTCCCTGTTAAAGAAAGTAATACATTGTGTTAATATTCAGCTATTCTTGAAATTGTTACATAGATGGTATTCAGTCATGTTCCCAGTGCACAAAGCATGGGAGCTAAAGCTAGACGAGCCTACCGGGAGATTTCACAGTCTTCGGGGCCACGACAAGGCAGGTGCAAGATTGTGATCTCCTTAACAGTCCCTGCTTATCGGGCAGCCAGCGACCCCATGGGCCATCGCTACCCAGACCAGCGCTCATGATGCCTGAGTGCAGTCAGCACCCAGGCGACATAAGCGTTGGTCTGGGTAGCAGGCACCCACGGAGGTGCCAGCAGAGAATGGCCCGTTGGGGAGATCACAGCCCAACATCAAGGGAGCACAAGGTCTGTCACTTCAGACCTTGGCTTCGATGTTGTATGATGTTGTATCCTGCGACTCTTGCCTCAATTGCTGGAAGAGGAGAAATGTGAACATGGGGAGAAAGGGGTGCTGTAGACGCAAGTGTGACCCAGTATGTTTATATGTATGGGAAAACATCCATGTGTACAGTATGTATGTGTATATGGGCAGATGTGTGCAAAGAAAGTGTATATGTGTAGTATGTTTGTGTGTAAGGGCAGTTTGTGTATTAGCAAGTGTTTGTAAGGGCAGTGCATATGTGTGTGTATAGACAGGCGTGTATAAGGGCGGTGTATGTGTATATGTGTGTATGGGCAGGCATTTGTAAGAGCAGTGTATGGATTTTTAGGGGTTAGGGGCCCCAATGCATTGCTTTGCCCAGGCCCTACAATGCTGTTAAGATGTCCCTGATGGAATTGCCAATATTCAGATGCTCTTAAATAGTCTGAAAGAAGGCATTGTGTTGCTTTTCTGTATTATTATATAACCAAATTCATAGTTGCCAAATTTGAAAAGAATTTCCAGGGACACTGTGCAGCACAGCTTGAAAATCTACCACACACAGGGCCCCAAAAGCTTCACTCAGTCTGCCCTACCCACATTATTAGCATAACTTAACTCTGCCTAGTTATTATTATGGTAGTGTTGGTTGGGAATTTGGTGATATAATCTGTGCCATAATAACTAGGCAGAGTTAATTTATGCTAATTATGTGGGTAGGTTTCTTTTCAACATGAAGGACTCCTTGTGAGATTGACACAATGGGCCTGGGTCCAACAATTCTGATGGCAATCCTGTTTTAAACCTACGTAATGGTATCATCCGAAAAATAAAGAAAACACCAAAGATGCCCAGTGACCTTAACAAGATGTCGCGCACAAGCACTGGAAAAAAATGGTCTCCAGTTGGACAGGAATCAAAATCTATGCTCCACTGTAACCAGGGATATCTATTGGCTAATCTGCAATACATAGACTGGACATGTAATTCAATACTAGACATTGCCGATTGTGCAGGGTTATATTTTCCAGCCTCTGCCGTGGTTGCCATTTTTTAATAGGTTGCAAACTAGTTCATGTGCTTTAGGATGGATTGGTAGCGGCCAGAGAATTGAGCATCCCTTAATTTATTAACCTCTCCCATTAAACTGTACATGGGATAGAGGGAATGGACAGGAACTCCCAAAGGAGGCATACAAGCCTGGTTAATACAGGATCCAGGAAGATCTGTTTTTCTTAATTTAATATTACTATTAATAATATTAATAAGGGACTGTAAAACAGATTTGTATTGAGGTATAAGGACTCGACGTAGAAGTACAGCTTGCTTGCTTTTTGCAAGATAGAAGGCCTGATTATCCAAGATTATTACACAAAAGATTAGCAAGATCAATCCAGTGAGATCACTTCAAATAGTCAACTCTGGCAGTATGCACAGTTCATTGATCTTTTGGGTTTACCCAGAGTACGGCAGAATACAGAAACACAAGAAACACCATGCTGTTTGTTGAGCTTGTTTTTAGGAGATCAAAAGCATGGAATCAGGAAAGGTTGTGCTGAATAATAACAGATTATGGACTTTGGCCATTCGTAAATGGAAATAGCTGGGTTAATAAAAATGGTATTACTTCTTGTAATACCTGCACAGAGACAAGAAGGGGAGGTTTAAACAGTTTCATGTATTAAATAGTTGCCTGGCCAGTAAGGTCTGCTCTTGATGTGGTGCTTCTCCTTTGCATCATGGGAAATAATGACACTAGTGTTGGGTACTTAATGGATTTCAGTTATCAATATATTGAGTTCATTAGCTAAAATTCTATGTTTCTTATTTTTATGCTAAAATCCAGTTTCACTCTATATATGGATTGTTTATACAACCTGCTTTATTTTATGAAATTTAAAACATTAGCAAACAGCTAATTCACTGCTGCCCTTTTGTCTATAAACAAGAAATATTTTTCTTCTTACCATACCATATGTTACAAAACAATAGACCCCATATCATTACTGTAGGTCTGTATAAAAAAGAAATGGCACCAGGATCCATGGTGCGAGTGGCCCTGAAATAACAATATGGGGCATTTGACATTCCCAGTTGAAGTCAATTGAGATATCTAGATATACATTAGGGCAAAATTTCATATGGGTCATGAAAATAATAATAAAAAAACAAATGCTTTTGTCAGATTTTCAATTTATTCCACATTAATACAGATAAAAAATATATAATGCATTTTCTGCATAATAGAATATTTTTTTTAAATATGCCTATTTTTGTTCAAATATTTTTTCTAAAGAAAGATTAATGTGACCAAAAATAAAGGTCACATTGTTTACCCAATAAAATGAGAGATTTGAATACAAAGAGAATATAGTGAAGAAGAACAATATATTTTCTTAATGTAATCAGCAAAGATTAGTGCAGCCTACAGTATTTTTCATAAATTTAATATGCTAGTTTAATGTCACTTTTATGTTTTTAAAGATCAAATCATTGCAAAAAAAGATTACAATTAAAGAATAAGGGACATCTTTAGAAAGATAAATAACATGCCTGGCTTTGGTTATGAACTTTTAGAGAAAATATATAGTTATCGCTGAAGTTTGCATTTGATTCCTGTTAGTGACCTCCGGCTTGATTAACGCGGTTCCTGACTTCTCCTATCCCTACCTATTGGCTTGTTTTACGGACTTCGTTGCTCTCTCCCTGACCTTCGGATCCGGTTATTTGACTTTGTCTTTTCTGCCAACCTTCCCCTACCCTAGGATCACCTGCATACTGGGTTCCTCACCTTGTATCCTACAACCTGACATTGGGTGAAGCATAATTTTGCATGTAATAGTGAGCAACTAGGTTTAATATTTCTACAGTTCTAAATATTTTATGTGTGACATGATAGTCAATTCAATATATTTTCTGGTAAGCTACATCTATAGGTGGTGTATTCCTGAGTCATGTATGTCCTTATTGTGAAGAACATCCTTTTTGTTAGATGGCACTGCTGCTCCTTTAATTGTTATACATTTCCTTGTTATGGGCTATATGCATAAGGTGTAGATTCTTCTTATTGCTTGTTATTGTATATATTTATAAGGCTAGAGTTAATAAATCAAATTTAGATAAATGTGTCTTGTGGAAACTATGAATTTTGTTTATTAATACTAGTAATCTCTTACTACTACTTGACGTTGCATATGGTTACTGAGTTTAGAGTCTACTAAAAGGTTTTCAAGTGATTTCATTCATAATTAGCATGTGGTTTTACTACCCAAATACATTACTTTATATTTATTAATACTGAAACGAATCTGCCATTTCATGGACCATTCTCCCAATTTATTTAAACCATTCTATGCCACACCTGGATCATTGAGTTTATAACCCTACCCAGTTAGTGACATCTACAAAAATAAATTCCTACTTTTAGGTCATTAATAAAAAAAAAAATGTAAAAAGGGGCCCTACAATATAGTCCAATGGTACCCCAAAATGATATCTGTAGAAATGTCCTTTATAACAAGCTTTCAGCCCAAATGCAAACTAACTAAATGTCTTAGCAGAATCTAAATAGACTTTATTTACAGCTGTACTGTAGAAGCCTCAGAAAGTTGTTTCACATGGCCAGTCCTTCATATGACCATATTAATACTAATAAACAAGCTTGCCTTACTAGTCTATAATTCTTTGAGTCCGTTTGTGACCACTTTTTTCAATAAAGTGATCATATTTAATGAAACACTTCTTCAGTATTGTAACACTATGCTATATGACAAAGTCCCTGAATATTAAAAATATAGGTTCTGCAACAACCTCACCAAGCTCCCATAGAACCCTCAGGTGAATTGAGGCATGGTGCCTTATTACTGTTACTGACCATAAAAGGATGCAATATTTATATCTCAATTTTTATGTTTTTATGCTTGGGAATCATTTGGGGTTTTATTTGCCATTTTAACGGATTGGATTTGTTGTGCTTCTGATTATACTTAAAATTATTTATTATTTCCTCAATTAATATTAATTATTTAAGTTAAAGTCCTGATTTTTTAACTATTTTTTTTTAGTATTTTTCCTTATAGCTGATCAACACTGAATTATTTTGCAACTATTCCAAAAAGGTGTTCAACAATCATAGTGGGCATTTAAAAAAACCAACTGGATCAGCGGAGGGCACCATCATTTTCTTTCCATTTAAAACAATCCTTCATAAATGTCTTTGGTTAAAAATGTGTTAATTAGTCACATATTTATAACAGAATCACTATATTCCCTTTATAAAGACCAAAAGCCAAAATAGTTATGAACCTACTGTAAAGCCAAGCATTTTGCAAATAATGATTTAAAATGTTTAACCCCTTGATAACAATTGACGGTCCGGGCACGTCATGCACAAACATCCAGTTAGCGACAATTGACCTGCCAGGACTATGTTCGCTTTCTGCACCCAAACGGTGTAGCTGTAATGCTTTCATGTTGAGGCATTAAGCAACACCGAGATCAGCATCAGGAGCCACGTCTGGCCCCTCCGTGGAGTTTACATTTCAATGGTGACACCGAATACCCACCCAGGACGCACTGTGACCGCTCACAACCACTACTGCAAGATTTTGCCACTCGCAAGATGGCGGCGCATCCTTTGCCAAAGTTTCCAAAAGGGTATATTCAGACCCTCTTAAGAACTTGCAGGTTGAAATCAGGTACTGTAAAAATAAAATGAAAAAAAAATATGAAAAAAAATTAAAAATAGTTAAAAAAACAAAACAAAACAATGATAACAAGTTAAAATATTTTCTCACTTATGTCACCATCAGGGGAACCTTCCAGTTCCATGAAATGTAAAAAAAAATAAAAAATAAATAAAATAAAATACTGTATTTGCTCGATTATAAGACGACCCTGATTATAAGACGACCCCCCCAAATCTGAATATTAATTTAGGAAAAAAAGAAAAAGCCTGAATATAAGATGACCCTATAGGAAAAAAGTTTTACCAGTAAATGTTAATTCATCCAAACTATTTTTTTTTATAAAAGCTATGATTGAGAAAAATATTTTGGTTTTATTTCCTTCTATTTTCCAACCTGCCCCCCAGTTATGCACATCTGCCCCAAATATGCCTTATACCCCCTATATGCCACTGTTCCCCAATGATATGCCTTTTAACCCACTAAATGCCACTGTGCCCCATGATATGCCTTTTAACCCTATATGCCACTGTGCCCCATGATATGCCTTTTGACCCCCTATGTGCCACTCTGCCTCCAGAAATGCATTATACCCCTATATGCCACTCTGGCATTTAGAGGGTCAAAAGGCATATTATGGGGAAGAGTGGCATATAGGGAGGTTTAAGGCATTCAGGAGGCAGAGTGGCGTATAGAGGGTTAAAAAGGCATTTCTGGAGGCAGAGTGGCATTAAGGGGGTTAAAAGGCATTTCACAGAGCACTCTGCCTCCAGAAATGCCTTATGCCCCCCATTTAACACTTATTAACTTACCGGTGCTTCTGACTTCCCTGTCATGTACCCGGGGCAGCGTGAAGATCCCACGCACTTACGCTGCAGCCGGAAGGAGGCATGGCTAGCACCGGTGCGGGGAACTCTGATCTCTGACAGCCGGGGAAGGTCTGCGCGATGGACGCAGACAACCCCCGCTGCTAGCCACACCTCCTTCCTGCTGCAACAGAAGTTGTCTACGCGAATCGCGTAGACATCTACACGCTGCCCCAGCTACACACCGGGGACTCAGAAGTACCGGTAAGTGGGGCGGGGGAAGACAGGAGGATCCAGGTCCCCTGCATCTGCGGGGGATCTGGATCTTAGTCGTCTCATAGTCAGACCTATTTGAGGTCTGATTATAAGACGACCCCGATTATAAGATGAGGGGTATTTTTCACAGCATTTGCTCTGAAAAAAACCTCGTCTTATAATCGAGCAAATACGGTATATATATATATATATATATATATATATATATATATATATATATATATATATATATATAATGAGCAAGGCCTAAAATTAGCACTTTATCTTCCAACGATTCTGGCATGGAAAGAGTTAAAATACTCGCTTGTTAAATGCCCAT
The DNA here is from genome assembly GCF_027358695.1 of Spea bombifrons. NCBI lineage: Eukaryota > Metazoa > Chordata > Amphibia > Anura > Pelobatidae > Spea > Spea bombifrons. The sequence goes on along the minus strand of NC_071089.1, from coordinate 52,174,471 downwards.
GGGGTGTCTACTTTTAAAAAATGTATGATTTGATGGGCTAAATTGAACTGACCGGGTTCAACAATGTCCCAATTAACTCACGGGGAAGGATGACCACATGTCAAATTTCTAATTTGAAAAATGCACACGTCCTTTTAGCCCACAAACAACCCAACAAACCCATGGGTACTCATGCATATACTCAGGAGATGTTGCTGAACACATATTGGAGTGTTGTGTGACAGTGACATATACCAGGAGCTATAAATTTATGCCTAAAGTGCAACATGTGTGGGAAAAATACACACAAAAAAATACTACAGCAAACTTTGACAAAGGCTGGTGGTAAAATGTGTGCATGCAAAGTTAAAATACCTGCAGTTGAAATACCCTGGGGTATCTAGTTTTCAAAAATATATGGTGTTATACGGCACAATGAATTGGCCAGGCTCAAAGATGTGCTAAATACTTATCTATTTGAAGTAATGACCGAAATATGATTTCAAAATAAAAGCTGAACTGGCAGTTAGTTTTCATTCTTTAATATTAGACCCTGCTGCCGATATTTATTAATATTACACCCTGCTGCCAATATATATTAATATTACACCCTGCTGCCAATATATATTTTTATTACCCCCTGCCGCCAATATATATAAAAATATTAGCCCCTGCTGCCAATATATATATATAAATATTAGACCCTGCTGCCGATATATATATATATATATATATATATATATATATATATATATATAATTTATACACCATATTGGCTCAAATATAGGCCGCACCCTTAGTTTGGTGCTATTTTGGTGCTATACACATTAGTGGAATGGTTTAATAGTATTTTATCTAATGAACAGGAATCCATGTTTTTTTTTTACATTTTTGGTATCTATTACACAGTTAGTCAGCAGAAAACCAATAGCCATTTTAGGGTCCCCCCCTTAATTCATAATGCACCTTACTTATAGATATGCCCCTCTGCCCCCTTATATGCCACTCTGTGCCCCAGATATGCTTTATAACCCCTTATATGCCACTCTGCCCCTAATATGCTTTATAACCCCAGATATGATTTATGCCCCCTAGAAATACCCACCTGCCCCCCCAGATATGCTTTATGCCCCCTAGAAGTGCCACTCTGCCCCCCCTAGACGTGTCCTCCCCGCTTACCAATGCACACCCCGACTCCCTGGTGTCTAGTGGGGCTGGCTGGTGAACGTCTGCACGATATGTGTACACAACCTCTCCTGCCGGCACTTCCGCCTGGGCTTCTATGTTGGAGCAAGGTTACGTCACGCCAGTGCTCCAGCATAGAAGCCCCAGTGGAAGTGGCGGCAGTGGAGGTTGTCTACGCCCATCGCACAGATGTCCATGGCTACCGGAGAGTAGGATCCAGGTCCTCTGCAGCTTTTTGTGTTGGAATTACACATATACAAATATGTCCAGCATGGCTTCTCTGGGGCACATGGAGGAATTTGATCTGGCTAATCCATCTTCATGGGACTAATATGCTGAAAGGTTAGTGTTTTTCCTGGAGGCTAATAAGGTGGTTGATGCTATTCAGAAAAGAGCTGTGTTACTGAGTGTTATTGGATCTAAAACTTTTGATACTGTCCGCTCATTGATAATTCCTGCGACACCAAAAGACTGCTCATTTGAAGAAATACTGGCACTATTAAAAAATCATTTTGCACCCACCTCATCTGAAACAGTGAGGCGTTTCCATTTCAACAGAAGAAATCAGCAACCAGGGGAAAGTATTGCAGCATACTTTGCAGAACTGCGCAGGCTGTCTGAAAATTGCAATTTTGGTGCCAGTTTAGAATCTTTGCTTAGGGACAGGCTGGTGTGTGGAGTGCTTGATGAAGCATTACAGAGGAGACTTCTTGCAAGACAAAACGTAACTTTTATTACTGCACAAGAAGAAGCACCTGCATATGAGGCTGCATATTTACACTCCAAAGAGATACAATCCTCCAGCAAAGATAACCCACCTGGAGTAAATCTAGTGAGGGAAATGGATGTTAAATCAAATGATTTTTCACCACACACTAATGTCACTGCTCCATTTAAAGGGACTTGTATTACGTCTGTGTTTTCTGCCGCAACTTTAACATGTAATTTCCGAAATGCAGTTTGCCACATATGTAAACGTACAGGCCATATACAGAGAGTTTGCCAAGGTAAAGCCAGCGGGACACAAAACCAATATAAAAATACAAGTACAATGCAAACCGCAGCGCACTGTTAATATTCCACATGCTGTTTGGGGTAGTGAAATGACTACAGAGGTTCACTCAAATGACTATGTAAATACAGTGGAAAATTCGCCATCAGGGCTTAAGATTTACACTGAGATTGTGCTCCAAGATGTTCCTTGCAAAATGGAAGTAGATTCCGGGTGCGCATATTCTTTGATTTCAGAAGAGACATTTGCCTTGTTATGGCCTCATAATGGCCCTTCAATTGTACCTTGTGATATTCATCTGGTAGATTACAACAGGCAAATTGTGGATGTCAAGGGTGCTTGCTTTATACCAGTCAAATACGGTAAATTCAGAGGACACTTACGTTTAATAATTGCTAAGGGACAAAGAGCAAGCTTGCTGGGTAGAGAGTGGTTTGAACCCCTAGGAATCACATTAACTGGAGTTCATAATGTATCCACAAATACACTACAGAATGTGGTTGATGACTTTAGTGCAGTTTTCGAGGAAGGTCTTGGCATGTATAAAGGTCCTCCTGTTTCTTTTGTATTAGATCCTACAGTACCTCCAGTTCGTATGAAGCCTCGCAAAGTTCCATTAGCTCTCAGACCCAAAATTGATGCTGAGATTACACGTCTTGTAGAACAAGGTATTCTTGAACCTGTGACATATCCTAAGTGGTGTACACCCATAGTTCCAGTGATGAAACCAAATGGTGATGTCAGAATCTGTGCCGATTACAAATGTACAATCAACAAAGCATTGCAAGAGCATCCATCCTTATCAAATTCCAGCTCTTAATCAAATTCTTACTACTTTGGCAAAAGGGAAGGTTTTTGCCAAATTAGATATGGCTCAAGCCTACCAGCAGTTACCTGTGGATGATGAGGCTGCTGATGCACAAACAGTCATAACACACAAAGGAGCTTTCCGAGCAATAGTTTGCAGTTTGGAGTTTCCATTGCTCCTGGCATATTTCAGAAGCTAATGGAGGACCTCTTATCTGGACTTCCGGGTGTAATTCCTTATTTTGATGACGTTCTTATTGGAGCAGATTGTCTACAGTCATTGGCTGCACAGCTACAACTTGTTTTGAAACGTTTCCTTGATGCTGGTCTAAAACCTAAAAAAGAAAAGTGTGTTTTTGGTGTAAGCAGTGTGGATTTCCTTGGTTACAGAACTGACGCACGTGGCATTCATCCAACTGATTCTAAGGTTGAAGCTATCCATAGAGCTCCAGTTCCAACCAACAAAAAAGAACTGCAAGCATTCCTAGGGTTGCTTAATTTTTACCATTCTTTCCTGCCTGATAAAGCCACTGTTGCTGAACCTCTGCATCGTCTACTGATAAAGACGCTCCATGGAGGTGGACTGGTGTTCATACTAAAGCGTTGAATGCTGCAAAGAAGCTGTTGTCTTCTGACAGTGTCCTTGTACACTATGATTTAGAGAAACCGCTCAACCATACCTGTGATGCGTCTCCTTACGGCATTGGAGCTGTTTTTAGTCACACTTTGAGAAATGGTGTTGAGGCTCCTATTGTGTTTTATTTACGGACCTTATCTACAACAGAGAGGAATTATGCCCAAATTGACAAGGAGGCGTTAGCTATTGTGTCCGGGGTAAAAAAGTTTCATGACTATTTGTATGGGCGGAGGTTTACTATTGTAACAGATCATAAACCTTTACTGGGTCTGTTCACCAGCAATACTCCCACTCCTCAAATTATTTCCCCACGCATGCTCAGGTGGTCCCTTATGTTGAATGCTTATGATTCTGAGTTCAAGTATCGTCCTGGTAAGGATATCACACATGCTGATGGGTTACCTTTGCCTTCTCCTGATTTCCTTGTTCCTCCTATGTCCGAGGTTCTCATGTTGGAATCTGTTTCAAACCCTCCTTTACATGCAAATGATATTGCTCGTATGTCGGCCAAGGATCCATTGCTCTCCCGTGTGCTCAACTGGGTTTGGAGGGGGTGGCCAAATGCAAAAGTTGAAGACAAGTTCAAGCCATTTGTAGTGCGCCAACATGAACTATCTGCCTATAAAGGTTGTCTTTTATGGAGGAACAGAGTGGTAATTCCAAATGCAGGACAAGCTAAAGACATCCTGGAATAGTTCGCATGATAGCTTTAGCCAGAAGTTATATTTGGTGGCCTAAAATGGATGAAGTTATTGAGAAGTGGGTAAAGAACTGTGCACCATGTCAATCCACACGTAATGCTCCACCTAAAGCCCCGGTACACCCATGGGAAGTGACTAGGTCACCTTGGGCCCGTTTACATATAGATTTTGCTGGCCCTTTTCATGGACAAATGTTTTTTTTAGTTGTTGACTCCTTTTGAAAATGGTTAGAAGTTGTTCCAGTTACATCTGCTACCTCGGTCACTGTCATAAAGATTCTAAGGAGTCTGTTTGCTACACATGGGTTGCCGGATACAATTGTGTCTGATAATGGCACACAATTTACCTCATCAGAATTCAAAATCTTTATGGAAAGTAATCTTATTCGACATGTCACAAGTGCACCATTTCATCCATCCTCAAATGGTCAAGCTGAGCGTATGGTTCAGAACACAAAAGACTCACTCAAGAGAATTATTGAGGGAGACTGGAATCGTAGGCTTGCAAATTTCCTTCTACAACAACATGTGACACCCTGCTCAAGCACCGGTAGGACTCCAGCAGAGCTCCTCATGAAAAAACTTGTCTGGATCGTTTACATCCTGATTTGATGTCTGAGCTGCAAGAGAAGCAAGAATTGCAATTCAATGAGCGCTATAATGTTTCTACTGTGAGAGTATATGTACCTGACAGTGCTGTTTATCTGAGGAACTATCCTTCTGGGCCTAGATGGATACCTGCACAAATACTTGTGGCCACAGGACCTTTGTCATACAAAGTACAGACTGCTGATGGTAGAATATTACAAAGGCACGTAGATCAGATCCGGGAACGAAGTAACGAGATTGTGCCTGCTGCAGGTCCCAGTCGTACTGGGTCTCCTGTGATGCCAGATGTTGGTGAACCACTATAAGATATAGGTGTCAGTTCTCCAAGAGTTGTTGTTGCAGAGACAGTTCCTTGTAGTCCACAGGACAGAGCACAGGACGACGGCCAAGCTGATGGTCCAGGCGAACCTGCTCCAACCTTGGGCGACCAAGAAGAAAAATTCATCCTCCCAATTATCTGAAAGACTTTGAGGTCTAGGGGGAGGAGTGTTATGTATTGGGGTACTATGCAGTCTGCTTTGCCAGTAGGTGGCAGCATAATGGAAATGTGCACCTGTTCTGTTGTGTTAGGTCTCTTGTGTATTTATCTTGATCTGTGGCATGTGGTTACTGAAGTAAAGAAAAGAAGTTATGTTCTACTGCTTGTCTGTGTTTGTGAGCAACATCTACATAACATTCAAATACACAAAACCTAGGTTCCAGCACTTACACATCCAACCAATAAATGCTGGAACCTAGGCATGATGGGACTGTGATTGCTGTTAGCAATCACACTCCTATCATGCCAAGTCAGCCAGTACATGCTGGTACAGGGTGGCTGTAAGTGATGTGCAGACCCCATACTGCTGGCAGCATCAATACACAAGGGGGGCAGCTAGCTAGGTTTCAGCATGTACTGGCTGACTTGGCATGATAGGAGTGTGATTGCTTACAGCAATCACAGTCCCATCATGCCTAGGTTCCAGCACTTACACATCCATGCTATCACACACACACACACACAAATTCATTAATTCACAGATTAATTCCCTCAATCACGCATACTCATTCAAACACCCTCCCCACCCCCTTACCCGCACGTCAGCTCCTCAATGCCGCTCACAGACTTCAGCAGGGGGTGTGGCCTCCCTCTGTGTTCTCTGGTACTGCACAGAAGAAGCAGGACTGGAGCAGGGTCATGTGATGTCACGTGAACTCTGCTGGGTTCCGCTTCCTCTGTGCAGTACAGAAGACCCTCCCACAGGTAAGTAGCAGGGCTCTTGTTGTAGCAGGGCTCGAGGTGCGGACCGTGTAAGATCGGTTGCCCCGCATGAGTTACGGGGGGGGATCTGTCCCCCCCGCCCCCCCCGGTTCCTACGCCCATGAACTCAAACTCTGTTAACCTTAAACTTTTGACAAATATTTTTACAAAAATCTGTTAGTGGAAAAGGACATCATGTATGAGCAATTCTAATGGTAATAAGCTACTGTATGTCATATGGCCTGCATGTATGCATGTACTTTAAAATAATTTCAAGAAGAAATTATAGTAAAAATGCCCCCAAAATAGTTATTTTTGTTTCCAGGCTCACATTTTCTTCATTTGTTTTTAACTTGTGTTTCTTTTTTAATCAACTTCAGGTGGAGAATGCATGACAGGCACCAAAGAAAATCTGCAAAGGGGAAACAACAGACTTCCTCAGATGAGGAGTCACAACTGGCTAAAACCTTAAAAAACCCAACAGTTTACTGGTATGTCTCCGGAGCCAACCCCCACCCCCTGAGAAACTGCCCTCCAGAATTTTCAGAGTGTGTGCGGTGCAAAATAGGCAACAATAGCATATCCCAAAAGTCAAGTTCTGTGGAACCTTGCTGTCTCCCATTGAACCTTTAGCACAGCTGAACACTGGGGCAATCGCACAGGACCCTCAGAGGCTTTTCCATTTGCGCCAAAGTGTTGTCTGTCAACTGAGCGCCTCAGTCCTTGGTCTTGTCTTAGATTCAGGATAATGTTAGGCATATAACATTCAACTATTTTAACATCCAAACAGAAACAATTTATACAATTTATTTATATGTCTCCTATGAGGGACACTGTCAAATGGCTTACTGAAATCTAGATATATCTGCTGCTCCTCTCAGGTTTATTGTTCTAGTCACACGAAAAATAAAAATGTCAGTTTCACAGGATCTTCCTGTAATAAACCAGTGCTGTTTCTAAACTTGCAAACCATTTAACCCCTTAATGACCAGGCTGTTTTTTCTTTTTGTAACCTTCATGACTGAGGCTGTTTCTGCTGTGCTTGCGTTTAGCTGTAATTTAGTGTTTCCACAGAGGTTATGTTTGGTTTCTTTCACATCAAGAGCTTTCTTCAGATACCATTATTTTGGTCATATCATCTTATTTACACAGGGGCATCCTGTCCCTGTGTCCCATTTTCGACATCTTTTAAAGTTGACCAATTCAATTTACACCCCCCCCCATCAAACCAGCAGCATTGCAATGGTTAAGCATATTTTTCTTTTGCTGTATGAAACCTCTTGCATCCTGGCGTTGATTGTTTTCTGGGGAGGTTGCATTTGATAATACTTAATAAGCAGCACCTGTTAAATTTATTAGACTCATTAATAATTAACAGGTTGAACCTTAAACACATTTTCTGGGAACATTGAAAAATGTAAATCACAGCTTGTTTAAGCCTATCTGACTCCAACAAATGTGGTATCTTCTAACTAATGGACAACCTTTCTCAAATTACACATCTACAGCAGGCAAATGAACGCAATTTTGTTTGTTTTGTTGAGGTCCTCCTTGCTATCATACATTGTATTATAATATATTTTTACAAACTAACAAAATAATGTAGTGTCAAATGAGTCAAACATAAATGCAGTTTAATTCAGATACAAGACGTAAACAACTTCTCACTCAATAATAAATATAATTTAACAGTGTTGTGTTTAATTTCCCAACATCCTTGTACTGGCTATTTTAATAACCTCATGGAACTTTCTTGCATTACATCTAAAACTCTGAAAACATGATGACCTCTTGTTTCTAACATTTCAATACTCAATCACATCGTTAATCGCCTCTTATATAACTCTTTTATAACAGGCGTCTGCTGCAATACAGTGGCATTAGAGCAACACCGTTTGGGTGCAGAAAGCAGATGTAGATCGGTTTCTACATTTCTACACACATTTAAATACAAGACGATCTTGGCATGTCAATTGTCGTTAACTGAATGTTTTTGCGTGACATGCCTGGGCCGTCAATTTTCGGCAAGGGGTTAAAAACTAAGTAGAATTTAGTATTTATTTAATCAGTCAGTAACTTCCTTCATTCCTCTTTAATTACCATTTGCTTATATTTTCTTTGAGTTATACATCTAAACATTTTTTTAACATATTATTTGTTTACCTCCCAATTTTCTCCTATACATCACAACCCCAAAAAATATAAATACATAAAAAACACATGCAACAGGCAAAACAAATATAGCAAATGTATTTTCAATTGGTACTAGATTAAAATGGATGTGCTGATATTGTATTTACTACATTGTTTTAATTGGAACCATAACTTTATGTTGGTAGATTATTTTACTACTACCACTACAAGTTAAGATAGCTAGCTGGTGTTGTGACACAACTTGAGCTGGGGCCCTGCCATATCTCAGCTCTTTAAATCACGCAAGAACTGAGTATGTCAGGTGCGTACCTTGCTGCTGCAGCCTATTGTATCCTCCAGGAGTGGAATGCAGGTGTGCGGTAAGGGGGGCTGTTCCTCTACACCAGTGGTTCTCAACATTCCTAATGCCGCGACCCTTTAATACAGTTCCTCATGTTGTGGTGACCCCCAACCATAAAATTATGTAATTATATATTGTGAAATATGTGTTTTCCGATGGTCTTAGGCGACCCCTGTGAAAGGGTCGTTCGACCCCCAAAGGGGTCGCGACCCACAGGTTGAGAACCGCTGTTCTACACCATGGCGTCTGTGGCAGTCTCTGGAGCCCAGGTCTTCACTCCCTGCTTCCTTATAAAAAGTCCACATAGGCCTTTATACAGATAACAAAATATCATACTATATTATGTATTATTTCAAAACTTTTTTTAAATTTTGAGCCAGATAAATCATGGTCTGCGTAAAACTGGAGTGGTCTTGGCAAGCAAAAAAAAAATAGTAAATTTAAAAATTTAAATGCCAATATCTCATAACTTTTTGATTTCATTTTAAATTATAACAATAACCCTGTTTTCACCATAATTACTATCTAAACTCCATATTAACAATCTAATGTTATCATTATTATAATTTGATAAATACATTTGTAAATGGGATTATCCTTACGCCAATACATGTTTTAACCAGCATATTCCCTTTACATTCTTTCACTTGATTAGGGTAATCCCCATATCTCCCTCAAGAATAAAAACATATTTGAATTTCTTTGAATGTCTGTTACATTGATGTTGTTATTATGAACATCATTTCCTATTTTCAGCCAAGGCAATAAATTCTGACATTGACATTTGTATATTGCCATCACAATGACCTTGAAGTACAAGACACACTGGCAAACCACAGAAAGTATTTCATAATAGTGATTGAAGGTGAAAGGACTCTGCATGATGGAAATGCCCTTTCTATTTGTCTAGACATCCCATTCAGATTACACATTCAATTGCTCCTTTCAAATGTATGGTCATTGAACATGTCATTGCTTTAATTGAGGAGGTGACAAACATAAAACACACCGAGAAAAAAAGCCATTTGGTATTATGAACTAAATGAATCATGGAGAATCGATACCGTTACAGCTTTCCAAGTATTGGTAAAAGAAAAGCAACTTTGATTTATTTTCCCCCCATGGGCTATTCAGTTGAAAAAATTATGTTTTTTGAAGCTGTGTTATCACACTTTAAACTCTGTATTTCATGCGTATGTTTCCTTGTGCAAGGGGCAGAAAAAATGATTAGGAATAATTGCCTCATAATAACAAAAATAGGTTTCTTCTTATAGGGTGTATATGAGTGTCTCTATTTACAAAATAAATGTATTACCCAATGAAAAAAGTAATATAAACGGTGTATATATATATATATATATATATATATATATATATATACAACTAAGCCAGTGTTGTGTACCAGTTATTGTCCATTGCATATCCATACTTCAACCCTTCAATAATGTAAACCTACTTTGATGTCCATTGCTTGTTGAACCTCTCTAAACCTTTAACTAAAACAAGACACCATTTCAGTTGGATAGTAATGACTGTAGCTTTATTAAAGGGTATAAGAGGCATAACACAATTAAAACATGAACCATAAACCATAAAATATCAAACAATTTATCTAAATTTTATACAATCTGCCCTTTCTTTGCCAAATTGTATAATAAAAGCCTCTTTCCACCCCAACTCAGAGGCGACCTTTACCCACCACCAAAAGCTTTAGTACTCTTTCTAATGGTTTGAGCCCTTTTTCTTTGCACCAAAGCCAGCGCGGTATAATTTTTCAAAACACCAGCAGCGCATCAGGAAATTTGTTTCTAATTTGAATAAAAACATTCCTAAGGCAAAACTTTAACTTTTTTTTAAAAAAAAAATATATATATATATATATATATATATAAAAAAAAATATATATATATATATATATAAAAAAAAATATATATATATATATATATATATACCGTATTTATTATAGGCCGCACCTGATTATAGACCGCACCCACAAAGTTTGGTGGAAAGCCAATAGCCATTTTAAGGTCCTTAATTCATAATGCACCTGATAAAAAAAAAAAATATGCCACTCCCCCCCCCCACAGATATGCCACTCTGCCCTCTAATATGCTTTATAACCCCAGGAATGCCACTCTGCCCTCTGATATGCTTTATGCCACCATGATATGCTGCTCTGCCCCCCTCCCTCAGACTTACCAATGCATCCCAACACTCCATGGCATCTAGCGGGGGCAGGCAGTGTGCAGACAACCTCTGCTGCTTCTAGCCACTTCCGCTGGGGCTTCTATGCTGACGCTCACTCAAAGAAGCCCCAGCGGAAGTGCCGGCAGCAGCGGAGGTTATCTGCGTGTATACCACAGGTGTTCACCGACTGACAGTGCCAGCTGTGAATGTCTGTGCGATGCTCTCTCAGACAGCTGCTGGCCGGTAGTCCTGCCGGGGCTTCTTTGACGGAGCACTGGAACGTCATCTCACGCCTGCGCTCCATCATAGAAGCCTCGGCTTGGCCGCAACAGGGCTAAATGATAATGAAAACACCTGCCCGGTGCCTGGACATGCATGCCCCGGGCGCCGGGCGATACGAATTGCACATCCCTGCGCTAAACCTCGATTATAAGCAGCACCCCACTTCAAAGACTTAAAGTGTGTGGGGGGGTGCGGCCTATAATTGGGCAAATACGGGAATTTCCCCCAACATGCAACACAATAACATCAGGATAAGGCAAAACATTGTAACATTCTTCAATAACTGTAAAAATATTTTGAATCCATAAACCTTCCAGTAAACAAGGAATCTTGTTCCTAGATTTGTACCATACGGCTGAGTACAAGCTCTGTTAAGCGCCCAAGAAACATAAGAGTGTCCTAGAACCACATGGATACAGTCTTATTATCTAAAAAGAAAACAGAATTAGATATACATAAAATTAAATCAAATCAGGCCTAATGTAACGTTTAAAGCAGCTGGATTTCCATCTGCCCATCCTTTTAATCACTTCTGGTGAAAGATCTGAATCAGCTGTGACTGTAGCTGCACCCATTCAGAAAGAATGAGAGGAGAATTTTTATTTTCCGAGACCCAAACTCTCGAAAAAAATTTTTTGCATAAAATTGAATTGATATTTGGTCAACGGAGTTCCATTTTTATGAATTAACAAAGGGCCTGGTTCAGCTGGCCTGGCACATAAAAATTCCTGCAAATGAACCACTGGACAGAACTATACTTCATTGATGCTATTAATCTGGACTTACATTCTTTTACCTTCCTTATCTGTTTTGGAACTGCTAATAAAAATTGCTAAATTCCTTTTAGTTAAATTAATGTCCTCAATTTGCAGACCTGAAGGTCTAAATTCAGACTGTGTTACCAGCTCAATGAGCCTAAACACAGCGAAAAATGCTAACAGAGAAGCTGTTTTAAAACAAAAACTCATAACGTATGAAACTAACACCATTAATTTATTTATCAATTGCTTAAGAAGCTGAAAAGAAATTGGCTTCTTCAAATCTTTTTTCTAGCGTAACCTTTAGGCAATTGTTTTCTAATAAAATCATTCAGTACTGGCTTACCACCCAGTAGCTTTAAACAAAAATTGATTCAGCTAATCATCTTCTGTGATGTCACTAGCGGAAAATCTCCTTTTTTCCATGTTGGCGTTAATAGAGAAATAATGGGTGTGCTATTTGGCAACAAGGTGTTGTTTTTAATGTAAATTAAAATTTCTTTAATGATGCAACTTTATTAAAATTATTCTTGATTTTAGTTGCATTAGAAATTTGGGGTTCAGATTTTGCTAACAAAAAACTCAAAGTTTAATGTGATAACAAAAGTGTGGTGGAAGCAATAAATTTGCTTAATGCAATAATACTTGGCTCAGGGCAGTGCATATGGAGGGCAAAAATAACAGCATAGCTGATGCTATTTCTCGTTCACAGTGGTTCAAGGAGCTGGCACCAAACGCAGAAAAAGAGCCAGTGCAAGTGCCTTCACACTTCCAAATTCCTCTGCCATTTTTCAAAATTCACATTATAAATCCAAACACACAGAACCAGCTTGACCGATAAAGAAAAAATCATCCAAATAATGTATGATAGAACAAACATCTGTTTTAAATTTTAATACCCATTCCAAGAAGAAAAAATCTCAAAATAAAAACATGGCAAGGAGCAATCTATAGGTAAACATTTATCAAAGTAAAACTCTCCAATTAATTGAAAACGCAAAGAGTTAAAGCATTCTCGATTCATAGTCAGCAAGCAAAAAGCTGATTTAATATCTACTTTTGCAAAGCATTTAAGTGCTTTCTCCCTGCATACTAAGACTCAATCCAAAGCATCATCAAAAGAAGCATATTTAATAGGAAAAAGATTATTATCTATTTCATCATTTAATGATTGAACAGCCTGGAATGACAAATTATGTATTAGTCTAAGAGTACCTTTCTCTTTTTTGGTAGCTAGGCCTAAAAGGGATAAACATTGAAACAGGATATAATCAAATGGTCCTGCTATTCTACATAAAGCAACTTCTTTCTGAACTTTCTTAACTGCAACCTGTAAATTAACCTTAAGTGATTTTCACTTATTTTAACCCATATAAAATTAACTGAATCATAAACAGGAACTTTAAAACCAACACTAAACCCTTCAATCATTATTCTGGCCTTCTCTTTGTTTGGGAAGATGCTTAAAAATTGAAGCATTTCTTCCAACTTCACCGGAGTCAGCAACTTTTGAGCTTTGAAAATTAACCTATGCATTGGCCCTTTTAAAACATTTACTTGTAGGATGCAAATGCCCGCAAGATAAACATTCATGTTTATATGTACAATTGTCTTGCCATCTGCATTATGACTCGTTAAATGCCTAGAAAAAAAACTTTCTTTTGTGACAGTAATACCCCACTATTTGTTGATTTAGCTGGAAAACGTCCTTGTCTAGTATAGTACTAACCCACAACCCAGCATCCTTTAAGCCTCACTTCGTATAACTGTGAACTGAATTTTTTTGACGGTTTGAATAAGTCATCATAATTGTACCATGCAAAACCGCCAAAGTTTCTATAAGCCTCCAAAACGGCTTCTGGTGCTGAAACAGGCCTATGCTAAAATTAGGCTGTTTTTCACAAATTACATTTCCTAAAATGCAGCTTGAAGCCAATTGTTAAAAGACTTAGGTAAAGGCCTGAGAATATCTGCCTCTTAATCTGCCTCTTGCTTAATTAAAAACTCTTTGGAAGCCGGCAACAGGGAAAGAATATATATATAATTTCACTTTTCTATATTTTTTTTTCTATATCTTTTGCTAAGATGATATCCCAAAGAAGATAACTCACATGCTAATGCTTCTTTGAGAAATACTTCATTAACCCTATGACTCGTAACATTAGCAACTTTCCTATCCTGAGGTCTTTGCTGGGTAAAATATTACCCTGTACTACTTCTTCTAGCTTATCTAAACCTTTTGCCCCAGGGAAGCACTCACTGACCCTTGGACCTGCACCAGCACTGCTTGTACCTTCTACTGGGTCTTGCCCAGACTCCAGCTGCTGAGAGCTGTCATCAATCTTTTTTGCTGTAGACTTGAGCACAAGTGTTTTCTTGCCCTGAACCATTTTCTTCTTGCTTCCTGACATCATTGGAGGTGAAAAAACGATCGATTTCTTCACCAAAACGGTGTTTCTGTAATGCCTCAACATCGAGGCATTCACCAACACAGAAAAAAATATGTTTGGGCCCTGTAAGATCGCTCCTAGAGTGCGTACATTAACCCTTTTGAAAGACTGCGCATCTTTCAAATATGGCGGTGCCGTACCGCTGAAAAAAGTGTTTAGGAAGAATCGCTTCCTTCGCTTCGCTAGTGTTGCTAAGATGTCTTGGTACCGAGGCATTTTAAAAACACATTTTTAGCAAATAAAGCGACTTGCGATCATTTCCTAAATGCTTTTCTTACTTGCGGGGCACTGGCATATTTGAAATACACGAGGTGTTTCAATATGGCGGCACCCAGCAATCTTCTTGGGGACATTGCTTGATGTCATCAGCAGGGGGTATTGCTGGATATCATGAACAATCCCAGAATTCAAATCACTCAGAAGAGTGATCATGATTTGCCCAGTCTGGATGGATTCACTTGCTTTTAGTGAGGGAGAGAGACAGATCCTTGTGTGAAAGCAGGTATTTTTATAATAAAAATATATACAAATATATAACGTGACCTAATGGCTCTTATAAGAGCCATCCATTTAATATTAACCCCTTTCGTTGCAATTGATCACTGTATAAACATCTGGGAACCAGTACAAAGATTGTTTGGGACCTAATATTCCCCCTTATGAAAAAAGGCTACCACTTGTATGCAGCCCTACCTTATAATGAGGAAGAGAAAGGCCTGGTACAAGAAGGTTGCAATTTATTTGATGCAAAGTGCAACCTACAATGTTTTTTTGTTGCACAAAAAAGCAGAAACCCGCATGAAACTGTCTTTTTGAAGTTTCAGGTCCAAGTCATTACAGAGATATTGTACCAGGATGTACCTGGTCCCCAGGCGGTGATGGAGTCTAGCAGAATTGGGGCTGCCCATTTATTATTTAAATCCCCTCTACAGAAAAGAAGCAGAACCCCCAAAAGAGATGCAGAGTGTGCTACAGCAGGGGGCAAAGAACGATTCTACTGTCTAGATTGCCCTGGAAAACCTGCACTCTGTGTCGTCAACTGCTTCAAGCTGTTCCACAGAGTTGCCCATTTTCATTTGTTTTTTTTGTTCCTGCTCCAGTCTTTTGTTGTTTTTTTTTACTGCTTTTTAGATTTTGTTTTTGCTGCACCATTTGTATGAGCCTAAATTTGGCTCTGTATCTATCCCATATATTTGCACTGACAAGTGTCCCATGTGCTAAATCAAATCCCTTATTGTAGAAAGGCCAGGCTTTCTTGTAACCTGCCCCTTCTGATAGTTGGGTACAAGCATTTTTTTTACCCGGATGTAAAAGTTCCAAATTGAAAAACTGAATTGCTCATGTTCCAAATGTGGCCCTTTTGCCCACAAACAATCCGACATGTGGGGTATCACTGTACTCGGGAGATGTTGCTGAACACATATTGGGGTGTTTTGTGACAGTATACCATGACCTGTAAATTCATACCTGAAGTACAAAGTGTGTGAAGAAAATACAAAAAATTACACAAACTTTGACAAGGGCTGGTGCCTTTTAATGCATGGAAAGGGTTAAACTATCAACACCTGAAATACCCTGGGGTGTCTAGTTTTCAAAAATATATGGGTTGATGGGCTAAATTTAATTGTCCGGCTTCAAAGATACCCTTTGTATATGAGTAAAAGATAATTTTTTTGGTTTTTTTTATAGTAAATTAAATATGATCCAAATAATGGTATCTAAAGAAATACCTTCATGTATTGATAAAAACAATATATACTGTAATTTGTGTGGGGCCAGTAAATGAGAAAGAAGAAAATTACAGCTAAACACGAACACCGTAGAAACGATAAAACAGCCATTGTCACGAAGGGTACAAAAAATAAAATGAGCCATTGTCATGAAGGGGTTAATTTTACTTATGCCATATCAACATTACCAGTGAGTGTGAATATAAAGGAGCATATTGCCACCTAAGGGTTACTTAATTCTCCCCACCACTCACAGGGGATGCAATGGAGTATAATTGTTACCCCCTTGGTTAATAGGCAGTCCTAGCGCCCCCTTGTCTGTATTATTATTTTAAATATTTTATTTTTGTAGAGGTGTTTTTTGTCAGCTACATGTGATGATATGCTAGTTCACATTAAACTTACATACACTTGTCTGTAATTTGCAAACTTTAAAGGCTCAGGCACTTGTATAACTTTGTAAAGCTTGTGAGTGCCACCCTTGCCCCAAACAGCTTCTGAGTGCCCTTTGCCCCAAGCAGCTTATCAGTGCCATCCAAACCTAAAACAGCCTGTCTGTGCCATCTTTGCCCCAGCTTGTCAGTGCCCCAAATAGCTTATCTGTGTCATCTTTGCCCTAAAACAACTTGTCTGTGCCATCTTTGCCTCTTGCCCCCTTCCACCATGCATTCTGGCACGCATATGTAAACAAACTTACACAAAGTACACACACTTATTAATTCTCACTAACACACACATACACATTCATTCTAATACATACATTTTCTCTCACATCCCTTATGCTAACACACATTCCATCTAACACCACTTACACAACCATGTTTACACAGACGCTTACATATTCATGCTCACACACACTTACACATTCATGCTCACACACATTTACATATCCATGCTCACACACTTAGACATCCATTTTCATACACACATACTTACACAATCATGCTAACATACATTTATGCATTCACATTCCTTCTCACCTACATACATAAATGCATACATGCATACATAACCCCTCCCCCCCACCCCCACTTACCTCTGACCCCTCACCGCTCTAACAGCTTTCTCTCCGGCTGCACCACCACATAACATGACCTTGATACATTCTTGTCTCCCCATGCTGTTTCAAAATAGTTTACAAAGGACCTTTCTGACTTGGACCAGCCTGGTCCAGGTTGGAAGGGCCCTTTCTGAACTATTAGGAACTGGCTCGATAGGAACAAGTGGTTGCAGGGGTCGCACGGGCCTCCTTTAGTTATTGCACTACAAAGAGTGTATTCTTAAACCCCAACAAATTAGGAAAGGAAGTGATTAATGATGCATAGGTAGATGTCAAAGCCGTTCAGCATGCCCTTTCAAGTGAATTTTATTCAGGTACAATGTTTTTATTATTTGTGAATATCCTCCATCATTCATTCATTTTAGGATATGATATCCTATTATTTATCGGGACCAGATCACACATGGCACATGGTAAAGTTGTGATGGTGCAATCACAACTTTATGCTTAGGGGAAGATCATAGCAATCATATTTACTCTTATATAGAACAATTCCAGACAATTTACGAAATATAGCTCATCTTTACCTATGGCAGATGTAATATGTACCTCAAGTACAGCTGGAGGAAGTTGAAAAATGCTTTGTGTAGACACCATACTTGTGTGATTTAAATGCAAACAAACATGACAATTCAGTCGCAGAAGTTCTGCCATTCCTTTAATGTGGGCAAAATCTTTGCATACAGCTCCAAACTGAAGCCTTAATTCTTGCATTTATTCCTTTCCAGCTAAACTTTTGCAACCTGCTCCTAAATGGTCCTCCAACAACTTGCTTCTCATGTTTATACTGCATATGTAGTCCAACCTATCTCTCTCTACAGTGGTTTCCAATGCTAAACCTCACCTTTTCTTTCCAAATAATTCATAAACCATGCCCTCTGTTCCAGTTATGCTACGTTTATCCTATTTTTTTACCTTTTGTTTCCTTGCATCAAAATGTGTATATTATTGTTTTCCAACATTTATTACCTAAATAAAATTACACTTTATCCAAAATCCATACAAAAAGCTCATAAAATAGTCCTTTTATGGGCCAAATGATGTACATGCGTTGTGTATTGTGAATGTGAATTAGTCATGTGGAGAATTACATGTCCTGTAAATTCTTTATGCATACAGTTAACACATCATTAATTTATGATTCACTGAATAAGGTTACTTGTATGCAGATGTTTACCCATACAGAAATTCACATTTCTATTCGGCTGCAAGTCTTTATCATTTTCTAAGGCGTATCTGTGTGGTTAATTTCTGCTACACTTCTGTTGCCTTAGGCAAAGATTAATATGAATATTCACTTCTTTACAGATGAATTAGAATTTGAAAGGAATATGTCACAATGATTTCCTTTGTTTTCATTTGTCCTTCACAACTGACGAAAACCAGAATGACAGCATTTGCACTCTGCATTATGTATGCTGGCATATGTTAATCAATATTTATTAACTCATTTTCATATTTAGAGCAATGCAAAACATGCCTTTTTACATAGAAAGCAATGACTTTCAGGAACATAGACATCAATGCAGATTTAATGTCTTGTTAGTCCCATTGTAACCTAGCCTGATAAGAAAAATATTTTGCAAAAATAACATGAAAAAACTGGTTATCCTGACGAGCAAACATGGTAGCCATTATTGAAACATAGTAAAATTTCCATCAGAAGTGACTGCATCCTTTGACACTGATGACCCCTAGCTTAATTGTAAGCTAGACCACATTCAGTTGTAAGATTTTTTTATTTTTATAAATTGGTACATATTATGAAATTGTATTGATTTGTCATCATTGTGCAACAGTGTAAGATACTTGGAGGTGACCCTTTCAGATGTTTCAAAATTAGTTTGGATAAGCAGTTAACACAGAAGAAAATTACACAGCATAGAATTACAGAAGTAATCTCTATGCATCTCATTATTATTACATTTTATAACACCAGTTATAGAGTCAGAGGAAACTGCTCTGCAAACACTAAATTATTAGGATAATAGTTATTTGGCAGCGTAAGTGAAGAGCTGGTTTTAGACCTTGCTTATTTGGTACTATGGATTAAAGTGTCTCTCAAGTGATCACTCAGATTAATTTAAACTCCTGGTCCTGCACAAATTAGGTATGGTGGGGAATATAGTGTGATGGAAAACCATTTTAGTAAAAATTAGGTAGTAGCAGGCATTATTAAACCACGCCAGAAGATTTGCTTTTCCCACATAAATCTCACAATTCTAGGTAGGCATATGCAAGGTTAACAATGATGACCTTTTTTTGCCTCTATATTCCTAGGCTTTGTTTAAAGGCTGTCTAGTACAGTGGCCATTTGCTCTAAAGGGATCCATGTATAAAGTGGATATAGAGGAAATATGGGTGTGTACGCACACCAGGCTTACTGGAACCTTTGGGGCTTTTGGTCTGTGAACCACCGATGTTGCAGCTCCCTTTCCTTAGCTGGCTGGAGTCCTGTCACTGTAATGTTATCTATTTTGCGAATAGTGAAAACCCACCCACAAACTAGACGAGAATTCGTAAAGAGGGATTGCACTACAGAATCTGTATTAAGGAAAGCAGCAGGTATTTATACAGTGCAGAACATGTGCTCTACAAAACAAACAAGATTCAAGGTTAGTTTCTTTCCACAACAATTGACCTATAAAAAGGGGGTTTGGTTTAAGGAAGGGCAGAACAAACAACCAATAGACACTCATCACTAGTAACGAACGCTAATCCTTACTGAATACAAGGGACTAGTCCAGGCAGCTAGACTTGACCTTTATTGGAGAAGACTCCTCAGGTCTGCTCACAATATACCATTCCCACAATATACAGTATATATTCAGGGTAACTACAAAAGGCAACTTCTGCCAGGTAGCGCTAAACCGAATACGACTTCATATCTGGAACCCTGCTGACTGGCAGACATGCAGAGCAAGAATGCACCGCAGACTTACAGTATACACGCATACAAGATTATGAATTGGGGCATGAAGATGAAGAGGGAATAATGCTCAGTGGACATAGAGATGGAGGTGGATGATTTTGGTGCAATATGTGATGATAATGATTGGGGATGCAAATTATGATGGGGAGGAATATGATGACCATGGTGGAACATATGAATATTGTGGTTGGGGGACATGAATTGTATGAATTATAATGTGCGTGGGAGGATGGTCAGGGGCAGCTCTATACTTACATACATACACACACAGCCACTCCAACTCCATACATTTACACATACATACAATTTTTTTTTTTAGATCTTGTGGGGATATTTATTTAGAATTGTTTATAGGCATTTGTTGATCGACACATGCGATACAGGGTTTGCACATGATATTCAGTTGACCTCTGTGTCCATGTGATTCTCATTTGATCTGTACTTGAAGTCCAGAGTTTGCAAATGTTTTCCAGTTGATATCTAATCTATTTCCATTTGGTTCCTATTTCATCTATATCCGCAATGCAGAGTTTGCAAGTACTATTCCGTTGAGCTCTATGTTTTCATGTGGTTCTCATATAATTGATATCTGCCATGCAGGCTTTGCTAATTTATTTTAGCAAATGTATATGCCCCGATATCTGGTCAAGTATTTTTTCTACATAAAATATATAGTGAAATCAAGAATTATTTTAAGAGAAGAATATCAGTTGGAGGAGATTTTAATGTAGAAGTCAAAGTGGAATTCAACCACAACATTGCTTGAGTGATGGTGGGGAGGGTATGGGGGGGAGGGCATTACAGTAGATCAATATTTATTACAACAAATTCTGCAATGTAATAAAGGACACATTTCCAGGTCCAATCACTCACCACTATTTCCATTAATACATTATCATATAGAGATCTAGGATCTGGCATTTAAATGACTTTGAACTAAGCCAAACCTCTGGTGCAGCACAACGTTCTTAATCACTTACAAAATAATTTTAAAGAAAATTTTATTGATGATCTGAAAATAGAAACATTATGGTTGGCACATAAAGTGTTTACTAGAGGTTTCTTTATTTAACATACCACTATAGTAAAAAGATCGAGACAGGAAAAACAAGTTGGAATCTCAACTATCTGCCCTTAAATCTAAGAGCCAACATCGACAGAAGCTAAATTGGCAGAATAATAAACATATCAAACAGAATTTTGGGATGCTTAAAACTTAACATTATGAAGAGTAATACGCCTCCATCTCTCCTTGCTAATAAATAAAGAAAGAATGGTTCATTCTCAAATGTTTATGATCCCAAATCTATTGTAGATGCCTTTGAAAAATTCTATGGTATTTATATATCTTGGATAAATATATTTTTCAACTGGTTCTTACAGGATCTTCCTATTCCTGAAATTTCTAGAGAAAAAAATTGAGAATTTAGTCTACAAAAAAAGAAGTAGACAAAGTAATTAAATCTCTGGAACCTCATTAACCTCCCGGTCCCAAAGGATATTCAATTTCTTACAACAAACAACTTTAAATCATTTTAGTCCCCTACCTTACACATCTCTTTATTCATTTTCTAATAAATGTCAACATGCCTAAAGAGATGTTATGAACCCATATTGTCACAATACCTAAGCAAAATAAATTGACAGATGGAAGTGCAAATTACACACCGATATCTCTAATTTTAGAAAAGAAGTTTAAGAATGCTACAAAATTATTATCCACATTTCAAAACATAAAAAAAAAATTTCTTAATTTTATCTTTAAATGTTGAAAAAGCATTTTATAGATTACACTGCAAATATCAATGTGGTTTTCCTGATTTAGTTTTAGAAACCATAATGACTATGTATTCCTCACCAACAACTGCTGTATTAAATGCAGGATTCCTATCCATCACAAATGGAACAAGGCAATTTTTTTTTTAATTGGCTATTTGATACGCATATTTTCTTCAAACACTATATATGCAGTGTATTTGGTATGTGTATATGAAGTGATTGTATGATATATACATTATTTCTCACATTTTGTCCATAAGATACAAAAAAAATACTTCTTAGAATCTTTTGGGCAGGGCTGGGTTAAGAGCATCATGGGCCTGGTGCTAAGGATTTTGGGCCTTAAATAAATAACATATACTGTACTGCATAAAGATGACATCAGTGCTTGGCATATAATATAGGATAGAATTTTATGTGATGGGATTGGGAGTACATCAGTACACACAAAAAAAAAAAAGTCAAAATACACGGGATGCCTGAAGTCACAATTTAGTTTGGTTAATCCTTTTTTAAAAAAAATCTGCAGATTGAAATAGAGTAAACAACACAAAACCTTTTCTTTTCCTCTCATTGTTTTCTGGGCTTAGAAAGTTTTGTCCTCTGAAGTGACTTCAAATTCCTGGTCCCACACACCAGGACAGGCTCTGCCACACCAACACCCAAACACGCACACCAGGTTATTGACCCCCCCTTTTGTGTTTTTGCAAGTACTATGTGTATTTATGCCCCCAGCCTGCACATCCTTTTAGTATGGATTTATGCAATGGGCCCCAACTGCCCCCCTAGAGTATTCATGCCGCCAGCACAGATAAAATGTTGCCCTGTTGTATGGAGGATATATACATTCCCCATACTGCAGGGCAGCATTTTATCTGGGCTGGTCAGCAATACGTAAAAGTTATATGTGTCCTGGAAAACATGGCCGATGTGGTCACCCTAATGCCCCCACACCCTTGTGTATTTCCCACAGCTATCCTCATATTGTATATGTATCCCACCACCCAGCCCCCCTTTAGTATTGATTTATATGATACCTCTAGCCAGCACCACACTGTAAATTAATGCCCTTTAGTATCATGTCAGCCCTGGCACCTAGTTTGCATCCACAGGACCTGCCTAGAACCCAGATTGGAAGCATAGGACTTGCCATATTTGCCCCCAAACAGCCTGCCTGTGGCATCCTAGCCTCAAACAGCCATGTGCCATGCCCCCCCCTCCACTTACACATCCATGCTATCACACACATATTCATTCATTCACTCATTCATAGATATTCATTCCCTCAATCATGCATACTCGTGATTGACAACAATTGCCCCTCCAGCAGGGGATAGTAGTGAGGAAGTATACTTGATCACTATGCCCTCCATGTTGATTTAATTAACCCCTCAGCCCAATATGCAAAGGGTGCATGAAGAAAGGTGGTGATTGTATCATTCCCCTTGGTTACACAATGTATTGTTGAGATGAGTTAATGTTTTCAAATGTTTTGATTGCCAAACTGGGACCTAAAATATTTAATTGAACTTTCATGCCATCATTTGGAACTTGCAGGTACTTGCATGCCATCACATAAAACTTGAATTTAGAGAACATATGAGTTGTTTTGTGTGGTCATAGAGATGCATTGGACTCTGTATGATTAATTTGGATTCTCTGAGTGGCATTGGTAAGGTGAGACAAAACTTGAGCTTGGAAGAAATGTGTATGCTTTTTATTCTATGACATTTATGAAAACCTAGATTATGTGAGGCATGCTGCAAAGCTGCTTCTATGAAGGTGGTGACCCAGAGACCAGGAGAAGGGCAAAACTCTTAGAGGTTCTGGATATGATGATCTCCCAGTTGACCTGTGCTTAAGTGGATCCGAGATTTCCTTCGTAACCAACTGTAAGCTGTTGGAAAATATCTTATGTCAGTAAACTATTTCAGATCATGAAATAGTTTCACACCAAAATACACTCTTAAAGAACAGCAACAGGTTTATTGCATCAAAAACAGCCAAAGAGCATATACTTAGCTTCTTGTTACTTTAGCAACAGAGGGAAGCCAGTGTCAGCATTGGCCAAACCCTCACAATCGAGAGGAAACTACAACAGCTGGACATGACAGCTAAATTCCAGCAGAGCTTTGAACTGATAACTGTACAACAGGTCTTTTTATTAATCTCAGAACATGGCGATGAAGGTGCAACCTTATACGAATGGACATTGGTCCAAGGTCCAGAAAGCACTGTGCGCAGACACTATCCAAATTCTATGCCCATCACACTATGGCCGTGTGCCATGAAACCAGTAAAACAAGGAGAAAGATAACAGCAAAAAGAAAAAAGAAAAAAATAACTCCCATCACATGAACCCATTTACACTTTAAAGTTCTGTGAAGTTAATGCATCAAGATACGGCATTATGTCCTGGTGCTTTGTAGAAGGGGAACATGCTGTGTGAAGAAGATGTCCAGGGGAATAGCTCAGGATGTTGCCCTTGTTCAGGCATAGGGAAGCACCCCTAATATACACACATCACTATATGCAGTTTCAGTATTTAGTCAGAGTACAGAAATTGTATTTGGCAATGAAATAAAAGAACATTAATCTATAACAAATGCTATTCTGTATGCCTGGACATAATGCACTTGAGTCATATCTGCCAGTGTCCCTATTTAGGAGGCATAGCAGCTCAAATGGCTTATTAGTTGCATAAATAGCTATCCATGGATCAAAAATTCACGCTTAAAAGTCTTGATCAAGTCCCACTCCTTAACTGCCTCTAACCAGACTAGTGAAAACAAAAAATGTCCCTCTTTGACCATTTGAAATGTTGGGTGGCCTGCTGTGCTGTATAAAACAGCTATGGTTAGGAGGCTCCAGTGTGCAGTCATTGAAGATCAGGTGGAAGGGGGTAGGGAGATTTTTACTTTTGATGAGGCAGAACCTGCCTTTTTGTGTTTTTTTTTGTGCTTCGTTTGCATCATTGACTGGGATATACCGTATTTGCTCGATTATAAGACGACCCTGATTATAAGACGACCCCCCAAAATCTGAATATTAACTTAGGAAAAAAAGAAAAAGCCTGAATATAAGACGACCCCAAAGGAAAAAAGTTTTACCAGTAAATGTTAATTCATGTAAACTATTTTTTTTAATAAAAGCTATGATTGAGAAAAATATTTTTTTTTGTTTTTATTTCCTTGTATTTTCCAACCTGCCCCCCAGTTACGCACATCTGCCCCCAGGCTTGCCACACCAATATGGCACTGTGGCCCATGATATGCCTTTTGACCCCCTATGTGCCACTCTGCCTCCAGAGATGCCTTATACCCCTATATCCCATTCTGGCATTTAGGGGGTTAAAATGCATATTATGGGGCAGAGTGGCATATAGGGAGGTATAAGGCATTTCAGGAGGCAGAGTGGCATTAAGGGAGTTAAAAGGCATTGTATAGAGCACTCTGCCTCCAGAAATGCCTTATACCCCTATATGCCACTCTGGCATTTAGGGGTTAAAAGGCATATTATGGGGCAGAGTGGCATATAGGGAGGTATAAGGCATTTCAGGAGGCAGAGTGCTCTATTAAATGCCCCCTTAACGCCACTCCAGAAATGCCCTATGCCCCCATTTAACACACACACCCTATACCCCCATTTAACTAACACACACACACACACTCTCTCTCCCCCCCTTCCCCCTCTCTCACCTCTCAGCCCTCTCTTGCCGGTGCTTCCAGCCGGGGCAGCGGGTTGACGTCGCCTTCCGCTGCAGCCGGAAGGAGGTGGAGTTGGCAGCGGGGGTTTGTATGCGTCCGTCACGTATGCTTTCCCCGGCTGACAATCGGGGAAGGTCTACGCGACGGACGCAGACAACCCCCGCTGCTAGCCACACCTCCTTCCGGCTGCAGCGGACGTTGTCTACGCGGATCGCGTAGACGTCAACCCGCTGCCCCGGCAATACAGCAGGAAGCACTGGTAAGTGTGTGTATGATGGGGGGGGTGAGACAGGAGGATCCAGGTCCCCTGCAGCGGTGCGGGGGATCTGGATCTTAGTCTCCTAATCAGACCTCTATTTGAGGTCTGATTAGAAGACGACCCCGATTAGAAGACGAGGGGTATTTTTCAGAGCATTTGCTCTGAAAAAAACCTCGTCTTATAATCGAGCAAATATGGTACATTTAAACACATCATACTGCTTCTTTCAGCTATACTGCAGACGGGAGGGGCATAAAGGAAACCAAAGCAATTTTCATAATATCTGTTTCCAATTAAATTTACACAATCAAACATTTTCCAAGGAATAACAAGCAGATTTTTAATCTTCTCCTATTATTTATAAAAAGGCACTGCATTGGAAGAAAAATGATTGCATGGAAGTGAAGAGGTGTCAGCACTGCCACTTATCTTCTGCCAGTGCTTCATAATGCAATTTGCAGGCTGAGTGATAAACCCCCATGCTTTTCTATGTGCTGCAAGGCCAGCTAACTGGTCGCCTCCCTGCTGCTTGGCGCCAACTCTAACATTAATTATTGAAATGGATTTAGTTAAGAAAATATCCAGATATTGTTCCCACTTACATAACACTTTAGATCACTTTTTGCAGAATCATGTATTGTAAACCAGGACAGAATTAAAAATAAAGCCATAAAATGGATCTTGAAAATGTTTCCACCTATTTTAATGGGACATGAAAGAGCCGTAATTTTTTTCTTTTTCTATCAATACAAACAATAATTAACAGGGTAACATAGTTACATAGGCTGAAAAAAGTTTAGCCTTTCCCATATCTGTTTATTTCTTGCTGTTGATCAAAAAGAAGACACAAAACCCCCAAAACATTATTTCTTGACTCAAGAATGGCAGTCAGATCTCTCATTGGATCAAGAAGCTGTTTCCCCATAATTTAAAAATTATATCCCTGAATATTATGTTTTTGCAAGTATTCATCCAATTGTTGTTTAAATGTCTGTACAGACTCTGATAAAACTACCTCTACAGGCAGAGAATTCCATATACTTATTGTCCTAACCGTAAAAAACCCTTTCCTCTGCCTTAGACTAAATCTCCTTTCTTCGAGTGTAAATGCGTGACCACGTGTCCTATGCGTAGTCCTGTTTATGAATAGATGTCCACGCAATGGTTTGTATTGGCCCCGAATATATTTATATAATGCTATCATATCCCCTCTGAGGTGCAGTTTTTCTAAACTAAACAGATTTAAACTAATTAAACTTTCTTCATAACTAAAGTGTTCCATTCCTTTTATTAATTTTGTAACCCGCCTCTGTACAAAATTATATTTTTATGCCAAGAAATGTATTGAATATTCTAAAGATAGATGCTTATACCATATGCTAAACTAAATGTAATTTGTGTGTCTATTAAAATAAATGTATTTGATTTTACAATTTAGTTTACAAACTATTGGTGTTCATGAAATTGTTAAGAATACAAATATTTTACAACCATAGTCAAATACTGGTCATGCATATTGCTACTCCTCTCCTTGTTGCTCACTGTGCATGGTAAGACAACATATCAGACTTTGTAGATTTATCTTGCTTTCCAGTTGGTGTTGATTAGTAGTTTTAATTAGAGTAATGTCATGAAATGTAAGCAGCCATGAGGACTGATAAACTATATTTGCAAAATCAATTTTAGCTAATCTAAATGCTTTATGTTTTTTTAAAACCTTACCGTACAAGAACGTTAAAAATATCTGCACAAAGAAATCCTATTGCTAAAGTTCTTGCCTTTGTATGCAGAACAATAACAAGAACCTAAAGAAGAATGAATAATAATACGTGTATGGTAGGTTAAAATGTCAGCAGATGAAGCTAAATTACTCATTTTTTGAATAGCTGAATGGTTCATATTGGTTTAAAGGTGGAAACTAGAATATGAAATGAGTGACAGAGAGAATATCGTTCAAGGGGAACTGGCTTCTTTACAGCTTTTAAAGTAACTTAAATTATTAAATCCACCTTTAGCAGAAGCTGTTGCATCCCTATCAGTTTCATTTGTTTGGAGATATTTCATTTAACATCAATTTTCATTTAAAGAAGAGACCAACAATTTACGCAGCGCTTAATACAATGCATATACTCAAGGGGTACGACAAGACAAGAATTGACAGACTAAGACAAACCGACACATTAGGTGGAGAGAGCTCTGCTCGCAAGCTTACAATCTTGCAAAGGTTTGTTTGTCCAGCTTACTGGAACAGTTTATCAATCTTGCTATACAGATACATATTTGCATACCTGGGAACTCTCCGGGTTTGACCCGGAGATTGCCGGATGAGCGCTGCTCCTCTGGTTCTCCAGGTTAAGACCCGATTGCTCCGGGTCGCGGGAGCAAGGTAGATAGGGAGAAGGGAGTGAGACAGGGGAAAGGTGGTAGATAGGGAGAAGGGAGTGAGAAGGGGTAGATAGGGCAGAAGGGGTAGATAGGGCAATCATACTCCTATCATGCCAAGTCTGCGAGTACATCCTGGAATCTGGGTATGCCTGGGCATGATAGGAATGTGATTGCTGTTAATTATATATATATATATATATATATATATATATATATATATACAATTTTGTTATTTAATTGTTTTGTCCTATTTTGGTGTGTTACTTACTTTAAATAAAAGTGTTAGATTTTTATATGGTGTGGGGGGTCATATTCGGTTTTGGCCAGGTAAATGCTGCACTTTCGGTTTCAGTCAAGAATTCGTTTCGGTGCATCCCTACTACTAAGCCAGACAATGAAGTGGTAGGCCTACACCACATCAATGTTTGGCATAGTATATAGTGATTGGGGTTTTGTTACAAGTTTTTATTCCTTTCTTTTTTTTGGGATGGGGGGGCGCCAGAGGAGTAGTCCGCACAGGGCACCAGAACACCTTAGGCCGGCTCTGATCTGGACCACCCATCAACGTCAGCGGGACTGCGTCAGTGTGCAGTCCTGGCCGCGTCACGCAAGGGAAGGCTCCGGGTATGCATATTTGGCTTTGAACATAAGCAAGAAAATACACCCCATGCTACGGAGAGCACTGTACTCCTCTTAGAGACTGCCTCCTTTTACTCTTCACCCAAGGCCATGCAGATAGGGTTAACTCATGCACTCTTGTCTGCTGTTACAACAGAAAGATATAGGGACAAAAACTGTGAGGAACACAGGCACTTTTTTACTTAAATATATCATGGGTGGGTAATTTTGAGAGTTTTTTTCTTTACTAGAACTCACAAATTCACGATTAGTAAATCTGCAAGTTTTTTGGTGAGTGTTAGCATGCAACGACATGCAAATAGGAGTTGAGTCTATTCAGTCAACTGACCACTTGACTTCTTAGTGAATAAACCCAAAGGTATCAATCATATGAGGTGTTCGAAATCCATCTGACATGGTAGCTGCTTTCATGCAGGGCAATGGTTTACTCTGTAGAAATAATAACCAGCCTTTACTGGTAAGGTGGTTTAATCTAAGTAGCCTGGTAGGTCCAGGATTAGTATACTTATGCATTCCCCACTAGCACAAGCACAGCACAAGTGTCTTTTTATTTGTATGAGAAAAGCTCCTTTATGCCTGCCAATTGCTCATTAACGGAGCAAACAGGTGAAAAAGTAGTGTAACAACAGTTTTTGCATTATTTTGTGGCCAACTAGCCAATAAGTGAACCAAGGAGGCAAAAAATACTGTCATATAAAACATAGGTACTGGTGAATAATTCTGCTGATATTTCCTAAAATGTGTGCATGGGTTTTCTAGAACCCTTCTCATGTATAAAATCTATCTGTATTCAGGTTTAAACCCAGTCAACATATTAATGATACAATGTAGATATCATCTTTGCAGTTTGCATAAATTATATTCAGTTGGGATTAGTAATACAGATTTAGTGTGATTTTGCTTAATAAGAAAAAAGCTTTCTATTGTTCAGCACATTCATGTGTTATATTATTTATATAACCCATTTATATATGCAATGACCATAACTTTTTTATGAAGATGAGTTTTGTCATCTCGTATGAAGACAGAACAGGAGAAAAGCCAGCACTGAAAAGGTACCAATGAAACAGCATCTTATTTTAGCATCTTATTTTTGTCCAACAAACTCTTGTTTTTCAAACACGATTTACAGTTAGGTCCCAAAATATTTGGCCACTAACACAATCTTCATAACTTTTAGCTCTGTAGGCCACCACAATGGATTTAAAATTAAACAACCAAGATGCAATTGAAGTGCAGACTTTCAGCTTTAATTCAAGGATTTGAACAAAAATATTGTATGAAGCGTTTAGGAATTGCAGCCATTTTTATACACAGTCTTCTTACTTCAGGGGCTCAAATGTAATTAGACAAATCAACACAATCATAAATAAAATTTTCAGTTTTTATACTTTGTCGAGAATTCTTTGTAAGCAATGACTTCTTGAAATCTGGAACGCATGCACATCATCATACGCTGGGTTTCCGCCTTTGTGATGCTTTGCTAGGACTTTTATCTTCAGTTGTTTGTGGGTCTTTCTGCCTTAGGTTTTTGTCTTGTTTTCTTTTGTGAAATGCATGCTCCATCGGGTTGAGATCAGGTGACTGACTGCCATTGTAGAATATTCCACTTCTTTGCCTTAAAAAACTCCTGGGTTGTTTTGGGTCATTGTCATCTATGTGAAGTTCCATCCAATCAACTTCACTGAATTGGGCTGAATCTGAGCACACACTATATGCATATATACTTCTGTTGTGGCATCATCAATAAACACTAGTGACCCAGTGCCATTGGAAGCCATGCATGCCCATGCCATCATACTGCCTTCACCGTTTTCTACAGATGATGCGGTATTCTTCAGATCATAAACCATTCCAAGCCTTCTCCATACTTTTTTCTTTTCATCATTCTGGTACAGGTTGACTGGTACTTAGTTTCATTAGTCCAAAAAATGTTTTTTGGATGTTTTTTGGCAAAGTGTAATCTGGTGTTTCTAGTCTTGAGGCTTATGAATGGTTTGCACCTTGTGGCGAACCCTCTGTAATTGCGCTTGTGAAGTAATTTCTTTATGGTAGACTTGGATAATTATATGCCTACCTCCAGGAGAGTAGTCTTCACTTGGCTGTATGTTGAAGAGATTTTCTTTACCATCAAAATGATCCTACAATCATCCATTACTGTTGTCTTCTGTGGACATCCAGGCTTTTTGTGTTGAAGAGCTCGCCAGTGCATTCTTTTATTCTCAGAATGTACCAAACTGTTGATTTGGCCACTCCTAATGTTGCTGCTATCTCTCTGATGAATTTTTCTGTTTCACTTGCATTGAGAGCTCCTTTGACCTCATGTTGTGAGTTCACAGCAACAGATTCCTAACCCCAGGTGAAGCTCTGGCAACAGGGCAGAACATCGCTGGCCTCTGCCCAGCACCTGCAAAAGCTGCAGGAATTCAGTGAGATACAGCAGCTGACCCATCTCCCAAGTGGCAGAACCTAATTCCAGGACTGGAGGAACCTGACCTTCCTTTCCCAGCAGCAGCAGGAGCACCAGGGAGGGGATGCAGGCGCCATCACTTCCCAGTGTTACCCGGGAGATAGCGCAGCCGGCCCATCTCCCCAGCAGTAGCAGGAGCACCAATTTTAGGAGGGCATTGATGGGCCAAATGAACTGACTGACTACAGAGTCAACCCGTTTGGGGTCTCCTCCTGGGTCAGTCCCATTCGGAAGGGGGGGAAATGTGACGGAACCCTCCATCACTGGGACCACTGGAGAGGCCTGACTTCCACCCTCCTCCCTAATGACTATGGGCCCTGGGTTTGTAAAGACTTCTGTGGCTACCACCAGCAGTATCATCTCATCACTTGCTGATGGGATTATCTCAAGCAGAGAGCCAGGATCTGCAACCAGGGAGTGACCGCCATTGTTTTAGTTTAATATCAGACCCCTCCACCCCATGGTGCATTATTATGTTGTCCCCCCTCCCCTTCCCCTCCAGTTCCACCATGACAGACATTTACCCCAGCCATCCCTGGAACTGATTTCAGATGGTAATAGAGTGGAGGTTGGAGCCCTATTGTATTGTTAATCCCGTTACTGCCCCTGTTGTCTCCGGGAGGCAGATTAAGGGGGCGGTTTGTATCCCAATATCTTGATTATGTTAATATGTGTTTTGCTGGAAATATCCAGCCCTGTGTGTCTAAAACAGATCAGTCTTCGTTTTGGTTATACCCTACACCGAGTCATTGAGGCTAGTGACTGGGATACCGGGGAAAGTGTGTTGTCCCAGGCTAAGCGAGCACAAGTTAGCGGAGGTAGTCGGTCGGGCTAGCCAGCTCTGTGACATCTGGCCTGCACAGAGCCCTTACCTCAACCGCATCGATCATCTTTGGGATGAACTGGAAGGGAGACAGTGAGCCTGTCAGGGTCCGCAACCCCGGGTCCGACGAAGCGACTCACCTGAATACCCGATGCCCGCGGGTACCGGATCCCGCGGCGCGTCTCCAGCTCCCTCCACCTCCGTCAGCATGTCCGCCGCTAGGCGCGCGCGCGCGCGCGCCCTCAACTAACTTTATGCGTCCCCGAGTGGAGACGCCGGGGTACGCGCACCGATGACGTCACGGCTGGGGGCGAGGCTTCTCACTGGCGGCAAGTTTAAAAGCTGAGCATTGAGATTAGCTCAGTGCTCAGTGATTGTTTATTTTTCTCGAGCTCTAGTGCCATTTGGTGTATTCTCCTATTTGATATTCCTGTGTACCGAACCCGGCTTGTCCTCCACTCCGCTGCCTTCTATATCCTGACCCTTGGCTTCTAAACGGCGTTCCTGATTTTTTGGTTTCCTGACCCTGGCTTTCGGATTTGACCTCGCTGCTTGCTAGTTTCCCTGACCACGGCTTCGTTCCTGACTACGGCTACTCTCACCGGCCTTATCTACTTATTCCTGGAGTACATTCCTGCATACCGGTCTCTAACCATTTATCCTGCCTTGCAGTCCTCACAGAGCCAGGCCTTTTCATCAAACATCAGCGCCCTCACTCAACTTTATGCGTCCCCGAATGGAGACACCGGGGAACGCGATTGGGTAACGTCACGCACGGAGGCAGGGTGTTCCTCGGGCGGCAAGTTTAAAACTAATATACCACTATCCTTGTGGTATATTACTTACCTTGATTCCTGTGTACCAGACCCGGCTATTTCTTGGACTCCGCTTTCTCAGTCCCCCTACCGTGTACCGACTTTTGGCTAGTTCCCGACTCTGTTTTTGGGCCTTGTCTACTAATACCTCGCTCTGGCTCCTGTGTCCTGCATACTGGACTCTGCTGTGTCCGTCTACTCCTGTCGTCCCCTGACACCAGCAGACGGAAGGAACATCACAGAGTCCAGCGATGAAGCAGCGGAGGGCTCCCAGGATGCGGAGGACTCGTCCACCAGAGAGGCCGAGCCTCGAGATGTCGGAAGGTCTGGGCAGACGGAGGAGAACCCGTTCATCACCGGTGGAAGCTAGCGGTGAGCTGGTTTCCTGTGCGGAGCTGGAATCACGTGGCTGGCGCGGTGCCAGTGAATCGGAGGGGAGGCGGGACTGACGGAGATGGCGTCTATCTGCTTCACCGACACCAGGATCCATTGGAGGCAGGATGCAAGTGTCAGCATCTGTGGGCAGGAGGGAGAGTGTCCAGCGTTCGGAAGGACGGGGACCGCCGCAGGGGCTGTTTTCTTTAGATGATGCAGTTGGCCGAGTAAGGGGCAGGGACCGTAGTGGAACCCCTCCTTTCCGGTGGTTGCGCTCACTGCGTTGTTCCACACCACGCTCTAGGACAGGCGACCGCTTTTCGCCTCATGAGAGAGAAGCTGACAGGGATTCCAGGCATCGGAGTAGAGCTTAGCCTTCTCAGCGGCTCTCTGCTACTCCGGCTCTTTTGGAGATGAGAGGGAATCTGGGATGGCCATGCATGGATCACAAGGCCAGCTTGGTGAGTCTTCTAGGGATACTGGTCCCGCAGTGATGTCCCAGGCTGCTCATTTACCTGTTGTGCATGTGGGGTGGTTCTATTGTTCCACCTGGGGATTGGGGATAGTTTGTTACTGCTTTTAAGTCATTATTAGACAGGCTTCCTGCTGCTTCTCCTGTTGTGCAGGGTTCTGCGGTTGTAGGTGTTTCCATAGCTCTTCGGGGGGATCTGCTGCTGGGAGGGGGGGAGGTACGGGCGCCGGCTTTTCTGTGGTCGTGACGCCTGCTGCTGAGGCAGAGGCCAAGGAGACGGGGGAGCTGGTTTGCCCTTCTGTTATGGCAAAGGGGAAAGTCTATGTCTGTTTTGAGGGTCTTCTAGGGGCCCATTTGAAGCAAGAGGTAAAAGAAAAAATCGGGAAGGGGGAGTTCGTTGACATATTCACCCTGCTCCCTTTGGAGCGTTTTAACCTGCATAGGTCGACTAAGGCTGATAAGAAGAAGGAGGATGAGGAAAAGCGTAGGTTTTGGTTGATTCCTAAAACTTTTCAGAATTGACTCCAGGCGTTTGCCATTCTGGTTAGTGTTATTGGTGAAAAGGCTTCAGATCAATGCTCGCAGCTGTTTTGTTACATGGACAGTATCGGTGAGGCGCATAGGGTGTATGGCGGCCTTGCTTGGCTTCGTTATGATGAGCAGTTCCATCAGCGCAAAGCCGTGCATTCATCTGGTTGCTGGGACCACAAGGACATTGCCTTGTGGCTTAAGGTGAAGGCTCCTGTGCCGAAGCCCTTTTCAGGGCCTGCCAGTGGAGCCAGTAGCTCGCCGTCGGTGGGTCACAAGAATGACATGAGGAGGCTGTTGTGCTTATGCCACATGCTAGTGCAGGGTACGGCTCATGGTAGGGGTAGTTTGTGTCAGTTTGCGGAGGGAGGTGGAAATGTTGGTAAATGAGTTTGTTGTGAAAGGGTGGTAGTAACACTATTTTGTATGTTTGAAGTTTTTGCATGTCACAGTGCTTTGTTCTTAAATAAAGCTGTGGCCTTTTCAAAATCCAATCCGATGTTTGTCTCTTATTTTTTTTACGGTTAAGCATATAGTGTTTTAAGATACTAGCAGGACCCACAAGCTGTCAAGTGCTTGGATCAAGTCAGGTGCCCACATACTTTTGGTCATAATATTCCTTTACAGAGCACACATGTTGTTCCAGGTGTTACCTTTATAGTAATACAGAACATATTATGTAGTTTATGTATTATTTGTCTTTTTTGTAACAAAAGTGATGTTTATCATACACGTTTTGTTACTAATGTTATTTGTAGTACAATTTTTGTCACTCTGATGGATATACAAAGTACGATTGCCAGTTAATACCTCTGGGGTTTGTGTTCATCTTACGCTCTGGGTACAACAGAACCATTTCCTCCCAACAGATTTGCCCTAAATATTTTTGGACCTTGATTTGGTGCTTTGACAATATTTCATTTGAAATCTGTGCATCCTTGTTTTTTCTGTTCTCAGTCCCCTATAATCTGCCGAGATAACACTGCTGTTACAAGGACAGAACAACATTTCTGAGAAATTAAAATGTATGTATATCCATATGTTTGTATTAAATATTACTATAGATTCACAGATGTATATACAAACTGCACATATGCAATTGCACCACTCATGGGATACATAACCGATTAATTGTCCTATTCTTTACTTAAGTTTTACATTGCAAGTATGTACATAATCTTAAACATAACCAAATATGAGACTGCAATAATATACATTCCTACCAAATACCAAGAAATATCAATGTAATAGCCGGTACCAGCTGTTATTGGATATGCATATTTGGTTAATTGGGAAATTTTTTAAAAAAAACTAACATGTCTTTGGTTGCCCTAAATCTTAGTGTTATCTACGGAAAGGAAAAAAGTACATTTGAAGAATTAAAACAATTTTCAACCTGCCATACAGTTGCTGGGGTCCTTGGACCACCACTTTGTAAGCATGATGTCAAATTTTGTATGTTATAATGTATATATATTTTCATTTATTTCACGATACCTGATGCACTCAGCTACATTATAATAAAAGGGATATTTGGTTGCTGGACTCTGTCTTCCCATGGAGTCCTTTGTCCTCTCAATCAATGGACTATTTAACTTGAGCATGCTCCCAGCTTCTTTGCCAGAAAGTTTCAGTTCCTGGCTTTGATAACCTTGTGGATTTTGGTTGCATATCTGACTCTCTGGCTTTGACTATTTTGATTCTTCCTATCAGTCTAAACCTGCTTCCTCAAGTGCTTTGGCCTCACTTTGTTTCTGACCACAATTGTTCTTCTGCCCATTCCACAGACCTTGTTGGAGGCTGCACGTTCCACAGACCCCTTTGCCATCTGCCTATTCCACAGACCCTGTTACTGTTAGCCTGTTCAGTGATTTTCTGCTTCTCCCTGGTATGTCTTCAGTTGGTGCCAAAAACAATGTCCGAGGCTACAGTAGACCGCCGCCTACAACTCGACACACCAACACCTGTCTGCCTCCAGCCGACTGCTAAGCCTGGTCCTACCAAAGGACTACAACTGGACCCGGCACTCACAGCCCTGACCCATACAGACATTTTGATTGGGGTGCAATAAGTATAATTACATTATGAAGGAAGATGCCTCTCATGTAGAGCTTACAATCAAGATAGTTGAGTGTATGCAAGTTCAAAAGATCAGGCAACTCGTAGATTCTCTAACTTGCCAGTTGTGTGCCAGTTCACCTGGACACCCCTGCCTGAACTTCGCAAAGCTTAACACCTAGAGTGGCAACTATGAATGCATTATGTAGCAGGTAAAGTGGACCTCCACAGGCAACTAGGTCTGCATAGCGTCTCTTTTCACCCTCTCCAATCCCATCAGCCAAAGATGCCTTCAGGTCAGTTGCTGTCAGTTGGACTTTGCAGCAGTCCAAAGTGCTGGAGAGCCAATCAGGAGTGGTCTGATCGTTATGCCACAGGATGACTCTTGTCCCTCCTATTAGTGACACCTGTCAGGGAGGGGGTCATGCAGATCTGATTTCTGATTTGAGACATTTTAGGTCACTGATTATAGAATTCCCTCACCAATCAAGCAATCTGAGTGGTTAATATTTTTTATTTTACAATATTTTATTTTTAACAATTCTTAACATAATAAAATGTTATTTGATTTCACTATCACTAACACTATGCACTAACCCTAACATCTAAATGCACCTTATACTATCACTATCCACTAACAATGCCCTTATATTGTTGTTTTTGATTGGTTATTTTGTTGTTTAGGGGTAGTTTTACCCTAAAATCATGAGGCATGCCTTCCTGGTTCAACTGTGTAATGCTGAAATACCACATGCATTTAGTATCTATGCATTCAGGCGAGACCATTATTTTTTGTTTGTTTATTTTCATCCGTGTTCCAGGTAGCCAAACATTCAACATTCCCCCTCAAAGGAGAAAAAAATCAGAAAAAGGTTGTTTTTTTGTGGTCACTGACATCTAGCAAAGTAAGCGTGGTGTCTTTGAAATCAATTTTCAGGGAATGTATTTTTGTGGGATGTAGTTTGAGGTTTTGGTGTAGTTATCGCCCAAATTTTTTAGCTTAAAACCATGTTGCACACTCATGATTTGTTGGTCTCTCATAGTCTGGTGTATCTATGTTCTCTGGAAACATGCGGAATTAATTTGTGTTTTTTGACTTTGAGGATCCATCTATACTGTAGGCAAATGGGATGTCATTAAAATCTTCATTTTGATACTTTAAGAGGTTGTTACTCCACCCAAATCACAAGGTGATAAATGTTGTTGTGGCCGTGTTATTATAATATATCATTACACAATAATTGCGTTATTCAGGAGACCTTGGAGATTCATGTGTAATATTTTCTTCATTCAGCTAATATTGAATAGATACATACCCATATATGCAATTGCTGTATGAGATTTGCCAAAAACTGTTTGTGACACTTCTAATCAATAAATAAAATATACAATTGTGCCTGTGTTATTGTTGCCAAAACAAACCAATTTAGTAGCATAAGATAAAATATGAGTAAATGTTTTGTTTTTTTTTAAATGATGTATCTTGACCCATGATACCAAAATCACCTCAAGCCAGCTACTAATGAATAATTGAACTAAAAAAAACTAACATATATACTTTTTCATGTGTAGACTGGATTTTTTTTTTCCAGTTATCATAGTTAAACGAAAATATGTTGTTGAAAAGGTCTCCCAAACTGAAAAAATTGTCCTGACCTCTGGCACTCAAAGAGTTAAAGTGACACCCTTGCAAAGAACTGAATATTAGTGAATATACAAGTAGTTTAGTGAGTGTTAGCATACTAAAACTTGCAAACTCAATTGGTAACTCGACTTACTATTAAACTTCTTAATGAATAGACATTATTTAGTCAAATGGAATGTCTCAATAAAGACTTACAATTAGCTTTGGCATTAACTGCAGTGCCCATCTGAAATGTTGACAGGTATGTTTTTGATTAGGTGTATTGACTGCTATTTGAAATAAGCAATAGCCGACAAATTGCTATCTTATGCTAAGTGTAGAAGCAGACTTCACACTTCTTGCTTGCTACGTTTAAATTACAAATTCATTAAATAAGGTTTTAAAACATTAATAAACAAATACACAGTCTATCTATGCATTAAAACATTAAATATGCACAATTCAGTTACTAGTAGTGTTATATACTAATCTCCTGGAAATAGTTAATTTAATAATTAAATGATCAGAAACGCATACTGCCATATATTGGTGTATATCTACTAGACTTGTTCATTAGTTTTTGTACTTTATACTTTGTACTTTATTTTTACCAAAAATTGCGAGCTTCTTGCATTTGTACGAATCAACGAAAACAAGGCTCATCCCCGATGAAACTGGAAAAAAAAACTGCAAAAGTTCTGAAAATGTATCATGATTTGTCTGTTTGTTGCTATGTGTAGTTGCATGCCATTACAAGTCATTTTGGCATCATTACAAGCCGTTCTGGCACTCGTTGATGAGGTAAAGTAGGAGGGACTGTGTATACGAGGGTACATATCAATGACTCATACGTAGAAGTATAAAAAAAAACAGGGGGTGGTCTCATTGATGGTAATGGATGTGATTGATGGGTTCAACAACCTGTGGGAGTTATTCCTTACTTTTTCACTCTGGCCAATCAGCATTTACATGGGGAAGGAACAAGCATTAGATCTATAATTGTGCTGACGCCCAGGGCCGGCCTTTGGGGTGTGCGACCTGTGCGACCGCACAGGGCGCCACACTCCAGGGGGCGCCGCCGCCGCGGGGGCCGACGCCACCGTAGCGTACCGCTGCCGGCTTAAAATCACTCAAGGGAGCCGGAGGTCTGTTAAAGACCTCCGATACCGCTCCCTTGTGATTCGCGCGGCAACAGCTGCTGTGCGCCGGGGTTTGTTGTCAGATCCCGGCGCACAACACTGAAGCCGCGCCCACCGCTGTCAGTGCCCTCTGACCCGGAAGAAGACTGAAGAACTGAAGAAGAGGAGCGAAGAGAAGGAAAAGGAGCTGTAAGGAGAAAAGAGGAAAGGTAGGAAAGCATTCAGTGAGAGTGAGAGTGGATTGGTGTATGTGTGGAGTAGTGTATGTGTGGATTAGTGTATGTGTGGATTGGTGTATGTGTGTGGATTGGTGTATGTGTGTGTGTGGATTGGTGTATGTGTGTGTGTGGATTGGTATGTGTGTGGATTGGTATATGTGTGGATTGGTATGTGTGTGGATTGGTATATATGTGTGGATTAGTGTATATGTGTGGATTGGTAAATGTGGATTGGTATATATGTGTGGATTAGTGTATATGTGTGGATTGGTATACGTGTGGATTGGTATACGTGTGGATTGGTATGTGTGTGTGGATTAGTATATGAGTGGATTGGTATATATGTGTGGATTAGTGTATATGTGTGGATTGGTATACGTGTGGATTGGTATGCGTGTGGATTGGTATGCGTGTGGATTGGTATGCGTGTGGATTGGTATGCGTGTGGATTGGTATACGTGTGGATTGGTATGCGTGTGGATTGGTATGCGTGTGGATTGGTATACGTGTGGATTGGTATACGTGTGTGGATTAGTATATGAGTGGATTGGTATATATGTGTGGATTAGTGTATGTGTGTGGATTGGTATACGTGTGGATTGGTATGCGTGTGGATTGGTATACGTGTGGATTGGTATGCGTGTGGATTGGTATGCATGTGGATTGGTATACGTGTGGATTGGTATACGTGTGGATTAGTATATGTGTGGATTGGTAAGTGTGTGAGAGTGATGGGTGTTATGCTGTACCATTTCCAATGTCTTTTTCATGATCTAATTATGCTCTAAAAGTACATCATAACTCCCATCATTCTATACTGTTCCATACAGTGGCAGAGCCTTGCACCCCCACCGCAGGACTCCTGAAAGTTAAGTGAACTTCAAAGAGGGAAAGGGTAGATAGTTAGGAGGGGGTAGACAGGGAGAAGGGAGTGAGACAGGGGAAAGGGGGTAGATAGGGAGAAGGGAGTGAGAAGAGGTAGATAGGGCAATCATACTCCTATCATGCCAAGTCTGCGAGTACCTCCTGGAATCTGGGTATGCCTGGGCATGATAGAAATGTGATTGCTGTTAATCATATATATATATATATATATATAATATTGTTATTTAATTGTTTTGTCCTATTTTGGTGTGTTACTTACTTTAAATAAAAAAAGATTTTTTTATGTTGTGGGGGGGTCATATTCGGTTTTGGCCAGGTAAATGCTGCACTTTCGGTTTCAGTCCAGAATTCGTTTCGGTGCATCCCTACTACTAAGCCAGACAATGAAGTGGTAGGCCTACACCACATCAATGTTTGGCGTAGTATATAGTGATTGGGGTTTTGTTACAAGTTTTGTTACAAGTTTTTATTCCTTTCTTTTTTTGGGATGGGGGGGCGCCACAGGAGTAGTCCGCACAGGGCGCCAGAACACCTAAGGCCGGCTCTGCTGACGCCATTTTAACTTAGCTTAGCAAAGGCTGAGATTGATGCTCATTTCTCACCTACCATACTGCACTACAATACTATGCTGAACACATACTGTGGTGTTGTATAGCTGTGCCTCAGTCCGGCCACCAATATGTTTGCCAGTTTGTGCGAAGATGCTGGAGAGACCAGCTCAGAGGAAACATTTCTGGGGCAGGCTGACTCTCCTAGCAACCAGGCGAGTAGCCTCTCCAGCATAGTGGGCAAGCAGAAGGCTAGGAAGGCTAGACAGGTGCTGGTGGTAGGGGATTCAATTATAAGGAAGGTTGATAGGGTAATCTATCGCCAGGACCCCGAATGCCGAACAGTATGCTGTCTCCCGGGTGTACGGGTTTGACATATTGCGGGTCGGCTAGACAGATTGTTGGGAGGGGCTGGAGATGATCGAGCGGTCATACTACATGTTAGTACAAACGACAACGTTAAGGGCAGGTAGGGGGTCCTTAAAAATGTATTTAAGGCACTAGGTCAGAAACTTAGGCAAAAGACCTCCAAGGTAATATTTTCATAGATTATTACCAGTACCATGCGCTACATCAGGGAGACAGCAGGATCTTAGGGAGATCAATGCGTTGCTAAGAGTGTGGTGTAAGAAAGAGGGATTTGGGTTTTTGGAGAACTGGGCAGACTTTGCAGTCGGCTACAGACTCTACAGCAGGGATGGACTGCACCTCAATGCAGAGGGGCTGCAGTGCTAGGGGAGAGGATGGCTAGAGGAATTGAGGATCTTTTAAACTAGGTTTTGTGGGGAGGATAAAGATAGAAATGAAGTGCTAGCTAGAGTAGACAGGGGAGGGGGTCTAGCTATGGGAAAAGGGGGTGAGAGCAGTGGGGTAAGCACAGACAATATGGAGCTGCATAGTACAAAACCTGCAGTCAAGAATTGTCAACTGATAAACCAGAAATGGGGAGTAACCTTAAATGTCTTTTAGCAAATGCGAGAAGCTTTGCAAACAAAATGGGTGAGCTGGAAATATTGGTGACGAACAATACGACTTGATTGGTATCACGGAAACATGGTGGGAGGATACGCACGACTGGTCGGTAAATTTACAAGGATATTCACTTTTTAGAAGGGACAGAATAAATAGAAAAGGGGGAGGGATTTGTCTATATGCAAACTCTAAACTAAAGCCCAGTAGTAATGTGGAGACACTGTGGATGGAGATTAACTTAGATAGTAAAAAGAGTCACACACTACTTGTGCGTGTATGCTACAAGCTACCCAACATTAGTAATGAGGGGGATGATCAGCTCCTATTTCATGGAAGATTTTAATTACCCATATATATATTGGAATAGAGGAACTTGTTCCACTAAGGGCAGCAAGTTTCTGAACCTGCTTAATGACCAATGTATGCCGCAATTAGTAGAGACCCCAACCAGAATGGATGCCTGTCTGGATCTGGTAATAACTAACAATGAGGAACTTATCTCAAACATCAAAGTAAGAGAACACTTAGGGAATAGTGACCATAACATGGTTTCATTTGAGATTAATTCCAAAAAACAAATGGATAACTACCAAAACACTTAATTTCAGAAGGGCAAACTTTGACAGGCTAAGGTGAACCACGGAATGTATAAACTGGGATGGGTTGTTCTCTGGGCATTGGCGGAACTACCGGGGTCGCGACTGTGGCCGGGCCCTGGAGTTCTGCCAGTCAGGGGGGCCAAAGGGGTGCCGAGCTGTCGTTTTCAGCAACCGCTCGGCGTACTGTCTCCTCGCTGCCCCGACTGCAGTGATGGGAGCTTAGCGCACTGACATTTTTCTAATCCTTGTCTACCTCTCCAGCTCTAAGTAGAGAGGCATGAAGGAACAGTGCCAATCCAAATGTTAACCATCTGTGTGCCAGAGTGATTGACAAGGAAAAGTATCATCCCACAGGCACTTAAGCAACTAAGGTCAATTTATTTTGCTCATAAATGGGTGATTTTTTTCTGTTGAAGTGTTGAGGAGGTTTTAATTTTAAATAGTTTTTGCTCCAATTGGTATTGCTAGAATCGTTGAGGACACCACAGGAAGATGTAAAGGCAAAGATCCAATACTTTCCTCCAACAAAAATTGCCTTGGTGTTAAACATGCTGTCCTTGGTTAATTGCTTTTTAAGAAATGTATTTTAGTGTAACACATTATCTCTCTTAAATTGACCTAATTATTTGAACAGAATACAATAACTCCTGTAAGGGATTTATAGTATAGGGACAGCTGTGCATAATTGCTTTAGCAGTATGGTTCCACTTCTTGTTCATCGATCATCTTTGTTTATATGTAATTTTTAAATAAATTATTTACTCATTATCTCGAGTGAATTGTCTGAACAAAATGCTATAGGTTGAAGATGCAATATCTTGGAATAACTTAATATTCTAGTTAGAGGTCACCAGCTGGGGCATTAAATCAAGTTAAATTATACAACTCGCTTCAGTCTAATAATGTGTATAATTTCAAATGTATTTTTTAAACTTTTATATCCTCTAGGGAAATATCGTGTTCATTTTCTCTTTCATCTGTGGTGTCATTGTGTGGCATGCTGTTCCATTGCAAGAAAAACAGCAAAGATCCCTAGTCTTCAGATTATCACACTGCACACAGAGCAGATGAATACATTAAACTAATTAATACATATTAATATACACACATAATGTGATATGGAAGAAACTGATGATTTTTGTTAAATTAATAATAAACAGAAGAGGGAAAAATATGTTGCTTGAATATACTTATTACTTGAGTTGTCTCGAATTTTGCTTAGATCTGAAAACTCACAGAGGAGTCTTAACAGTCCCAGGGTATTGAAATCAAGTACAAAGGAGGGGCTGTTTTAAAAGTGTATTAGGTTATAGACTAACAGGGAAAAGAAAAAATGTCGGTGCGCTAAGCTAGTCACAGGCTCAAATAATACAAATGTGTAATACGAGGCCTACCAAACAGGTGTAAGCATGCAGCAAGAAACAGTGTATTGGCTGTACAATGTATACAAAAAACAAAAACTGTCTGCGCTTCTTACCCTAATAAAGTTGGCAACAAATATATAAACATAATATAAATGAGAGGTTTTGGTTATATGAATTGGCCAAAGCATAATTAAGCTCACCCGCCACGTCAAGGCACACTCTCAATAGGGTGAGAACCTACTCTCACCTCCTACATAGTGGACACACAAAGCAGTTTATACTGCTGCCAAAACCTTATTAATGTGTTGGGGGAGGTGCAATTAAACCTCCTCCCCATTAACCCCTGGACAGCAAGCTGCAACCAGACTGATGAGGAGCCAACAACCTCAAATATGTGC
The DNA here is from genome assembly GCF_027358695.1 of Spea bombifrons. Classification (NCBI taxonomy): domain Eukaryota; kingdom Metazoa; phylum Chordata; class Amphibia; order Anura; family Pelobatidae; genus Spea; species Spea bombifrons. Next base: position 52,130,352 of record NC_071089.1, on the reverse strand, counting down.
AAACAGGGAAAAGAAAAAATGTCGGTGCGCTAAGCTAGTCACAGGCTCAAATAATACAAATGTGTAATACGAGGCCTACCAAACAGGTGTAAGCATGCAGCAAGAAACAGTGTATTGGCTGTACAATGTATACAAAAAACAAAAACTGTCTGCTTTGTGTGTCCACTATGTAGGAGGTGAGAGTAGGTTCTCACCCTATTGAGAGTGTGCCTTGACGTGGCGGGTGAGCTTAATTTTATGACAAGACACGGAGGCTCCTATTGCTTAACTCTTTCTTTACTGGATAAAAATAGCAGCAAGAAAAAATGAATAAAGGTACAAAGAGAAAAAACATCTATAGGATAACATGTGACCCCAACAACCAATCCCACAGCAGACTGCTTCATAATGCCAAACTCCTCCTCCAAAACTCCCTCTTTCTTTGCTGCTCACTGGAAAGATAAGTATTACCAGTGCATTCTCTCAGATTTACCATATATATATTTTGAATTCTTATATGATTTTTTCTGTTATTTTCGATATGTGTATGCTCTTTATTTATTCTCGTTTGTTTATTTCTCCTTCGGCTGACCCCTCTTTAGTATGTAGTGTGTGCTACCTCCGGTGTTTTTTCTCTCCTTATTGGCGTTTTGCAGGGCTTTTAGTTTGCTTCTACCGTTAGTATATTTGAATTGTTTACCTCCTAGACGCGAACCCGACGGCTCTGTTCCGTTTTTCGGCTGTTCGCGGCTTTTTTCTCTGCCATTCCGGCAACGGACGAGTTACGGGTCCTTCTGCGCATGCGCGAGTCCGCCGTTTCTTCACATTGTAGCTTCCTCACGAAGCCTGCTGACTGCCGACTGCGTTAGCGTTTTTTCTGCTCGTTTTTTCAAGAGTCTCTACCTCTCTACATCTCCTGACTGGTGAACCTACCTTGCAATACAGCGTTTGTTCTTTTTCTTTTTTCCCAGTTATTTTCCAGGCAGGGGTAAGCTCCCTCCCTGGCATTAGTCTAGTTCGTAGTTAGTTTCATAGGTTTTTATCTGCTAAGCACCTGTTCAGTCATGCACAAAACGTCTAGTGATATGCCTGCTCAGGCATCCAAAAATTTAACCCCTGCTGGGGAAGTTACTACTAATGTTGCACCTATGAGTATGGAAGGAGGTGAATCCTCTTCTGGGTCAGGCCTCCACATGGACTTTCAAAAGTCTGTCTCAGAGGCCATTTTGGCAGCCATGGGCACCATGACTTCCACATTATCTCATTCAATTTCTCAGGCCCTAAAAACCTGTCATCAAAATGAACCTATTTCTAACTTGCCTCCTGACCCTCATTCCTCAGTCCCTACCACGTTATCAGCGCCTAGGAAGGCGCTTGCTAAGCGTAAGCATCTCAATCCTCCGACCTCCAGAAATTATGTGACTGGCGATGTACATGCCGCCCAAGATGGCGTGATTTTAGCACGCAAACGAGCCTTTCCGCGCCAGGCAGAACGGGCGCGGCGGTGGAAGTGCGCAAAGGCACTCACCGACGTTTCGGATTCGGAGCTTGACTCCGCAGAGGAGGTCTGGTCTGTGTCGGGTGTATCCTCGTCTGAGGATGAGGTTTTGGATGAGGAACCTTTACGTTCCTCAGGATTAACATCTCCCACGCTAGAGGACCACAAGGTCTCTCACATTTCCCCGACCACGGAGGGTATTGTTGATCCACAGGGTGATTCCCTTTTCGATCCCGAGGACCTCCATCACCCTAGATCAGCTGAATGGGTTCCGGCGGATCATATCGCCCAGTACCTCGAAAAATGGGTCAGGCGGCCTCTTAGTAAATCTGCTAGACAAAAGCTCCGGGCTGAATGTCCACGACCTATTGTACCTAATAAGGTCTGTGAGACTCCTGTGGTGGACCCTAAAATGGTCCAATACCTATCTAAGTCAGGATGGAACCCCAGAAAGGGCTTAGAGGCTGCTCTTAAGTCTTGTCAAGACAAGCATCTGGGTGTTTTTGGTCCTTTGGCCAAATTGTTTGAATTGGCGGCTACTGCCAAAGACAAAGGTGAGACTGTTGACCCGGATACCCTCTTAGGCTGGATCCAGAGGGCTATATGTATTGCAGGCAACGTTAACACCTCATTTTGTATTGAGAGGCGTAAAGCCATTCTCTTAAAAGTGGAGCCTAAGTTAGTTAACCTTGCCCTTACTGAATCGGGCAAGGATGCTCAGGGGTTATTGTTTGGAGACTCTTTTATAAAAGAACTTGGGAGGTTTGTAGGGGCTTTCACTGCTTTAGACAAGGCCCAATCCTCTATGAGACGTGTCTTCGACAATCGGGTTTCCACCAGGGCCGGCAGATTCAGGGGCCGTCTGGCCGGCCGTAACACCTTTAGTTCATCACGAACTTCCAGAGGCTCCTTCTCTCAACCCCCTCCTACCAGGATGGACAACTTTCGACAGTACAGACAGGTTTCACCATTCTTCCCGTCAAGAGCCAGACCGTGGCGCTCACGAGGTTCGGGGAGAGCACAGCGACGTCCCTATGGTAAGTACGCCTATATCCATCCCTTCTTCCCGTCTTCAGGTGGGAGGTCGTCTCCGTCATTTTTTCCCTGCTTGGGAAAATCTCACGGCAGATATGTGGGTCCTCAATTGTGTTCGGGGTTACGAAATAGAATTGATAGAGATACCGTACCAGCCTGTTCTTCCGTCTCCTATTATGTTATCCCCTCAAGACCAGATTTTGATAGAGACAGAATTGTCAAATTTATGGGAGAAAGGCGCTATAGAACTCGCCAACGCAGAGTCGCCAGGTTATGTAAGCAACATATTCCTGGTTCAGAAGAAGGGAGGCGGTTTTCGGCCAGTAATCAATCTCAGGTCTCTAAACGCATTAGTTCGTTACAGACATTTCAAGATGGAAGGAATCCATCTCCTTCAAGACTTGCTTTTACCAAACGACTGGATGGTGAAGTTGGACTTACAGGACGCGTATCTCACTGTACCCATGGCGGAATCGTCGCAAGACCTGCTCCAGTTCTTTTGGAAGGCACAGAGATGGCGTTTCACCTGTCTTCCTTTTGGGCTTTCATCAGCTCCGTGGTGCTTCACCAAACTGTTACGGCCTGTGGTGGCTTCGCTTCGTATGCAAGGAGTAAGGCTTATCATCTACCTGGACGATCTCCTGATCATGGCCCAGGACCAGCAGATGTTGTTGTTGCACCTTCGGTTGACGATCTCTCTGCTGTTGGATTTGGGTTTCCTCATCAACGAGGAGAAGTCATGTATGACGCCTGCCCACAGGATGGAATTTCTGGGTTTCCTAGTAGACGCGGAATCGGGATCCCTCAGTCTACCCTCTGCCAAGATCCGTGCTATTCGCAAGGAATTGACCCGGGCTCTCAACCGCCCTTGCATTTCTATTCGTTACCTTGCCAGGATCGTGGGGTTGTTAACATCATCAATCCAGGCAATCTTTCCAGCCCCGCTGCACTATCGAGCTCTTCAACGTCTGAAGATAGCTCACCTCCGCGAAGGGGCATCTTACGCAGATCTCATCTCCTTGGACTCGGACACACGGGACGAATTGCGATGGTGGATCAGGAACCTGGAAGCGTGGAATGGCAGAGCCATTATAGGTCCGCAACCGGAGTTCACCATAGATTCGGATGCCAGCCTTCATGGTTGGGGTGCTCATTGCGAGGGATTCACTACGGGAGGCAGATGGTCTCCAGGGGAAACCAGACTCCATATCAATTGTCTGGAACTTCTGGCAGGATCGTTCGCGGTTCGCAGTTTTTCGAAAGATTGCGCCAATATTTGTATCAGGCTCCGGATGGACAATGTCTCGGCAGTCCGATACATCAACCACATGGGAGGTACCCATTCCAAGGCATTAGCGAATCTGGCGTTGGATTTCTGGCACCACTGTCTTCTCAGGAACATTACCATCCAGGCCGAATACTTACCGGGACTGCACAACACGGTGGCGGATTGGAATTCGCGATACCTACGGGACTACAGCGACTGGAAATTGGATCCGACGGTGTTCCTTTCTATTGCTTCTCTTTGGGGCCCCTTATGTACAGACCTGTTCGCCTCCAGACTCAACGCTCAGCTCCCGAGGTTCTTCAGCTGGCGCCCGGACCCGGAAGCTGTGGCAGTGGACGCGTTCGCGCAGGATTGGACGGGAAACCTCCACTATGCGTTTCCCCCCTTTTCCATGATACCTCGTACCCTACTTCAAGTCAGACGTCAAGGGGTTCAGTTGGTGATCATTACGCCACTATGGAGGTCACAACCGTGGTTCCCTTCTCTGTTGGAAATGTCGATAGATCATCCCAGGTTGTTGCCATCGTCTCTCTTCCTTCTTCGGAATCCAGAGGGTCGTCCCCATCCTTTGGTACAGGAGGGCTCCCTGCTTCTGGTAGCATGGTTGATCTCCGGGAACCTAGGTCAATCCGCGGCGTATCGGACACGACTAATCGGCTTTTGGCAGCATCTTGGGCTCCGGGAACCAGAAAGGCTTACGGATCGTCTTGGGGAGTTTGGTCCCGTTGGTGCGTGGCTAGGGACTTGGATCCCGCTTCAGCACCTTTGAATGCGGTGCTCCAATTTCTTACATCTCTTTTTGAGGACGGAAAAGCTTACAGGACTGTTAACGTTTACAGATCTGCCATTTCTGCTTCGCATGGAGGCCTGAATGGTTGTCCGATCGGGAAACACCCTTTGGTTTGTCGTTTACTAAAAGGTGTTCGATATAGTAGACCTCTTCGTCCTAAGTATTCCACTACATGGGATGTCTCCTGTGTTCTCTCTTTCCTGGAGGCCTGGCCTCGGAATGAAGACCTTTCCCTAAAAGACTTATCAGCCAAACTGGTTACTTTATTGTGTTTGATCTCGTGCAAACGAGTAGCCGATGTCCGTGCTTTGGATTTTGACAATCGTTCCTTCGACCCGGACGGGGTAACCTTTAACATATCCAGGCGGACAAAAACGTCGATCACTTCTGTTTTTTACCCGGCTTTTCCATCTAATTTGGCCTTATGCCCAGTGGCTTGTCTTCGGGAGTATGAAGCTCGCACAGTGGAGCTTCGATCTCTATCACACCCTAATCTTTTTATTTCGTTCAAAGCTCCATTCGGTCCGGTGTCTTCTACAACTTTGGCCCGCTGGTTGCGGCGTATTATGGGGCTCGCCGGGGTGGACACCTCGGTTTTTGGGGCTCATTCATCCAGGAGTGCAGTGGCTACCAAAGTCATTACTTTTGGTGGCCGTTTGGAGGATCTTATGAAAGCGGCAGATTGGTCCAGACATTCTACATTTAAAGAATTTTATTTCAAACCTGCCCCTCATTTTTTCTCCTCGTTTGTTGCACAGCTTTAAACTTGCAATAGGAGCCTCCGTGTCTTGTCATAAAATTACATGATTTTGCTATTTACATGACGAAAAGTCATGATTTTATTAAAGACACGGAGGCGAGTATTGCTTCCCTCCCTTCGTCTGATTGTCCTCGTTCCCTCCCGATGATTTATTCTGGTATGGGTAAGTGGTAGGTGCATACTTGTATGATCATTTTACTTTTACATTTTCTCTTTTCATTACATCTTTGATTGTGAATGATGTTCTGTATTTTTCATTGCCAGTTTTGTATTTGTTGCCTATGCCGTATCATTCTGTTTGGTCCGCTGGTACTAACCGAGGAATCTCCTACTATTTCTTGTTTCTTCTGCAGCCTAAAGGGATTCCAGGAGGTTTCTTTGTTCTACGTTTCTCCCAGATGTGGATGTCGGGACCTTGACATTCGTGTTTGACTACTGGTTCCAAGTTTTCTTCACGTTCGCCAGCCAAGAAAGAGGAAGTTTTGGAGGAGGAGTTTGGCATTATGAAGCAGTCTGCTGTGGGATTGGTTGTTGGGGTCACATGTTATCCTATAGATGTTTTTTCTCTTTGTACCTTTATTCATTTTTTCTTGCTGCTATTTTTATCCAGTAAAGAAAGAGTTAAGCAATACTCGCCTCCGTGTCTTTAATAAAATCATGACTTTTCGTCATGTAAATAGCAAAATCATGTAATTATGCTTTGGCCAATTCATATAACCAAAACCTCTCATTTATATTAGGTTATAGACTGCAACAGCAATGAGGTTTAGGTAACTACGCAAAGTAAATTGTACAAACTTTTTTCAAACATTTTTATTACATATACCAATATAAACTGTTATATTCTGGTGAATAATTTTATTGAGTCATAATAGGATATGTGTTTAGGTCCATACCATAAGCAACCTTTAACCTTGGTGCTCCATTACTGCCCCAAGTACTTAATTGCTAACACAGCAGAGCCTTCTCCTGGTTTGATACCCTAGATGGCTTTTATGTTACCTATATCCTAGGGCAATCCCCAAATGTGATAATATGGCAGTAATCATACCTGGGAACTCTCCGTGTTTGACCCAGAGATTGCCGAGTGAGCGCTGCTCCTCTGGTTCTCTGGGTCAAGACCCGAATCCTCAGCGTCGCGGGAGTAGGGTCTTGACATGCCCCGCTCCCTGCCCATTTTTCCTTTAAATGGGGGTGTTTTCCGCTGCCGTCAGCGGGAACGTCAGTGTGCAGTCTTGGCCGCGTCCCACAAGGGAAGGCTCCAAGTAACCGGACTACCGGAGCCCAGAAGTTCCCAGGTATGGCAGTAATTTAATAGCCTAGTGGAACGGGTTGCTTAGTTAGGGCTATAGATACCCTATGAACCCTTCGTCTGTCCCTCAGGATAATCTCCAGCCTCAGGAGGCTAATAGTTGTAACTTTGTCTTAGATCACAAAAGTAGTCACGACCACCATGATTGTGAAGAACAAATTAAAACATTTTATTGTTGTAAAACATAACCTTATATATCCACATAATTGCATTAACATTGATAAACAGGTACAAGTAGACAACCCACCCTTTAATCCCTTTAGCTACTGAATCTCACCCTGGCAGCAATCCTGTTAATGGGATTAGTTTACACAATGGAGTTCCTGCCTGTGCTATCTTTGTTTGGCAGCCATCTCAGACTACATTCTGTCACGCCTAGTATAGACACAGCAGTCTTAAACTATACCCACAGACAAAGAAGAAGATCATGGTTTCTGTCTCAAAACTGTGGTCAGTTTATATGCCCAATATTTACAGATTAGGTTAAGGTTAATGGAACCCAAAAAAAGAAAAAAGAAGAAATGTTGGAATTACCATAGCATATAGGAATGGCTAAAAAGGGGACAAAACATTACATTTACCTGCTTACACTCATAACTGTATGGGTTTTTTTATATATAAATTAATGTAACAGTGTTTAAATTAAACCTGTACAGCATAATAGAAAGTTAAATTGAGAAATGGAAATGGAAGAACGCATCATGTAAAGATGTGTGAGCTGTATCAGTAGTCTTTTTGTTAAAAAAAAGAAAAAAAAAGTAAGTAGGTCGGTAAGGTGGGACCTCCATGGATCGGACTTGTTTGTCCGGCACATACTAAAGATGTTGATTGGATTGAGATCTGGGGAATTATGAGGCCAAGTCAATACATTGAACTTGTTGTTGTGTTGCTCAAACCACTCCTGAACTATTTTTGCTTTGTGGCAGGGTGCATAATCCTGCTAAAAGAGACCAATGCCATCAGGAAATACCATGTCCATGAAAGGTTGTACATGGTCTGCAGCAATACTTAGGTAGGTGTAAGATCCACATGAATGCCAGGGCTAAGGTTTCCCAGGAGAACATTGCCCAAAGCATCACACTGCCTCCACTGGCTTGCATCCTGGCGTCATGTGTTCTCCAGGTAGGCAACGCACATCCACATGATGTAAAAGAAAATGTGATTCATCAGACCAAGCCCTTCTTCCATTGCTCCGTGGTCCAGTTCTAATGCTCACGTGACCATTGCAGGCCTTTCAGCGGACAGAGGTCAGCATGGGCACCCTGACTGGTCTGCAGCTACAGAGCCCCTTACACCACAAACTGTGATGCACTGTGTGTTCTGACACCTATCAGAACCAGCATTAACTTTTTCAGCAATTTGAGCTATGACCCTGTCACTTGTTAGATAGGTACTGATCACTGCAAACTGGGAAGACTGCAGTTTTGGAGATGCTCTGACCCAGTTGTCTAGTCATCACAATTAGGCCCTAGTCAAAGTCGCTCAAATCCTTACTCTTGCCCATTTTTCCTGCTTCTAAAGAACTTGAGGATGAAATGTTCACTTGCTGCCTAATAAATCTCACCCACAGACAGGTGCCATGATAACAAGTCAGTGGTCATAATGGCTGATCAGTGTATATATGGTGCAACAAGTTCACATATTTTTTAGTAAGACAAGTTTATTATTTAATGTCTTTAAAATGAAAAAAAAAACAATTTGGAAGACAGGCTATTATCGAATTATGGTCTCTGTTAGAAAATTCTGTCTCAGAACAACCAGTAATTTGCATTGTCTATTTTAAAACTCTTGTTGCTCTGCTCTTTTTATGTTGCGCATTAAACTCTTCAGTCGAGTTACAAAATACTCGTCCACAGCAGATTCAATGATGTATTGGAATGGATGCTTCCACAAGCATTTTTTTTATCTAATGCTTTGCTGCATCTGGTCCAGATATTTACTTCCTTTCATATGCAGAAAACCTTGCCACCAACCCCCACCTCCAACTACCAAAAGATAACCACTGATCAACATAAAGAACTGAATTTTTCAATAATACATTTAAAAAACATGTCTTTGAAATATTAGGTATAATGTTCCAGGAAAAACATATATATTTCTGAATATTAATAAAATATTAAAAGCACAGTATTGCGTTCTATACTGATTAGGATACAAATGTGTGTCTTGTACAATGTATCACAAGAATAAAACTTGTTTTGTCTTTTAAAATTAAATTAGTATCTATTTCAGCTTTAATTAGAAAATTTGAACACATAAGCTAGAAGAATATTACATTTAACAGTACAAACATATATGCAGTCCATAATTTACCCAAGCGTCTTACCTCCAAGGTCCATCAACAGGTGCTCAGACCAAACATGAATTTAATGGCTTCTAAAATCTATAAAAACAAGGAGACCAAAAATGGTGCAGTATCATCACAAAACAGGAATTAGGAGGTCTGGATACACTTACAGTTGGAAGAGGCACAACTATACAGAAATAGTGTGCAAAAACGCAATGTAAACCAAAAACAATCCCAAGTCAGCTGTTATAGTGGTGAGGAAACTCTCTCTACGCGTTTCGCCAATAGTCCGTTGGCTTCTTCAGGAGAAATGAATCAAATGTAGTGATATGTGTAATCGATGACAAATAATTAATGAATTATTAATGAATTATTAATTAATTATTTTGTATTGACTTGGGATTGTTTTTGGTTTACATTGCGTTTTTGCACACTATTTCTGTATAGTTGTGCCTCTTCCAACTGTAAGTGTATCCAGACCTCCTAATTCCTGTTTTGTGAGGATATTGCACCATTTTTGGTCTCCTTGTTTTTATAGATTTTAGAAGCCATTAATTTCTGCTGATATTCTACTGAACCTCTGATGAGCTTGCTTTATCCAACGTGTTTGTGAGTGGATCTGACAACCCTTTTTTATTTTCCAATTGTGTGTTCGTATTGCACAATTATTGTTGTTTTTTTTCTCTCCCCATTTATATGCGCTCCATGGTTGTTATATTGTGTTGCTAAACATCTTGAGGAAGAGTGTTATTGGAAGCTGCTTTTTTGGGGAGTATTCATTGTAACTATAATTTTTCTACATCTTTACACATGGAATTTGGGTTGCTTTTTTTCCTCTACAAACATGAACAAAACCTTATATCCTCTTGAGTAAAAAAAATCCACTTTTGGCAGCGTGCTGTAGTAAAACAAATCTTGTATTACAATTCTATATGAGTAAAAGCAACAATAAACTTGCCACAGAGCCAAAACGTATTTGTTCAAAAATAATAAAGCACATTTTTTTGAAAAAAAAAAACTCTGGATTTTTGTCTTCCATCTATCTGGAGTTGCAGACCTTTATTGCTTGTATTTAACAGGACTGTTTTATTAAAGAAAGCTCTTTGGGTTTTTTCCATTTATCATGACAATTATATTGAAGGGGGCCTTTTTGTTAGTTGACTTTTAGTACAAAAGGATGACCTTTTCAGGCCAAGCTAAATTATATAATGGTTATTATACGAGCGATCATTTTACCTGGTATATAAATCATAATTGGTAGACCAGAAGGTCTGTGTGATATTTTATTAGCGATCAGTCTTTCAGTGCATCTGTGTCCTTGCTTAGTGTCCACCAATTAAAATAAAAATAAAAATGATCACTATACTTCTTCATCAGCTGTGGTATGTCGGTAAAGGCCTTTCATTTGCTATATTTTATGTTTTACTTTAAAATCATATAAACAATATCATGCATAAATAAAAATCATAATGTGAGCAATATCTTATATAGTTGGGTAAAATTGTAAATAGCTGCAAATTACCTTTTTGTCTTCATACATATATTCCCTTACATCTTCATGAACACAATAAAATAAGAACAATTATACGTATGCTCTGCTGGTATTCTATTTGCTGGAGGGCTTAAATGTCCTCTGGATTGAAGAGTGCCAACATCTGCATACTGCAATGAAGGGAAACGATTGTTTGTGTATTGTAAAAACGCTCACATTTTTTATATGCTTTTACATTTTTAACACTTTTTTGCACATTATAAATAATTTACAATACATTGCACAGCCATCTGTCAAAATGTATTACTTTTAACAATACAATAAATATTAAGGGTTCAACGTTAGCCTAAAGAAGAATGAGCTATATTTAATAGCAAACGAACCACTGTTTGAACCAAAATTCATTAATAATTATAACCAGACATGTGCATTCGGATTCTCAAAAAATGAGGGTAGACCCCCCTCACACAAATCGGATGAAAACAAAGCAAAAAGCTACATGTTTTTGTCCAAAATTTGCAGGTTCTTTTACTCCCATTCATTATGAATGTCTTCCTACATTTGCTGCCAAACACTTCTGCTTCTGTGTTTAGGAGCTCCTCTTCTGTGTCTCTAAGCTCCACTTCCGTGTCTCCCATAAAGTTGTTGTTCTCCTTTTTCTCTTATCTCTTCTTTCTTCATCCACATAGCCACTGACATAACTTCAAGGCTAACTTTCGATTGGATCTGGGTAGAGGACCACACCGGAAGTAGTGTAATTTTCCTTAAGATAAACTTTCTTGATTAGAGGATCGGGGAAAGGACATCACCAGAAGCACCGCCATTTTGCCCTGAGATAACCTTGTGTGAACGTCCACCAAAACTGCAGAGCTTCGGTGACATCCTCTCCTCCGAGGAGAATCATTGTCTGAAAATGAACTGAAAAATATGTCTGAAACTGTTTTGGCCCATTTGCATATTTCTGATATATTTCTGTATTACATTACATTACAATTCAGTTTGTTAAAACATTTTATAATGACTAGCTACTGTCACTCCTTTGTATAAAAAAAACTTAAGATAATATTAATCTTATGGAAGTCTAACAGCAGATTTTTTTAAATTTAATTAAATTATCTTCAAATGTAAGTATTTGTATCATAGCAATATGCTAACTATTATGAGGAACTGTCATATAGCTTGTTACAGTTTGACAGCTAATGGAGACTGGGTTAAAGCTACCTTAATTAACCATCATTTTAAAAGTTCTCACAAAAAGCAGTCTAATTTACTTATACTATAAAATTCAGACATCAAAATAAAATAGAAACAAATGGAAACAAAGGTAATTAATACTTTCCTTACACAATTAGACTCTGCAAGGACTCCTCCAATCCCAGAAGATACAACTGAGAAATGGATATATAAGAGGGAAGTAAAGAAGAAACAATAGAACAGCACTGCATAGTAAAAAGTATAAAAAAAGAAAATGTATTACCAATGCATGCACAAGTAAATTTGCACTGAGAACCAGCTCAAGTGCAAAAACAGCTTTTTACACAGGTTACTGGTACACCATCACTTTAGCAGAAGGCTATGATGTTACTCCTGGATAAAAGCCTCTCAAGCCATCAAAGGGTAACTACCAAAATCAAAAGTCAAACCTAGCCTACACACAGATGATTTAAAGAGCTTTTGGAAAGGTGGTTTTGAAGTGCTCTTACAGAATAATAAAGTTGAGTCAGTGCCCTATGCGTTTCATTGGCAATAACCAACTTCCTCAGGGGCTCTCGCTAATACACTTATTTGCCTTCCCCATAGTCCAATTCCATGTCCAAATCAGGTGTGCCTAGTATTCCTCATGTAGATGATGTGGTGGAAATACTTTGAAGTCTTGAGAGGCTTTTATCCAGAAACAACATCAATGCCCTTGCTCAAGTGATGGTATTGTTGTGGAAATCAAACGTTGTGCTGACCACCAGACTTCTATGAATGTATAAAAGTTTATTCCGGATACAAGCAGCTGCAGGGAGATCTGCACAAAAGCAGGCAAATCTAACAGCTTTACATTTTCACACA